>NC_037091.1:4997500-5597500 GCF_002994745.2 Rosa chinensis
CTGTTCTTTGGGCCCCCCTTTTTTTTTTTCGTTTCTGGGCCGGGTCCTTACTTCGGCCCGAGTTGGCCCCCTTTTTTTTTTTTTTTTTTTTTTCTTCTTCCTCCTCCGGCTTTCCTTCCTTCTGGTTTGGTCTTGAAGTGCAGGGGGTCTGGCCGACTGGGGGATGCGCGCTGGAGGCCGGTGGGCTGTAGGTGGAGGCGGAGGTGAGCAGCAACGCGGTGGCAGGGGCTGCGCTGGGCAGATCGAAGTCTCTGCCGGCTGGATGCGTCCGTGCTGGGATCGGTGGGCTGCTCGGAGGAGAGGGCGGTGCTGCAGGTGAGCGACTGGGATGAGTTGGGTGCCCTTAGCAGTTCGATGGAGATGGAGGCTGGACGGGGCGGGGCCGGGCCGATCCTGTGGTCGGGGAAGAAGTGCAGGTGGGTAGGTGGGTAGGTCTCGATCTGCAGGTGGGTAGGTCTCGATCTGCAGTTGGGTAGGCTTCTGTGTGAGCTCTGTGCAGGCCGAGCAGGTGGGGAAGGGAGGAGAAATCGGGATTTTGGAGGATGGAGGAGAAATCGGGTTTTCGATCTGCTTCTGCAGAGTTTTTTTTTTTTTTTTTTTTTTGGTGAAAAACGGCAGAAAAGAAAAATAACTTTTTCTTCTTTAGGGTTTGGATTTTTTTCTTTCTTGGTTATTTGCTCTGAGCGTGCTGATAACGTGTTGAAGTAAAATGACAATTGGAATGGTCTACTCATTTCATTTCATAGTCCCTTTATATAGGGATAGAGTTACAACGGAAATATTAATTACATTAAATACATTGAATGCTGATTGATCTATAATTGTGCTGATTGATGGTAATCACTGATTCCTTGATTCCCTCTCTGTCAGTTGCTTTGACGAAGGCACACAATATGTTTTTCCTTTAACATGTTCTAAATTATTTTGGCTTTCTTCTTAAAAAAATATATATTCTTTTAGATTCTTCCACTATTTTCTCTCTGCAATAATTATTTTATTTCATTTATTTTCTTAAAAAAAATCTATTACACATGCAGTAAGTTAGTGGGGATCTGAATGTGTAATAAATATTTTTTTTAACCTTAAAAGTATCATTTATATAATTTTATACGTATTAATTAATTCATGTGTTTATATGATTGTCCGGCGATAGACTTTTTGACTCGCAGTGACGCAACCCAAAAATTCTAGTGCTGTTATCATAACCTTTCATTGAAAAACCTAATTATACAACGCTCCTTTAAACCCACCCGCACCAAAAACGTGTTGTGTTTAGGGTAAAACCAATAATTCAGAGAGGACAAACTTGATTAATGTTTGTTGGCAACTTTGGTGAACCAAAGCTCATCTTTTGGTCCCCAATTTCTTGATTTTTACACGGAGTGGTCCATAACCAGACATTGTGCAACACGAGGGAACAAACATCTTTTGAACATTTGAACGTGTGTGGACCAAATCGACCTAGCAATCACATCATTTCTTTGCCCTTTTTTAGTGTACGTTCTAGATCACTCTCTGATTTTTTTTTTCCGGTTTAAGAAACAGAAATAGTGGGAGGAGAAATAAAGGAGTTCTTTCTTCTTTGTCCCACACGAATGAATTTGTATGTCATATGCATATGAAAGGTTAAATGCCCAAATTAAGTTTTCTGCGTTGTGGAAAAATAAAAAATATGACCTATCTTAGTTGTAAAATGTTTCGTACAACATATACATGATTAAAGGGCAAAAAGACAGAAAGGTTATAACCAGACTACAGTAAAATGTCAAATTTTGATAGAAGTCCATATTGGTCCTTCCAAAGTTTTATATGAATTCAATTATCTGTGCTACAGCTCACCTTGAATAATGTTTTCGTTATGAATAGTGTGCTTTCGGTTTCGCTCCTGCCATCATTCTGTCAATGTCTCATCCGTTTTTCCCCCAATTGATTTTTTGTCTCTTCTCACCGTTTAGTTAGGGAATTATCTAATTATGTTGGTCTGTACTAAACCTAGATTATGACTTTAAAAAAAGAAAAAAACTGCTTCTGCTATTTTGTGAGAATAATTTATTTTAAATTAAAACTGTTTTATGTTTGATAAATAATAGTACAATACTGTTTGATAAAACAATTTTCCTTATGAATAGTGTGCTTCTGTTTTTGCCCTTCCCATCGATCTGTCATGTCTTGTACTGTTTTGCCCCCAACTAATTTTTGTCTCTCTCACCTGCGCGTGCGCATACACACACACAGAAAGTGTGGGATTAAGTTGGTTTTTACTAAAACACTAAGGGCTAGTTTGATATTGCTAGACTTCAAAAAAAAAAAAAAAAAAAACTGTTTTTGCTGTGTTGTGAGAATAATCAATTGTGAATTAAAACAGTTTTATGTTTGGTAAACAATACTTTTAAATACTTTATGTTGTTTAGTAAATTTTAGACCACAGATGACATGATTTTGAACCTTTTCTTTTTTTTCCTTTCACTCTTTAACAGATCAATTATGTCTATTTTTCTTTTCTTTCACTACCATCAAATTTGACATGGACCCTATATTGGCAAAATAAAATCCATGAGTATTTCTCTATGATGATAATAGAGGTATATATTAGGATTGAGGCTGTTATTTTTAAAAATGAGTGTGCATGTTATTGAGATTTAAAAAAAATTCATTAAACCTACATGTGTTTTTTTTTTTTTTTTTGAAAAGACCTACGTGTGTCTTTATCCACAATAGCTTTTGAAAGTAACATTTGAGTTAATTTTATAATCTTTTGCTAATGATCTATAATTTTTAAGTAAAGCTATTTTTTTTTAATTCACCAAAGATCTTAAAACCTAACTTTAAAAAAAAAAAATTTGATTTATGTAAAAGTAAAGCAATTTCAAACTAGCCATAAATGTGAAAATGTTGAAAACTGTTGAGAATATATGTCATCCCACATGGGAAAAATAGGATCTAGCCTATGGATTTATAAGGATTTGGGCCACTCCATCCATTGCCAATTGGTTTTGGATATGAACCCCAGATTACTTTATCATGGTATCAAAGCCAAATTACCCACGTGTGTATGCATAACGGCCACATGGACTCCACGTCACCCAAAGTTGTCCACGTGTATGGTTTGAAAATTCGCCACACGTGCAGGGGCGTGTTGATAATATATGTCATCCCACATGAGAAAAATGGGACATTGCCTATGGGTTTATAAGGATTTAGGCCACTCCATTCATTGCTAATTGGTTTTGGATGTGAACCTCAGATTATTTTATCAAAAACTACGTACCTAGCTAGCTTCTGAACACATATGCTTGAATCAAATTTTTATCTGGCCCTTTCTAGTTCTTTATTGTTAAATATGATTTTTTTTTTGAATAAGTTAAATATGATTTTCTAATTGCAATGAGTATGAATATATAGAGTATTATTCACATTAATGAGTTTCTTTGTGTTTATTAGCAGGAAGTCGAAATAGACACAAACCTCTCATGAAAAGCTCCCTTATTCCTTCATGAGTTTGTCTACGATTTTACGCATCTCAATTCGAAATAAGTAATTATCTTCATAGAGTTTTCTAGCTTCTGCTGTTGTGTTTGGCTACTTAAGTTAAACAATGCTATTTTCAAATAAACACCGAATACTTTTTGTTTTAATTTTCTATAACACAGAGGTTTTTTTTTTTTATTTTATTTTTTTTTATAATTAAAATAAGGGATGAGACGATATTAGCTCATCGGAAGTAGACGATTTAGGGAGCAAGTCGTACCCTCAAATCCGAAGGTAAAAGGTCTACCACACTTTGAGAGCTCACCTCCCGTCCCCTTTTTTTTTTATTAATAATAAAAAATACAATGACAAAACCCCAACCGCCAAAAATACAGACCAGAGAAAGCAATAAAAGATAGAAAAGAAATAAATTTTCCATCTTTAGAACAGAGAAAAAGAAAAAAATAAACTCCAAAAGGCCCAAATCAGCACAGAGCACTCTTTGACTACTCTTGAAGCGTAACACAACTTCAACAAATTGGCCGAAGGCGGGCAAAATTTGCTAGATGCAAAATGTCACGCCCCCAAATCCAAGGCCAATATTGTACTGAAATATGGCTCGTGAATTTGTGACGTGAGTCAAACAAATAAAATTTTCTTCTTGAATAAATCAACAGGAAGTAAAAGAAATTATATACATGTTTGAATAGTACTTTTATTAGAAAACAAATATCGGTAATATATTTACAAAACCAAAGTTAAGCAAAATTCGAATCAGTACAGGTATTCACTAGAAATAGTAGTAGAAAAATATTATTTTATCTAGTACGTTCATCCCGTTTCCCCAAGTATCTACTCAATACCTGAAAACAAGAAGGTGTAGCATCATGAGCAACACAAGCCCAGTAAGTACACAACTTACATTCTTATATTAATGTGTCTTATAGGAAATCAAAACTGAACAACCAATTAAAATGTACCAAGAACCATTTATATGTTCATACGAATTCTTAAATATGTATATATATACACACAATACACACACACATATATACAAATATATTCATTCATGTGAATGGTTTGGTAATAAATCACAAAGTCACATCTTCTTATCAAACCAACAAATATTGTAGTATTAATATGTGAAATAACCTTAAAGCAATACATGCTTGATTCTCTTTTTACTAACACCTTCACATATTCAAAATATTGATCACAACCAACAAATATTGCATCATTAATATGTGAAATAACATTAAAGCAACACATGCTTAATCACAACCAACAAATATTGCAACATTAATATGTGAAATAACATTAAAGCAACACATGCTTGATTTTCTTTTCACAAACACCTTCACATAATCAAAATATATCATAGATAGATATTTGATCAAAATAACGTAAGTACATTTCTCTTTTTAGTGAATTTTCAGATTAACTGGTAACAAATCACAAATCCACGTGTTAGGGACCGACGTACTATTCTCAAAACACGGGACAACCAGGTTGACTGGTAACAAATCACAAATCCACATGCTAGGGACCGACGTACTATTCCCAAAGCATGGGACAACCAGGTTGACTGGTATCAAATCACAAATCCACGTACTAGGGACCGACGTACTATTCCCAAAGTACGGATAAGCCGCAGCATACCAAAGACACAACTAAGGTACGTATACTCAAAGTAGGCACACTTCCTAAGAGTATAATAGTGCACTATCTGAAGGGACTAGAGCCCACAGCTTAAACTCCACATAACACCAAAACAGTTTTACCAGTAATTCACTTAAGCACGGGGTTGTTGTAATCACCCGGCTTCACAATTGTACTTTTCAGACATAATCAATTTCACAACATACAATCTTTATAAATTATAGATCGTAATATATGTATATGTACACACACATATAGATACATATACTTAGGAATAATCTCATATGAAAACATGTATAACATAATTGTATAACACAAATAAGTAAATTCACTAGCAAACAACATAATTAAAAAGAAGCTTATACATAATTGAAATCAAGTAAAATAGGTAATAATAAAGCACAAGCATTAAATAAGTAACTATAAACAATTTAACAAAATTAAATTATAGTTAGTATAAACATTAAAAAGAACCTTATACATAATTGAAATCAAGTAAAATAGGTAATAATAAAGCACAAGCATTAAATAAGTAACTATAAACAATTTAACAAAATTAAATTATAGTTAGTATAAACATTAAAAAGAACCTTATACATAATTGAAATCAAGTAAAATAGGTAATAATAAAGCAAAAGCATTAAATAAGTAACTATAAACAATTTAACAAAATTATATTATAGTTAGTATTTCAGTCCTTATGTCCAAATCCATTGAAGTTCATCAACCATGTTCATACTTCATGTTTCTCCGATTAGAGTCATCAAACTTCAAAATATGTTATGTTGTCCATCACAAGTCCGAATTAGTCAAATGAGTACACCATTTCAAAGGGTTTTTCACAAGGAATGCAATGGTATAAGTCATGTAATCCAGTTCGAAGTCACATAGTCCAGAAATGGTGAAGAACCATAACAGTGCAGAAACCGATATTTTTAATACTGTCCTTTGATGTCTAAGTAATTACGTAATGTGTATTTTACCATTACTTCTCAAACTCTCCAGATCAGAAGTAGAGGTCCTAAGCTTCAAATTGATATAAAGTTTGTAGAAAATGGATAAGAAATGAGGGAGATATGAATTTTTGAAGTTGTGATGGCTGTATGAGATTTCCAGCAAGTTTAAAAGTTGAAAACTTTGATTAGCCATAACTTCTTCATTTCTTAACCTTTTTTAGTGATTCAAAAGCCTAAATTGAAGAACTTTTGATGAGGAATTTAATACTGTAATTATTTTTGACAAAACAGATTTTGTTATATACAAAAATACTGGTTTGCAGCAAAGCAGATCCTTTTCCATCTTATCATTGATTATGTAGTTTGATAAATCTTAAAGACAAAAGAATATAGAAATGTATTCATGTACTTACTTAAGAAACTCAGGGGTGAGGTGAAGATTTTGGTCTTGAATTCAAGCTTGGACTTCTTTAAGAAAAACAAAGGGAGCTTCTAAAGAGAAAAAGGATGAAGGATTTGTGTGGGAACTTGAGTTTTCTCTACAACTAAGGAGGCTTCAAATCAGTTTTGCACTTGATTTTTAAGCTTGTAGGAAATATGATAGAGATCATGTGTTTATATAGGCTAGAATTAAGCATAAAATAAGTAAGTGACTAATTATTATAAGGTGAGTGACTAATTACTATTTAGGTTAAATGATTAAAATGATAAGATAAAATAAAAAAAAAATAAAAAGAAAGAAAGCATAAATCCACTTGCTATATATATATATATGCATATATATATATATATATATATGTATGTTCACATACACATCCATATGCACATTTACCCAATTAATAAGTAAAGAACTTTAGTAAAAAAAAATTACAATAATTAGTACTAAAATGACATGCATCACAAAAATAACATAGATGAAAGTCTTGAGCTCAATAACAAAGATTTTTCAAATATAGTTAATAATATAGTGTTCTATAGTTGGCACTAATTTTCGGGTTATTACACAAAAAGCTACAAACAAGAGTCCCAAAACTTTATACAACCGATAGAAATAAAACAACCACCACTTAGAGCATCTCCAACCATTTAGCTATAAGTCATTTTGACTTTGGCTTTTTGGTAGAGAGATCTCCAACCATGCTCTTACTTTAGCTATTTTGACTCTTGAGCCATAACTGGAGTCATTTTTACTCAAGTTTGTAGAACGAAAGCCAAATTTCTTTGGCTGAAAAAATGGTGGGCCCCTCTGCATGTGCTGCAATTGTAGTTAATTAATTCTCGAAAATGATTAATTTATTAAATGACTTTGGCTTTTGACTAAAGATGGTTGGAGATACGAAAATTGAATGAATAGTAATGACATTAGGGGAGTCATATTTTGCATATGGCTTTAACTTTTGACTAAATGATTGGAGATGCTCTTATGAACACTGAATTTTCTGAAATTTTCAGTTTTAGAAAATCGTGACCTAAACTGCTAAAGGCCGTATTTTGTATAAAAAAGTCAAATTTTTTTATGTGTTGTTTTTATTATCGAGTTCTATCATCTCTGATCTCTGGCCTATCACGTTCAACAAATTATTGTCCTTTCTTATCTTCAAGATCATTTATTTGTGGAATCCGATTTGCTGGGAGATGCATTTGATTATTATGATTTAACGTTTTCGCTGGTGCGGGTATTCCCATTTGCCTTTAATTTGCATCGTGACTTTGTAACTGCAGACATCAAATCATGAACAATGTGAATCACTAAATAGGACAAGCCTCATCATCTATAGTCTATACTAGTCTCCTTTTATGTCAATAATTTTGGGCTTTTGGCCAAGCCGGAGAATTCTGGTAAAAGTGGTATAAATCTATAAATCTTCATAAATTTGTTTATCGAATTATTCACACTGCAAGTCTTTTACAGAGTTGAGCTAGAGTACCTAGTCATAACTTAATACTTCAGCTAAAACTAGATCTTTCCAACTTTCCAGAATTTCAATACAAGTCCTCAAATGTATATAATTTACACAATAAAGGTCTTAAGTAGTTGTACTATTCACGTGCATAAAATAAAAACCGCAACTCCCTTATCCAGAAATCTCTCAATCCAAATTCACCACATGGCAATGTGTTATTATTGAGCTGGACCCCACTTATCTGCTAGACCCCACTCATCTGCAAGCTCAACGTTGCTATAAATAGAGGCCCTCAGCTAGCACCAGACCGCAAGAACCACCGGTTCCCTTCAGCAAAGCCATATAAGCCACAATCTCAGCTCCTTAGTTTCCTTAATTTCCTTGAGTGTTAACTAAGCCATTTCCTTCACCATGCTAGGCATAGCACAGAATGCGGTGAGCAAGGTGACCTCGGCAGTCACCAACACTGTTCAGCACATTGAGGGTGAGCTCAGCTTGTTCACCATGTCTGACCACAAAATCTTGGAGCTCATCTACACCAGCCATGTCCATGAGGACGACTCCTTCGATGTCGACTCTCTTTTCTTGATCACCGAAAACATCATCAAGCGTTCTAACCAGATCGTTGATAACATCGTGCAGGTATGGTTTTGCTACTTGCTAGCAGATCGTGCGGACTATTTCACCAGAAAAAAATATACTAGTAATTAGTTCTACTTACTATTTTAAAAAATGTGTGAATTTGTATGGACTTCTTGTGGTTCGATCTATTCAGGAGTGTTTCTGTAGAAAGCGTTTTGGAATGGTAGTGCTGATCTGCTGGTAGCTGGTAGCTGGTAGCGTTTTTTCGATAACTAAGTCCATAACCTTATTTCACCACAGATATAAGTGCTTCAAAACCTAAAGAAGCATTAAACTAAAAAAAAAGCTTGTAACGTACAATTTTTGCCAAAACATGATACTGCCATTTTGTTTGTAAGGAAGATCAAAAAGCGAAAAAATGGAAGGAACTAAAATCTAGTATTCATCCTAAAGATAGATATATATATATTTTTTTTGTGAAAACTCGACCAAGCGAAATTTATTTAATGAAAAATGGAAGGAACTAAAATTTGGTATTCATCCTAAAGATGGTTGTAATGAAGTTTCTTTAAACACGTGACCACCCCAAAAGCAGCGCTATTAGTCACTGTTGCCGACCCCATTTTAGCGTTTGTTGTTGGGGTTCATGTTAATATTTGTGATGTACCTTAATTTTTTTTTTATTTTCATTATTTCTGGAAAGTCGATGCGGGACAGTTCATATGGCTTTTTTCCTGGTAAAATGGAAACAAGATGAGGTGTGGAGAATCGGACCTTTACTTTTGCTACAGATCGATTAAAACAGATTGGATGGGACGATTAAGTCGTTTTCAGTACGTTCGAAGCAGGTATCTTTAGGGACCCCAACACCACGACAGACGACATCAACTTCATGGAGTTGTCACATACCAAACAAACAAAAAAGAAAAATCCATTGAAGATAAAGGGCTTTACCATGAGTCTTGGACACTTGGACCAAGAAATGATTCTCTATACAATATTTTTTTCATTAAAATACTTTTCCATTTTGAACTTTAAATAGTTGATTTATAGTAATTTTAAGTTTCTTAATTAAGGTTTTATTGTGTAAAAGTTTATAACCAGAAAGTTCTTCATAGGATTTTTAGAATTTTAGCATGGTTATATTAAAACTTTATAACACTTGGTGATGACCTTAGCTTCATAGCACTTTCAAAATGTTTGGGAAAATATATCTTACTTGTTACAGTTAAACTGGTACATATCAGTGTTTTGATTTTGAGTGGTAGAACACTAAATTCAATTGATGAATATGGTTATATTAAAAATTTATAACACTTGGGGATGACTTTAGCTTCATAGCACTTTCAAAAATGTTTGGGAAAATATATCTTACTTGTTACTGTTAAACTAGTACATATTAGTGTTTTGATTTTGAGTAGTAGAACACTAAATTCAATTGATGAATACTTCTGACTTGTTGCAGGGCACCCAAGTTCATGTCGAAACCATAGATGAGAAGCCCCCAAAAGCCAGCTTCAGCTCCCCATTGTGTACCCTCAAGTCCATTGGTTGTGAGGTGACTAATTAGTACTTTACTCAATAATTTCCTAATTGTTTTCTGAGTTACCAAAATTAACCCCTTGTATGAAATTTCAGCTATGTTGCAAGGCTTCAGGTGAAGAGATTGCCCACAAATCAACACTTTCAATACTCAACAAGCTATCAACCTATTCGTGGGAAGCCAAGGCAGTCTTGGCCTTGGCTGCATTTGCTTTGGAATATGGTGAGTTCTGGCTCCTTGCCCAAATTCACCAATCTGACCTACTTGCCAAGTCTGTCGCAATCCTTAGGCGAGTGCCCATCCTTCTCAAGCCCGCTGACCTCCAGAAACGGCGCCAGGCAGTTGTGGAGCTTAACACTCTGATCAAGACCACATTGCAAGTGATTGAGTGCATCTTTGAGCTGGAGAAGCTTTCTGCTTATGATCCAAAGGATGTGCCTGCATTGGCTATTGCAATGGACCATATCCCAGTTGATGTCTATTGGTCTATCATAACCATTGTTGCTTGTGCTACTAAAGTCCACCTTCTCACCAGCGATGAGTTAGCTTTTTTGCCCACACCATTGATGATTTCTATAGTTGATGTGATTAACGCATGGTGAAAGAGCATTTATTTATCTAATGCTGATTTGATGTAGGGACAAGCCACATGATTTATCCCAATATTCTCAAAAGATCCACTACATCCTAAACAAGCTTAAGATCCAGCTGATAATCTGCAAAAAACAAATAGGTAGTTACTTTTTTAATTATTACTTTCTAGTAGTTCTGTATCTTGTACTAAAAAAATGCTGAAGAATTAGTATTGAAAACAGAGGAGGCAGAGACCTATAGGAAGCTGAGAAAACTTTTTCAGACCCCTGCCGAAGTTATGGAGGTGTTCAAGGCCCTGATTTTCAGCAAGGATAATGTGCAGCCAATAATTGATGGTTCCAGTAACAAAACGGTTTGCTCGATCCCCTAGCTAGTACCTTACTCTAGACTAAATTTACCACCATAATTTGTAGTTTTACACTTATATTTTACTAATCTATGAAATTGGTTATCCAAACAGGTTACCATTGATGTTCTGAGGAGGAAATATGTGTTATTGTTCATTTCAAACCTGGACATTTCTGATGATGACATTGCAATTCTCAGACCAGTTTATGAGGGAATAAAGAAAGAGGATAAGTACAAAATTGTGTGGATTCCCATTGTGGAGCAATGGACCGATGAGCTACGAAAGAAGTTCGAGATCTTGAGGAGTAAGATGCCATGGTACACAGTGCAGTACTTTTCACCAGTTGCTGGCATCAGGTTCATTAAGGAAGAGTGGCACTTCAAGGGTAAGCCTGCAGTTGTGGTGATGAACCCACAAGGGAAAGTGGAAAACACCAATGCTCTCCACTTGATTCGGGTTTATGGAATGAAGGCATTTCCTTTCCATAAGGACATAGAAGACACTATTCGAAATGACAAAGAGTGGATCACCCCCATTGTGAATGATATTCACCCATCCATTCAGACATGGGTAAGTAAACTCATGTTCACAATCGCTTACTTACATTTATCACAATGCATACCTTTTGACATGTTACGTTTGCAAGAATGTGAATGTGGGCCTCTATGTGAAATATTGTTTTAATACATGGTCCAAATGATAATCTAACAACATATCATGTTACACTACTAGAAACAAATTTCATTGTTTAATTTGTAACATGTTGACTCATCAACAGATCAAGGAGGAGAAGTATATTTTCTTCTACGGAGGCAAGGACAATGAATGGATTCAGCAATTCACAAAGAAAACGACTGCCATTGCAAATGATCCTTTTATTAAGGAACTTAAGATCAACATTGAGCTGTATTGTGTGGGAAAGAGTGCAAAAGGAGGAGAAGACCTTGGCATTCTCGGGCGTTTCTGGAACGGCATTGAGAGCCTGTTCTTCACCAATGTCAACAAGCAAACGGACACCGTCACCAAAGAAGTCCAGAAGCTGCTATCCTACAAAAATGAGAGTGGATGGGCTGTGCTTAGCAAAGGGTCTACTGTGGTGGTCACTGGCCACGGCTTCACAATCTTGAAGGTGCTTGAGGACTTTGAGAGATGGAAGGAGTTTATCAAGGAAAAGGGCTTTGAGTTCTCATTCAAAGCGTACCACGAGAAGGTGATTCAGACTATGAAGCACTGTTGCCGCCTTGACATTCCAAGTGTTGCAGGAAAGGTTCCGGAGACAATGAAGTGTCCCGAGTGTCCTCGCACCATGGAGACCTATGTGAGCTACAAGTGTTGCCACACTGATGGTCCCATTAACGCACATCATTAGATATATGGTGGTTGCTATTGAGAGACTAAGAGGGTGTCTAATGCCTCTGACGAGTGCCCGAGGGATAAGTGTTACGTTTTCTTATGTTTGTTCAGTGTCATCGTTTGTACAATAATAATGGGCAATATCATTACGTTGGCCGGTAATGTAATGCCCGCCTATGCGAGTCTGATGTGTATGTGTGTTCAGTACCAGAGTACTAAAATCTTATGATCATCTTCAAATGTAATCTTATGTAATGTTATGCTTCGGCAGAAGTTTTCTGTACCTCGGTTTCTTTTTGTGCCCTGTGGCTTGATACATATCTCGTACTGATGTAGCTTCCTTCAACTTTTTCTTCTTTTGGTTGAAAAAAATAGTTAAAAGGAACAAGGCCAAGCTACAGGCGGAAGGAAACATAGCCCAAGAGAATCACATGCGCCTTCACACCCCCAAGTCCCCAACAACCAGTTACAGTTGGACCGTTACACACATCTCGCTCATAAACCTACAGACACAGGAGGACATATCAACTAACAAAAGATGCGGCCAAGTTCTCAAGAAGAGGGGAGCGATCAAATGCCTTATTTTCTGCTCTTGGATCATATGTATGAGGGTAGTCTGTGCTCTAATTTCCAAGCTTCTTGGAATTGCTTGACATAATTACAGCTAGCTAAAAAAACAGTTTGGATTGCGAAGTTGAGAAAAATTGACCCTTAGACAAATTAGGACACAGGTACGTAGAACCTATCATGTGATGTAGTTGCTGGAATTCTAGGAATCAGTCTAAGGCAGACAAAAATGAAGAAAGGAGAAGAAGAAGAAGCAGAGACTGAAGAAAGGAAGACTACTGTATTTGTCTGTAATGGTTTTTCGTACAAGGCTTGCTTACATATCAAAGAGGAAAACATGAGGGTATCAAAGAGGAAAACATGGTTTTATACTAATACTACAGCTAAACCCTCTTAACCAACTCTTAAGAGCAAAGATTCACCGTGCTAAGAGCCTAAGATGCAGGATAGGACCACTACACCAAACTATAGGACCAGAATAGAGGATAGTAGCATTACATCAATCCTAACATCCCCACCTCAAGCTGATGGGAGTGATACGAACATCAGATTGCAGGTGAGAATGCATATTCCAACTAGGAAATGAGGGAAAGTGATCCCCATAGCTCCATAGGCCGAGGCCTGCCTACAATTCATCATATTTTTGTCCGGAGTAGAAGGAAATAGGCATGTGCCTGGTGTCGGCAACGCTTCAATTTTCTTGAGAAGAGCTTGCTGCAAATGAGGGTGAGTAGGAACTGATAATGGAGATGCATGTACAAATGGCAGAGGCTTGACTTGCGATTGAAAAGCATTGTTATTTGGTTGAGTAGCAATGGAGGGTGGCTTTGGTTGAGTGGGGATGGTAGCTGACAAAGCTTTAGGTGCTGCACAAGTTGGTGGTTGAATACCATAGTGATGCCTACGCAAACATTTGATTGCACTGTGACCCATTTCAAAGAAAATCTGACATTGCATAGACGATCCAGAAGCACAAACCTGCCTAGGAGAAGATTGCCGAGAGCAAATTTGAGCAGTGTGACCCGAATTGTAGACTTGTAGTAGAATTGACAAGCTTCAAGGTAACTGTTGAAAAGATTTGAAGGTCCAAAACCATTACGACCTCCAAAATTAGCATGATGATTGGGATTAGAACTGCCAAAATCATTTGAAGTGCCAACATTAGTCCCTGCTGCAGTTCTTAGAGAGTTAACTTGACTACTTGAGGTTGTCTGTAGACTCTGTAGTAACAACTTTTAGCAGAATGTCCTTTCCTCTTGTAAATTTGGCATTCAGTGTATGAATTAATATACCAACCTGTAAAGAAAATTTCCCCTTCCGAGATAGGCCATTATTTTGCTGTTGATTCTGCTGAGAGCTGTTGTTGAATGTACCAGGTTGCACATTTTGTTGAGAGAAGTATCCATATTGTTGTGCTCCGTTGTGATTAAGATTGGACTGTTGAACATATGAGGTGCTAGAATCATTTTGAGCAACATAACCAGTAAGGATAATGATACTGTGATAGCACTGAGCTAAAAATCCCTTCACTACCTATTGTGTTACTTATCACAGATGCATTGTTGGGTACAGAAGAAGTACCAACACTTGAATTAGGCATGAAACCTCCATTTGAAGGAGCAACAAAACCAGTACTTGGTATCATAGTATTCTGTGGAGCCACATAACCAAACTGTGGTGCGGTTGTCGGAGATGCAATATACCGCAACACAGTGATGCATGGTAGATATTCCAGATGATTCATGGTTAGATACACCATTTGACATAGCACAATTATTCACATTAGGGTGATGTGAATGCACCATGTGGCTGACCAAAACCAGGAGGTGACACCAAACCAGAGGACATTCCATACTGAGAGTTATGCATCATTCCATTTTGTGCCATCATTGCAGCTAATGGAGCTAATGGTGCAGATTTATTCTCTAGTTCGATCTCAGTTTCAGCTGCCAATAACAATGCTCTCACTTCTTCCAAATCTAAATGGCTCTTGCCTCTAATAATTTGCCTAGTGTGGCCATACTCACTAGGAAGCCCAGCTAGAATCAAACTCTTAACATCTTGATATGATATTCAAACACCAACCACAACTAAATGATCTCTAACAGTTTTGAAGTGCAATAAATACTCGTCTATAGAATCTGATCCTTTTCAGATATTTTGCAGAGTAGAGAGTAGACTTCAATCGCAAAATGTGAAATTTCGAATTTTCTGCATAATGTTGTTTGAGAGTGGTCCATACCTCCATTGAAGTTTGGCATCCAATCACTAGAGTAAGTGCTAAGTGCTTCAGCTGAGATTGAATTTGAGTAAACCATGCCCTCTAATATGATGTTGCATCAAATATAACCAAGTTGGGTAATTGGTTTCATCGAGACGAACAGGAACTGAGTGGCAAACTTGAGTCAGAGTAAACCAGAGTTGAATCTTGGATCTTGAATTTGATAGAGAAACTGCTACAGAATATGAAGAAACCCACGATTGCTTGGTAATTGTACCGGTATTTTGGAGAGGAATCTTTGAACAGCTTCGTGTACGAACAAGAGAAGAAGAACAACTACAGTAAACGAACAATGATCATATTCAATCTTGGACTTTTGACTGGTAATTGTACAAAACGTTGATTTCTTGGTGTTTTTGTGACGTAGGACGAGAATGAGCCTGGTTTAGCCAGAAAACTAGAATAATAAAGAAGCGGTGTGAAATTAAGAAGAGTGATTAGAAAATAGGTAATTCACGCATAATGAGGTTACTAGCCGCTGCAATATTCAAGAAAATTTGGTTTTGGACTTTTCGGGTTACTCGTGCAAAAAGTCAGGTCTTAATTGCGAAGCAGATTGTGATCAACTTTTGGCCAGAATGTCCGTTTGAGACGCATGATACATTTTTAGAATGGGAACGACGAGATCTTCAAGACTCACTTTAGTGAGCCCTACGGATTTTGGCCTAAATATGTCGTTTTAATCATCCGATTCGGGATTTAATATCTTTAGGCTAGTCCTACATTTGTTTTAGAATTATTTTATTTTAGGTTTTTAGTTTCTTTTTAAATTTGGATTCTTTAGGATTTCTTGTTAGATTATGATTTTAGGTCTTAGATTCCTATATAAGCACCATCATGTTTTGTATAGTTTATCATATCAAATTTAATAAAAATTACAGATTTTTCTCTCTTTCTCTGGTGGATTCCAGATTTATCTTTTTAGGGTTTATCGCTTGTAAACCCCGTTACTTCCGACTACGTCATTTTGATTTGGTAATTATACAAGTATTTAGTTTTGAAAGAAAATTGCAGCGGAAGAAGAATCATGTATGAGCAATGGTTAGTGTTAGCATGAGTCATGGCATAATATTAGGAATGGAATATATCGTAATTATATTGATTGTATTGTAGTTAGTACTTACCTGTTCTGTGTGTGGTAGAGAATAGAGACGTAAGTCGATTGTATTCCTGTAATCCTCTTTATATACCTCCATTGTGAGATGAATGTTATATCAAAAAATTCATTCTCTATATCTCATCTTATTTGACTTGGCATCAGAGCAAAGATCCGAGAGGACTTTGTCTCTTATTTTCTACTCTTATTTTTCTGAATTATTTCAAAAACCCCATTGTTAGGGTTATTGTTTCCTAAACGGCGTTACCCTCCTGTGGTCATCCTTTCCTGCGTTGACATTAGTCCAAGAATGACTAGATCATCTTCTTCTTGGACTTCGACGACATCAGACCAGCCGCCTTCATCACCTGTCCAGGTCGGCTTCGTCTTCCTCGTTCAGACCCAACGTTTTGATTGGACATCAGCACGAGAAAATCGAAACTTCCATCTGCTCCAGATTGGTTTTCTCCATCTATTCCGTCCGTACCTTCGTCAGACCCGCGTCGAGTTAGTAGTCCACCACCTCGGCCCAATCGTGCGCAGCCTGTTGTCGACCAGTCGTCGAGCTTCTCAGCCCGTCACGCGCATCCCATCAGCGACTCAATCTTCAGCCCGAACCTCCGGCTCCTTCGCCCAGCCTCGGTGGTCATTCTTTCCATTCAGCACCGTCAATCACTTCGTCCGGTCCTTCTCTCCAGTTCGGTTCTACTCTCCAGTTCAGAACCGTGACCCGTCCTTCTCTCCAGGTCACCAACCCGTGCAAAAAAAAAAAAAATTGTTGCACGGCCTGTTTTGGTTTATTATTTTTGGATTCTCTTATTCTTTTTATTTCGCTGCATATTGTGATTTTGCTACGATGGGTGGTGATGAAGGTGAAAATTCCAAGATCAATGAGGTCCAAAAAGTTGAGGTTTATGTTCGAAACTCAGACGGTGGTTCTTTTAGGGGTACGAAACTCAATGGTACCAATTTCTGAACATGGAAGAAGATTATGTCTGTCCATCTTTGTGGCAAAAACAAGATGGGGCATGTGACTGGAACAATTAAAGCTTCGAGTGAGGAGGATGTGGATGCCTATACTAAGTGGGAGGATGATGATGGATCTGTGATGGCAATCTTATTCAAAGTCATGATTGAGGATGTGCTACAGTTGGTGGAAGAGTGTGAGATTGCTGAAGCAATATGGAAGACATTGGGGGATCTGTATACAAATGAGTCTGATTTTATACAGGTTCATGAATTGATGTGTAAAGCTGCCAGTATGCAGCAGAATGGGCAACCAGCAGCTGTGTATTTCACCTAGCTGAAGAATGTATGGGCTGAAATTAACCAGAAGCGTCCTTGCAAGATCAAGAATCAGGAAGATCTTGTGTGGTACCAGAAGGAAAAGGAACTTGAAAGTGTTCATGCATTTTTGAGAGGACTTGATGAGAAGCATAGTAATGCCAAGGGAGAATTGCTCAGAATGACAGACCCTCCTAGTTTGAACACAGCATTTACATACATCCGTAAGGATGAGTCTCAGCAGGAAAGTGTCAAACATACATAGGTTGAAGTATCCAGCCTAGCCATTCAGGCCAAGTCACCAGCACCTCTCCTTCAGCAGCAGATTTCAGCCCCACTTCATCAGCAAGGTTTCCCACCAGGCTTCACCAATCGCCCTCGTCCTCAATGCTCTTATTGCAATGACCTTGGACATGTTCGAGAGACTTGTTGGAAGCTGAATGGGTACCCTAAAAAGAAGGGTTATCGTCCTAAGGCGAAGGCAGCTGCGGGTTAGTTGGTCCAAGAACCAGACTTCTCTGGTGTGGCCGGTCAGGATCATCGTATGGTAGGTGGGGCTACTCCTACAGCCTCTATAGCTAGTCATGGTAAGATTGGTTTGGCTTTAAAGGTTTCTAACTTTGTTGGTTTTGATACATGGATTATTGATTCTAGTGCCTCCGATCATATGACTTATGATAAATCGTATTTTACTGAATTGTCTTCCCCACCAGTGTCCTATGTAACAAATGCTAATGGTGAGGCCTTTCCTGTGTTAGGGTCAGGGTCAGTTTGTATTACTCCCACCTTAGAACTTCATAATGAATTATATGTGTCTGACTTGTCTCATCATTTGATATCTGTTCCACAGTTGAATACTGAGTCTAAATGCTCCGTAACCTTTTATCCTATGTATGTGATTTTTCAGGATCTTCTCACCAGGGAGATAATCGGTCGGGGGTATCTGAGGGGCAGGTTGTTCCATCTAGATCAGACATACGCAGGGGAGAAACTAGGAGCACAATCCCGCGCCGGTTTGACTTCGAGTTTTGATAAACTAAGTGAAATTTGGTTGTGGCATCGCCGTTTAGGGCATCCTTCTTTTAGTCTTATGAGAAAAATCATGCCTACTCTGTTTATTGGTGTGGATGAGTCTGTTTTACATTGTGAAACATGTGTTTTGGCCAAGAGTCATCGTGCTACTTATTCTCCTAGTATTTCTAATAAAAGTGTTATTCCTTTTGAGTTAATTCATTCTGATGTTTGGGGACCTTCTAGAGAGCCCACTGTATCGGGTATGAGATATTTTGTGTTGTTTATTGATGATTGTACGAGATTGTCATGGGTTGCTCTTCTTAAAACCAAATATGAAGTCTTTCCAGCTTTTCAAACTTTTCGTACTCTTGTTCAAACACAATACCATAGCACTATTAAAGTCCTTCGTTCTGACAATGGGGGAGAATATGTTAATCATGTTTTCCAAGAGTTCTTCAAAACCCATGGGATTGTCCACCAAACTACATGTCCACAAACACCAGAACAAAATGGAGTGTCTGAAAGGAAAAACCGTCATTTACTTAATATGGTTCGTGCGCTTCTCTTTAGTGCTCATATGCCTAAGTATCTTTGGGGTGATGTTGTACATGCTTCCTCCCATCTAGTGTCCTTCAGGGAAAAATTTCATTTGAGGTTCTTGCAACTCATGTCTCCTTACCTTCATTTCATAATCTTCCAGCTCGTGTCTTTGGTTGTGTTGCGTTTGTCCATGTCCCTAAAAATCAGAGGTCTAAGTTAGATGCCAGAGCACTTAAGTGTGTGTTTGTTGGCTACGGAGGTTATCAGAAAGAATACAAGTGCTATCATCCACCTACCTGAAAGTACTATGTCACTATGGATGTTACTTTCTTTGAGGACATGAGCTATTTTTCCTCTTCAGATACAGCTCTTCAGGGGGAGAATTCATATTTTGAAGAGCTGTATCATGGAGTGGGGGAGGAATCAGAAGGAGGAGGAGAAGTCACACAGGCAAGAGGTATTTTGACGGATCCAGTTGAGATCATCAACCCGTCACCTCTAGAAGCAGAAGCCCCAAACATCCAGGCACTAGTCTCAATCACAGAAAATGAAGTTGAAGACACAACTACCCCTTCGGTTGTAGCTCCTACCCCTGACCCACAGCTTCCTGGTACTGAAGATCACTCATCTAAGGTATGTCCACCCACTGGTACTAGTAGTAGTGAGTCTAATGTTGGGCAATATGTGTTACCAAATAGGACTACTAGGGGTCAACCAGCCAAAAGGTTTGAACCTACTCTTACTGCCAAATCAAAATACCCAGTAGCCAATTATTGATTACACGCATTTTTATGCACGTAATTACGTTCTAAACACTAGAATTAAGCTAATCTCTAAAGTAATTATTATGTAATTAATATTTTTTTTATTGTAGTAAATAAGCGGAGCTGTGGATTTCGGAAGAAGTTGTGCGAAATTGGAGCAAAATGGAGTTTCCGACAAAAGGACAAAATAGTCAATGTGGGTCAACCGTGGTCAACACCATTAAGGGAGCAGAATCCAATTGCCTCTGATATTATACGCGGAAGTGCATGGAGAAGAGAGAAGAAAGAAAAGAAAGAAAGAAAAGAAAAAAAATTGAATTGTGCTGACGTCAACAATGATGACATCATCAGCCTTCATCCTTTTGCCCCCCCCCCCCCCCCCACGTGCTGCCTCTCTTTTCCTTTTTTTTTCATTTGTTTTCTTTTTCTTTTTCCTCTCTTCCTCCTAATTTTGGATACGTCCTTATCTCTCTTCTTTTCTCTCACCACCACATACTCATATATCCCATCCCTTCCAATTATCCCATTCTCTCATATATCAGACCCCGTTGCCTATATCCTCTCTCGCTTCTTTTCAACTGTGCCGCAGCACACACCACCACCACCCCATTTTATTTATCCCTTCTCATTTCTCTCACCCATCACCAGTCACTCTCTTCTTTTCTCTAATTTTCATGTTTTTGGGACTCACTCAAGGCCTCAAGGGAATCATCATCAAGAGTACCACACTTTAATTTGGGTAGTTGGGTGAAGAAATTGCTTGATTCACACTAGCTCATAGCTAGAAGTGACCAAGCTAAATCTCCCCTCTTTTCCTTATTATCTATTTCATAATTTTTATATACTTTTGTTGATGGATTCTTGTATGAGTTGTGAGTAGTTCAATTTTGGGAGTTAGGGTTGTGAAACCCTAACTCATCTTGTATAAATATTGATGCTTTACTTTTAATAAATGCAATTTCTATTGCGTATGCTTTAGATCCGAATTTATTGGTCCTTAGAAGCATGTTTCTAGCCTTTGTCGCTCTTTGAAATTATGTTGTGGGCAATTATGATGAGTAGATTGATAAATTGACAACTTATTGGTCTTGTTGCATTTAGGATTTAAGTGTGGTTACCATTAGCTAGCTTAATTGTAGCTAAGCTTACCTGGGTTTCTATTATCTTACTCTCTAGGCCTCTAATTTTGAATATTGCGGCCTTAACCGGCGTAATGCCCAAATTAGAGAGTTGATTGTGGCCTTAACAGGCATAGTCAATACACCGAAAGGATAATTGTTTTAGTAGCCTTAACCAGTACTAGATACGAAACTCGACACATATAGGAAATCCATGCATTTGTGAAATTGGCATCGATGTTTACAAGATAGTTAGTGTGAATCACCCGACACTCCCATGCTCCCATTAATTTGAAATCCGAATCTAATTTCTTGCTTGATAATTAGTTGTTTGCTTTTATTTTAGTTTGCATTTAATTTAGTTAATTCCCAATTCAAAACTCTCAAACAAAATTCTACCTTCCATTGTGCATAACTCATTTGGGCTACAAGTTAGTGTCTTTGATTAGGTTTAGTGTGAGCTAAGCCGAGCATTGCCAAGGCTTTGTGCCTTGTGAATATTATTTTACTTTATTTTATTTTTATTTTTCATTGTATGCTTTTGAGTGATTCTAGCGCCAATTACCTCGGTTAGGTCCAACACATAATCCCCGAGGTACGATAATCAAGGTTTTAATACTTTCCTTACTTGACAACGATTCGTACGCTTGCGAAAGTTTAATGAACCAAGTCAATGGCGCCGTTGCCGGGGATTAGGGTCTTCGGATCTTAATTCCTTGGTAATTGGCATTTTGGGTCACTTTTAGCATACTTTTATTTTTATTTTTACTCATATATCTAGTTTCTTTATTTATTTTTCATTTTGATTTGGTTAGTTTAGTCAAATTTAGTACTACTTGTGTTTAATTCTCTCTTCACCCCTCTAATTACTTGTCAATTTTTTGTGAGTTGAATTGGTGCTTATCTTGCTTATATTTTGGTTATTGAGATACTCAATTTCTTATTGAACCTTCGTAGGTATATGAGCGACACTCAACTACCTATCAATTTGAGAAGTGGTTGTGTTTTGCAAAGACTACCTAGAGGAAGACCAACAAGGAGAGTTAGGAGACCAAGACATCGCTCACAAGCACCTTCTAGGTCTCCTATTCGAGTAGTAGATATGGGTGACGAACGTCAAGGACCACAAGATGAGGAGGAGATTCCATTGAGCCATTATTCATGTCCTAGCATTGTAAATGCTCCATCTTGCATTGTGCTTCCTCCGACAAATGCCAACTTTGAGATCAAGCCTAACATGTTGTCTATTCTCCCTACTTTCCATGGCATGGCTAGTGAGAGGCCCTATGATCATATAATTGAGTTTGATGCCATATGTTCCACTATGCACTTTGGAGGATTAACCTTGGAGGGTTTGAAGCTTCGATTGTTCCCATTTTCTTTGAAAGATCAAGCACGCACTTGGTTTCATAAGCTTAAGCCAAGATCCATTCTCTCTTGGGCCGATATGCAAAGAGTCTTCTTGAATGCTTATTATCCACATCATCGGACTACTTATATGCGGGATAGCTTGACCAAGTTCTTTCAAGAGGATAATGAGACTTTTTATGATGCATGGGAGCGCTTCAAGGATATTGAGTTAGGTTGCCCTCATCATGGACTCACCAAGTGGCTTCTTTGTGAATCTTTCTACAATGAGTTGATTATTGATGATAGAAGAAGATTGGATAATGCATCAGGTGGAAATTTTCTTAAGAAAGGTCCTAATGCCGCTTGGGATATTTGTGAGGAAGTGGCTACCCAATCCGGTCAATGGGATAATCATCAAAGGAGAAGAGGAGGTAGAGACGATCACACATCTAGAGGCCGAGATTCACAAGCATATGGTACTAGAAGCTGAGTTGATATGGAGCCTCGTGGTAGAGGTGTGTACGATGTTTCTCATGTTGATAAAGATGATGGAGTTATGAATTCCAAGCTTGAGAGGCTTGAAGCAAAGATTGACAAGAAATTTGAGATGCTTCTTCAAGTGCAAAAGGGTAGTGGTTCGCCTTCTTCACATGTCAAGAGTGTTACTTCTTCACATCTTTGCTTGATTTGTGAGTCCCCTAATCATTCTACTCATGATTGTCACTTGGCTTCACAATTTCCGGAATTTGTTTAGGAGCAAGTCAGAGCTATTAATTCTTATCAAAGGCCACCAAGAAATGATCCTTATTCTACTACATATAATCCGGGTTGGCGCAACCACCCAAATTTCTCATGGGGAGATGGTGGAGGGTCCTCTAATGCACACGAAGGTGGTTCTCATTCATATGGAGGGAATCAAGGCCTTAATTCTTTATCTTTTGGTCCTCACGGTCATGGAAACACACAATTTGGTGGACAAAATCATTATAGGCAGCAAGCATCTAGTTACAATTCTCAAGGCCAAGGGCCATCTTTTGGTGCTACACATGCTTATGGAGGAGCCCCACATGATACTCAAGGGTTTGGTCAAAGTTCTCAATCATTTGGAGGTGTCAATCCTACACAAAATCCTAGTTTAAATTGGCCACTCCGATAGTTTGATGTCAAGAACGCGTTCCTTCATGGAGAGTTAGCTGAGGAGGTGTACATGAGCCTTCCACCTGGGTATGTAGTTGCTTCTCCTGGTGATTTTGTATGCAAATTGAGAAAGTCTCTGTACAGTCTTAAACAGTCACCTTGTGCTTGGTTTGGAAGATTTTCACAGTTCATGTGGAAGGTTGGTTACAGACAGAGCAACTCAGACCATACCTTGTTTCTCAAGCATCAACAAGGGAAGGTAACCGCTCTAATTATTTATGTGGATGACATGGTAATCACTGGCAATGATACTATTGAGATGGATAGACTACAGAGACAACTAGCCTCTGAGTTTGAGATGAAGGACTTGGGTGAACTTAAGTACTTCTTAGGAATTGAGGTAGCCAGGGGGAGAGAAGGAATCTACCTGTGCTAGAGGAAGTATGTTCTTGACTTGCTGACAGAGACAGGTTTGTTGGATTGTAGACCTACTGATACTCCTATTGAGCAGAACCATTGTTTAGCTGAGTATCCAGATCAGGTGCCCACTGATCGAGCTTGCTATCAGAGGTTAGTTGGGCGTTTGATTTATTTGGCTCATACTAGACTAGATGTTGCATATGCAGTGAGTGTGGTAAGTCAGTTCATGCGTAACCCGAGTGAGAGTCACATGGATGCTGTTATGTGAATTTTGAAGTACTTGAAGTCAACTCCAAGAAGAGGAGTGTTGTTTTCTAAACACAACAACATTCTTGAGGTTTGTGGCTACACAAATGCAGATTGGGCTAGAAATATTACAGACAGGAGGTTAACATCGGGTTACTTTACCTTTGTGGGAGGTAATTTGGTTACATGGAAGAGCAAGAAACAGAAAGTTGTGGCACGATCTAGTGCTGAGGCCGATTATAGAGGTATGGCTCATGCAGTGTGTGAATTTCTGTGGCTGAGAAATTTGTTACGTGATCTGGGTTTCAAACTCAAAAGTACTATCCAGTTGTATTGTGACAACAAGGTAGCTATTGACATATCACAGAATCCAATACAACATGATCGTACTAAGCATATGGAGGTTGATCGTCACTTTATAAAGGAGAATGTAGATGCCAAAATTATTAGCTTTCATTTTGTCCCAACTAAAGAGCAACTTGCAGATATACTTACCAAAGGAGTTTCCAGGAAGGCGTTTTATGACTCATCACTAGTACAAATCTGTATATAGACATCACTTCATAGATATCGGATATGTTAAAAACCGAAGTTGTTAATTTTTTAACATCAGATTAAAAATTTTCTGATTTAAAAGAAGAATAAAGACAACAGTTCTTATAAGGACTAATATCTTTTATCTTGGAATTTTTTGTTTCTTTTGTTTCTTAAAATAGTGGGAATTTAAAACACAAAGGCGCTATCACTAAAACTTTTAAGTTATCTAAAATTTCTTTTTTGCCTCCAAGGCTAACACGTCTCTAAATATCATAAGGTAACTGATTAATGGCAGAAATTCTTGCCTCTTCCGTATCTCATCCTTCGTCGTGCCTTTGTGCTCTTCTTAGAGCTCTCTAACTCCTTTTTGAAATCTATCATCTGAACCAATTCGTCGACCACAAAAACAAAAACTGCAAGGCCATTAGGTGTAAGTGTTCTATGTCCTTATCTCTCTAAGATTTCTACTTTATGTTTGAATTATATTTAATTTTGTTGTTTTCTATGATCTGAAGTTTTGGGTAAATTTTCTATTAGGTCATATTGCACCTCTAGGCTGAGAGATACATCAATATCTTCTTTGTTAGTTTTGCGATGTAGTTTTTAATTATTACTTTTGTTTATGGTGGTTATATGGAATCTCAGAAGTGCTCCTATAATGGGTATAAATTTCCCCTCCTCAATCTCATGTTTACTATGGTTTCTGTCAAAGAACGAGCAATACAAAACCAGGTACGTATTGGGTATTGAGAAAATCTATGTTTAGATAAGACATTGCCCATCTTGAACAATGGTCTTAGATTTGCTTGTATCTGACCAAAAAAATATTTGCAGAGAAGACAACTAACTTCATGCTATGGTTGCGATGTCCATACTTTGTCTATATTCATCTTTCATAGGTTTGTTACTTTATATATTTCCTCTACTATAGCAATGTCTCTATTACCGTACTGGACCATGCCATGTGATGTAATCTTTACTTTAGTGCTAATGGATTTATTAGCATTATCTCATCTTATTTTTACGTTTATAACAAAAATATTTTGTTATATAGGCAGGTCTCTACATATTTTAGTTGTCTTGTTTAATTAACTTTGCCTCTTGTATGTCCTATAGGCAAGTAAATCCGAACACAATGGAAAAATCTGTCATGCCTTATGAACAAAAATTGCTTGAATGGGAAATAAAAGTTCTATAGAGAACAAGATGGATTTGACTTTTTGAGCAGAACCAAAGTGAAAGAGCAGTAAGTTGGTGAGTTTTATAGTATCCCTTCTAACTTGTTAAAGAATAGTATTTTGTGACTTCTTTACTCTTAATAAAACTACAGAAAAGATGGTGTAACTGTAACATTCAGTGTCAACCATTGAACGTTCACCCTAGCTACCTTTATTCTTGTGAAAGAGTAGCAGCGTCCTTTTTGGTCTAAAAGAGGGGATCATCTTCAAGGCATTAACAATGCAAGGATGAGTTTGCTATTCTTGTTTAAAGAATAGTTGGTTGGTAATAATCTCTGACTTGTGACAATTATAGTATGTTTTCTTGATAATATAAGATACTTTCCGCAGATCGATGGGACGCACTTCTCTCACAAAATTGGCTTGATTAATATCTATGAACTTATCGCTCAGGTACTAATTATCATTGTTATGCTCATTCATCCTTTTTTATTCTGTCAGAAACTCAGAATTCAATGTACGTTACCTATTTTTATTATATTTTTTTACCTCTTTGCTGACCATTCTTGCCTATTTTTATATGCTGCACATATTGATGAACAACATTTGGATAGCTGCATAATTAGAAAGATGACATCTTTGGGGCAATACTCCTAGAAGATTGGAAGATTTGATGGAGAGAGCTAAAGTTTCATGGTAGATTCTTTGATGTTCAGCGTTAGGCAGATCAAATATTATATAATTAGTTAATTCATATTCAATGTTTTCTATCATGCTCTTCTTGTAGTTGTTGTTTATGTTTTTGCACTAGGAGGTCAGGCCTTATGTCCCCCTCTGTTGTATTTTGTATATTGGTGCTATCAAAGTATATTGTTGATCAATTTTGAGATACATTTGATCCCTTGTTAGTCTCTTATGTTATTTGAGTAGTGAGAAGAACAAGTCATTTTGTGATGTGTAAAAATGAATTCACAAACACAAATTGACAAAGAACTGACGTTGAATTCATCTAAGAGATTATATAAATCTAGAAAACCGATGTTGTTTCTACCTTTTACATTAGGTCTACATAATGCACTGATGTTAAAGTTGCGTTAGACATCCGAAGTTGGGGTTTAGACATTGAATTTTCAATGTAGTAATGGTTTATAATATATGTGCAACATCGGTTTCTCTAGGAATTTTGATGTCTAAGTATGCTAGCGACATCGGGTTTTCACTGATGTCTAATATTGTCACATTAGACATCACTTAACGAGACATCGGTTGTTTATTGAAATAGACATCAGTGTCTGACTGATGTTTATCAAATGTTGTGTAGCAAGTTGGGCATGGTTGATCTGTATGCGCTAACTTGAGGGGGAGTGTTAGCATGAGTCATGGCATAATATTTGGAATGAAATATATTGTAATTATATTGATTGTATTGTTGTTAGTACTTACCTGTTTTGTGTGTGGTAGAGAATAGAGACGTAAGTCGATTGTATTCCTGTAATCCTCTTTATATACCTCCATTGTGAGATGAATGTTATATCAGAAAATTCATTTTCTATATCTCGTCTTATTTGACTGTTAGGCCGCCAGGGGCTCTGATACAATGCCGCAATTCTAGGAATCAATCTAAGGGAGACGAAAATGAAGAAAGGAGAAGAAGAAGAAACAGATCGAGGAAGAAGACTACTGTATTTCTCTGTAATGGTTTTACAAATTAGAAGGTGATAGCAGTGACCTTATTGTAGGAGCCTCTCAAAGTAACAATGTACACCAAAATGAATGCTTAATCTACAAAGTAAACGAGTTACAAATTAACATTATCGAGGGGAATAATAATATTGCTTCATGGCATATATGGTTTGAAGTATAGTGACTCCCAAAAGGACAGAAGCTGCAATCAAAGAAGTAACTTTCCAGAGGCTTGTTGAAGTAACATTCCACGTTAGATAATCACGCTTCAACTGTGCAGTAGTTCTTAGCTCGCGCCTCATTCTTTGAAGCTTTTTGTCCTGTGCAACTTGGTAATGTTCATTTACTTGGTAGCACAGTCCATCATACAAGAACTCCTTAAGCGAGGTGTCCTTATAAAGCTTGTTGAAGAATTGATACGTGTCTAATTCAGCACTCCGCCAATTAGTAGTTATTATGTTTTTCTCACAAAGCAAATTCATATCCTTTTGTGAAGCGATGAGGTTATCCATTAGAACCACATATGAAGTTATTTTATGCGAACATCCATGATAGCATTGCTCAAATGCAATCAAGTTCCTGAAGAGTGATTCTGTCAACTCTCCAATGACTAGTGGTGGAATAGTAAACACTCCATCTTCGAATTCTATGTCCATTATGCTCTTCCTATCGCCGGAATCCATTCTGAATACGACTCCTGCCTCTGATAGGGTAGTGGCCGGATGCATAAACTGTGTCTTAAGGCCGTAGGATGGCGGGTGAAAATTGTTATAAACTCTGTCTTCCAATTCTATATTCACTATGCTGTCACTGATGTCACTTGCGACATCTGAGAGAGTAGTAGTCGGATGTATTTTCAATTGCGTGTTAGGACCGTAGAAAGATTGCTGAAACCGATCATCTTTGAATTTGAAAACACTTGAAGTTCTTATGAGGTCAAGTATGTGCAAAATTTTGTCATCATGATCAGGATCATCATCAAAGTCAGTGTCTAGGAAAATGGTATTATGATCTATGAAGCGATTGGAGTTAAGTCCCAGTTGTGGTTCTGAGTAAAAGATGACAAGCAGAAGTTTTTTCAGGGAGCAATCAACAGTCTCCTTCGTAAGGATATATAAAGAGTTGAGAACAAACCAAGGAAGCTGATTCTCAAGTAGCAAAATGTCATGGCATAAATACTGAAACATGCAATCCATGTTGAATATCGGGTCATTGATGCTGATATCTTCACTAAGCCAAAGCTTCCGAAATAGTTCGATTATGAACAAACCATCAAGTATCATCATTTCAATGAAGTCATTCTTGTTTAGATGAGCAAGTGGTTCTGCATAAAACTCACGGGCATGTTTCTCAAACTCGATAATATTAATGCCTTGAATTAACGTTTTCAAAGTTATATTCTTGCGCAAGAGATGGTTACGCAAATACCAGAGCTTCACATTTTCCATGGGTTGGAAGTGTTTACTGCCTCGATCATGAAAGGGTCCAATTGTGACAACATCAGGTTGATATGCCTTTGGATTTTGTCTCCTAATAACCTGAGGAACTCTGAAAATGCAGCACTTGGCAGACACGGGTGAATCACAGTGAAGCTTTGCACTAATGTTGTTTTCCAATGCTTCAACATTGATTTCTTTATCGTCTTCCATGACAATGATTCAAGTCTTCAATCTAATTAGATGTACCTAAATCAAAAGACTGAAACAGTATAGGTTGGCACGGGATCAATTTCGATGACTAGTAAAATCAAGAAAATTTTTAAGTGGAATATGGTAGTGTACGTACTCCGGTACTCGTACTAGTTCTTTCAAAAAAGTTGCGAAAATAATCGTATAGCTCGTAGGATAGAAAAAGTGTAGAGAAAACATTGGAATATGAGGAATTGCAAATGTGTTTAAAAGAATTTGGGCCTCTCTTGTTATTGTGACTTGACTTTGGTTGTGAAGCTTAGATTATTTTATCAAAGTAGGTTAATTCACACACGGTGCCTTGGGATTATATGACCTCCACGTCATCTAATATAAATTGTTCACGTGTATGACTTGAAAATTTACCATATATAATAGATTTATAGTTATAGGTGCTTATCTTGTATACTTTTGTTTCTTAGTTGTGAGTAAAAGCTATTGTTTTCTAACTTATATTTATACGTGCTTATCCTGCCAAACAACAAATGTGGATTTTTATTTCAAAAGGCCTCAATACTATCACGAAAAATATAACCGCTTGTATTCCTTATGTACTTGTGTTTCCTTTCTAATGTGGGGAGTTTTTGTTTTTGTTTTGTTTTTAATTAAATAAGAAATCGAGCGATATTAGCTCTTAAAAGTAGACGATTTAAGGAGCAGAACAGTCAAAACCTGCGTTGGCCAAGCTAGAGATTACTATTATGTAGGGTTAATGCTCATACACCCCAAATTTGGGAAAATACTTCTCATACACCCCAGTGTATTATTTTTGTTCCCTTTTACACAACTTTTTCTCACTTTCTTTCCTACCTACCCGTCTTTTCAAAATCCCTACCATTAGTACCCCTTTGTTGTTTTGGTTTGTTAGAGTCTGCATCTGCATATGTCTCTTTCATAAATTTATATATGTTGTTTTAGAAACGTGGTGGGCCCATCAGAGTTTGTTTCATTTGAATATATGTATGAAGCTGACAGTCATCCTCTAATTCGAAAGGTAAACAGTACAATTTACTATTCATAATTTCAATTGTAGACAGACTTGAGCTTGTTGCTATATGCAAACATACTACTAAAGAACTGCAGAAAGAGAGAGAAAAACTGAGAAAATTAAAAACCTATCGGGACAGCCTTGATAGAAAATCTCCCAATTACTGGGATATTATTTATAGACTTCAGACTAGAATCTATAAGATAGAAGAAGAGATAGAAAATCTCCTATATGTTCTGGAAGAGGAACAAAAACCTCTGAATTATTTGAGCATTGGTTAGATCCGCACCTCACTGGTATCAGAGCTTGTAAAAGGCTCAAAGGAGAACCCCTCCTTAATGGGGACAATGTCAGAATTGTTATTAGAGAAAATAAATTCTCTACTAAAAGCTTCTGATGAGAAATATCAGAAGATGTTACTAGAAATATCTAGATGTCAGTCGACACTAGAAACAATACCTGCTATAATCCACCAATTAGAAAGATTGGAAAACAAACTGGATTATATCAAAGATCTTCCAAAAACGGAAGAAGAAAGACTGACAAGTGTCAGTAGAAAAATCAAAGAACAGCAAAAAACGCTGGAAACTATACTGAAGGACAAGAAATTGCCTACAGTAAAAAAGAAGACTAATGGGTTCAAACCATTAGAGAAACCAGACTCAAATCGTGTTCCTAACATGATTTTTCTGGAACCATCTACTAGTCATACTAGTATCCGGTATGAAAATCCGGAGAATACAGAAAAAAGAGAAATAAAGATGTTAAGCATCTTTGGAAAAAAGAAAGGAGTTCAACTTCTAAATGCCGAAGAATTTGAGTTCAATGAGATTGAACAAGAAGTAAAAAATTCCTCAATCCCAAAGTTAGATTTCAAACAGATCTACAAAAGAGGAAAGTTTGATCTAATGGACAGCCATTATTTTAAACTACTGGAGATTACAACCCCAGCAACCGCCGGTGGAGAGACTGATCTTCTACTGATCACTCTAGCAGAAGTTGCCAGAGCACAAGCGAAAAAATATCAATTTATGCATATTGGAGCAGTCCAAGTAGGCATAAATCTGCTTGCTCGAGAAGGTATAAACTGTTCAGTCCTCTGTGTGCTACAGGACAACAGGTTAACAGACTTCCAAGCTAGTCTGTTGGGAACACTCGAAGCATCTTTATGTGATCAAGTGGCATATTTCAACTGCTTCCCCAACTTCACCACCAGCTTGAAAGATGCAGCTCATTGTCTCAGACTGAGAGTCAAGACAGATGGCATATCCATGAAAGAAGATATGCAAGAACTAGCAATAGTATACAGGATATACTATAAATTGATGAGTACTACAGTAGCCCCTAAGACACGGATAACAAATATCCCAGGTCTTACTACTGGATTCCTCACCAATCAGAAGAACCATTCACAGCAGATCCACAAAGTTACTTGGAATGAAGTAACATTTCCTCTTGAATGGAAATTATCCGGTCCAAAAAAGCAACCGGAAAGAGCAAAAGCAAAAATCTACGAGAGTAGAAGAACTGGAGAAATCAGCCTCAACTTCGACAATCACAGAAAAAGTGATGTCTGTCCTGAGAACCTCAGGATAAACAGCAATCTTCTGAGAAGGAGCTACAGCACCAGAGAAGCAAGTATCAGTGGTACAAAACCCACTGTAGAAGAGCCGATATCAGAAGAAGATCTGGAAGCTGATCTAAACAGACCAGTCCACATGCTCAGAGCTGAGAAGCTCTATGATCTTTACAAAGAAGCTGAGAATTGTGAAAGTCCTGAACGATTAGAAAAACTAATCGGAGAAATGAAAGAATTCAAATGCAGAAAGACAAGAAAAGTCTTTCCTTACCAAGATGTTGAAATGGAAGAAGGAGGAAGCTCCAGAACTTTCATAAAAAAAGAAACAAGGGAAATAAAACTCCTAGTTCAGAAAGCCCCCACGGGTAAAAAAGGAGAAAGAAATTCTCAAAGATTCGTCCCCGAGGACAATCTGCCAAGAGTTCCGATCACGAACTATGGCATCTGGTTGAATCTAGACAAGAGTCTAGACAAAAGAAAAACCATTGACCAATGGGTAGACAGCCTGATGATGGCTTCTGCACTTACCCTTGGCAAATTTGAAGCACCAGATTTGCAGGTGTACTATGAGACTACTCTCACCGGAGTGGCAAAAAAGTACTACCTATCTTTCAAGGAAACTACCAGAGGAAGAGACTGGCTTGAAGAGATAAAAAATTCAAAGTCTCCGTATGATTTTGCAGTACCCCTGTACGATCAATTCTGTGGAGATCTCTCAAATCTGAGTGAGAAAGCCAAAGAAACGGCAAAGTCGAATATCTATGCTCTCAAGATCTGTGACATGAGATATTTCGAAGAATACCTGAATGAATTTCAGGAATATTACTGTACAATTGGTGAACTAGAGAATACTGATCTAGTTAATCTGTTGCACAGAAAGCTCCCTGAACCATGGAGAACAGCTGTGAGAGAAAGCATAGCTGAAAAACCAATTGAAAGATTTTCAGTTGGAGGAATTGCCGACAGAATCCGGCAATTACTGAAGGAGCAATGCAAAGCCAATCTTAGAGCTAAGATGGCCAAGAAGCAACTCAAAGGAGTTGAAAATTTCTGTTACGGAATACTGGATATGCCCACTAACTGGGGATGTCATGAATCCAAATTCCACAGAAAGAAGAAAAAAGAAAAATATTACTCGAAAAAATTCAAAAAGAGTAATCAGAGAAAGAATTGGAGATTCAAGAAAAGCTCCAATTACAAGAAGCAACAGGATGAAGATCCAAAAAAGAAATTCTTCAAGAAAAAGAAGAATACTCAGCAGCATAAACAACCTAGCAAGAAAGCTTGCAGATGTTGGTTGTGTAAAGCTGAAGGGCACTATGCCAATGAATGCCCAGAAAAGGGTAACAGATCTACTAAAGCTCTCTTTGAAGAATATGAGCAAATAGTAGAGGTAGCAAATATGAAAGGCTACGAACTAGCCTATTCTGATGATGAAGATGACGACAGGTCAGTCTATTCTGCCTGGTCCGAAGAAGAAGAAAGTTCATCAGAAGAGTCTGAGATAGATTCTGAAGTAGAGTACTTCGAATCCAGACAAATGAACGTTTTGAAAGTCAAAAACTGGGAAGAAAGCAAGACAGAATCCTTCATGTCTTCTTATCAGGTCAACCCTGGTTCATTCGTCTGTGACTACTGCTTATGTCACGAGAAGAATGGTCTCCCTATGTTCTGTGAAGAGTCTAAGAAGACTTATCACAAAGAATGCTTCATAGCTGAAGCAAGAAGAAAAACCAAGAATGGTCTTGTCAGCCAATGGGTTGAGCAAGAATATGAAGAGTATTTCGCTGAGAAAAAAGCGAAAGAAGTTGAAACTCTGTTCCAGGAAACCATGGAACAAACAAAGAATGTTGCAGCAACTGTAGTCCAGGAAACGACTATTGAACAACCTTCTTCCTCAGAAATAAAGGAAGAAATCATCGGTGAAGAAACAATCGATGAAGATATTGAACTGGTTGAAATACCAGAAAATGTCCATCTCTTAGAAAGACAAGAGATAGCTGCGGTTACTGATACATGGGATCTACTTGGCCAACCTTCCGGCAAGTTTGACTACAAAGTCAGATATGATCCTCCCCCCTGGTTCAGTAATCCAGACAGCAAAGAGATAACTCCTACAGATTGGGATGATGATGACAAATCACCCACTCAGGAAAATGTTCCAGAAGAATGTAAACCATTCATTCCCACGGAACAAGCTCAAGAAAATGAGCCTCACCAATCGAAAGTCGTCTCTACAAGTAGATACAGCAACTACATAGAGATCGGACTCAAGTTCCCTGATCACAGGAAATATCATCTACATGCTTTTGTAGATAATGGATCAGGCTTTACTGTTGCAAAAAGATTTGCAATTCCAGAAGAACTCTGGAACGAAGACAAGAAAAAGTCAGCTACTGGTGTTACATTTGATGGAAGCCATCTCACCATGAAGAAAGTAGCAAAAAATGTTCATATCACCATTGGTGGAGGAACATTTATCATCCAGAATGTTTGGCAATCTGAAGGCCAAGGATCTGATTTCTTGTTGGGTAATGATTTTATTCTCCAACAACGATTCATTCAGGATGAAGAAGCGATAGGCTTCAGAAAAGGAGAACGGGTGTTCTGGGCTGACCGCCTCCCACATGCATTCAGTGTGACCGGTCCCGGTTTTACTACTCAGTATCAGAGATCGCAACAGAATAGTGGAGATCTTACCCCCTACAAACCCAAATTTCAACCCATACTCCAAATCAAACAACAAGAAGAACTGCTTGTTGAAGAATCTTCAGAAGAAGAAGAAGCTAGTGAAGATGAAGAAGCTAGTTTCATCCACGAGCACAACCTCAAGCACTTTCAGAACAAGCTTGAGTCTCAACAAACTCCCACTCTTGACAAAATCAAGAAACTACTCGAGCAGAATGTGGATACAAATCCTCAGAAGTTTTGGGAAAAAGACCCAGTGGTCTGTGAATTGAGATTGCATGACATGAATGCTATCTGCCATGTCAAAGCCATTCCTCAGTACAAAGAGGAAGATCAAAAAGAATTCAGAAGTGATATTGAAGATCTCCTGAAGAAGAGATTAATTCAACCTTCCACTAGCCCTCATCATGCTCCAGCATTCTACGTGAGAAATCATGCAGAGAATCTAAGAGGAAAAGCTAGAATGGTTATTGACTATAGAGATGTCAATAAGAAGACTGTCAAAGACGGATATCAGATCGCTCAAGTCAGAGTCCTGATCAACCAGCTCAGAGGAGCTAAAGTCTTTTCGAAATTCGATGCAAAGTCGGGTTTCTGGCAGGTCAAGATGCATCCTGAGAGTGTACCTCTCACTGCATTTGGAACACCACAAGGTCATTACGAGTGGCTAGTAATGCCTTTTGGTCTCAAGCAAGCTCCCTCAATCTTTCAAAGAAAGATGGACAACATCTTCAAGCATGTAGCGGAGTTCTGCGTCGTCTACATAGATGACATCCTGGTCTTCTCCAAAAACAGAGAAGAACACATGAAGCACCTCCACGAGGTAGCAAAGCTGATAGTCCAGCATGGAATTATCCTAGGTGAGAAGAAAATCTTCTTTATCCTCGATGAAGTTGATTTCCTAGGAATAAACATCAAGAATGGAGTCATAGAGCTCCAACCTCACATCCTTGAAAAGATCTGGAAGTTCCCAGACAAAATTCCTGATGCTAAGAGTCTAGAGAGATTCCTTGGTGTCATAAATTATGGGAGAGATTTCATCCCTAGAATCTCAGGGTTAACAGCAATGTTATCTCCCAAGACAAGTTCCAAAAGGAAATGGAACTTCACAGAAGACGATGAAAAGATCGTGAAGCAGATAAAAAACCTCTGCAAGAACCTCCCTCCTCTTCAACAACCAGAAGAAAATGATGAAATTATCCTCCAGACAGATGCGAGTGATAATTACTGGTCCGGTGTTGTTCTGGCGAGAGCGCCTGGAACTAACATTGAAAAGATCTGCAAATTTTGTAGTGGCAAGTTCAGCCCTGCAGAACTGAATTATCCCACAGGGGAAAAAGAGATTTTAGCTGTCAAGAAAACAATTTTAAATTCTCCAGCTTATCTGGGAAAAACCTTTACTGTTCGCACCGATTGTGCTAGAGTAAAGAATTTTAAAAATTTTAAACTTGACAAAGCTGCTGATAGAGGAAGATTAGCCAACTGGCAATTGTTTCTTAACCAATATGATTATACTGTTGAATTAATTGCAGGAAACAAGAACTATCTTCCAGACGCATTGACCAGAGAACTGGCAATGTTCAGCCAAAGAGAAGACGACGAAGGTCGTAATCCCAGAAGCAGAAGGACTGGGAAAGAACAGGAATCTGAAGAAGATCCAAAAGAAACCAAGGAGAAAATCCTTAAAAGGTTTCTGCTAAGCTCAAAAGGCTTGGCCTCAACTGATCAATCCCAGGGTAAAGGATTGGCTAGCCCGTCTCAAACGGCAGACGGTAAAGGCACATCAAGACCGTTGACGGCTGCTGCTTTGCCAAAAAGCAGACCAACTCCTAGTGGAGTTATAAATGTTTTTAATTACGAATTAAGAACTTTTGATACTCCTGTGTTCAGAACTGGCAGGAGACTAGCGTATCACCAGAAGGCAATCCTGGACAATCTCTTATTTGCCTTTCAAGAAAGAAGCAGTGGATTAATGTTCCCAGCTCTGTTTGCATTAGCTGAAGAACTCTACGAGAATGGTAGACCACAAGGTGAAGAGCTTCATACACAGCAGAGTGCTGTAAGGAAAGAAAAACTATCCTTCCTTGAAAGTCCAGAAAGTGCTAGGGTCCCTATCATAGCACTCAATGAATCAGATTGGTATGAATTCCATAATCTGATAGGAAGGCACAATCCTGAAAACCTAGTTCCTCCAACCCTCTTTATTGTCTCAGGACCATATGTTGGAAGATACCTGGTAAATGTTCAGAGTGAACATCCTCAAGAACACAAGCTATGGCTTGTTGAAAATGGTTTTGTCCATAATTTATGGACTAAAACTAATGATGATCTGAGAGGCTTGCCGCCTATTATTGTCAACACAGTCAAGAACATCAGAAAAGACAACTGTATGCTTCGTCTGAAGTTCAGATCCACACCTCCTGAATGGATCCAGAAGACAGATGGTGAAGTTGAATATATTCCTCCATATCATTATGTGAGAATTATTCAAAGAAGATATCTTCAACCAGCCTGTGTAGCATACAACGGCCAACCGAATTCTAGCATTCCCTGGATGAAGGCCATGGCTCTTGACTACATCAAAAAGATCATCTCTGAAGACATCAACAACACATTCCTGGCAGCAGGAGAAAAGACAATTATCACTGCTTACGATCATCCTGACGTAGTCAGCAGCGATATATTCCTATCTCTAACCAGAAAAGAGATAGACTCGACAATGGCATGCATGAGTTGGGTGGAAAAGCTTGAAAATGACAACCACTACAAGATGTATGTTGATACAGACGTCGAGGATAATGCAACAACAACTCGCATGGCCCAGGCAGACAACAACTCCTTTGTCTTTGGCCACCATTCTGAAACGGACGAGAACATGTGAAGCTACAGGTGAAGAAGCATCACCAAAATAGCAACTGTAGAACTTTAGACTTTTCTAAAGCTACTTTTGCTTTTTCCTTTTCAAAAAAGAAAAGGTTAAGTGAAAAACATTTCACTTTTTCCTTTTGCTTTTCCCTGACCGACCTCCACTAGCAGGAGCACTACGAAAAGCAGAAGTCACGGAGTTGTCCTGTAGATTTTTGTATTTTGAATTCTAGTTTGAGTTCCGCTCCCTATATAAGGAGCTTCAGCTTCTCTTAGAAGGCATTCGAAAATTAGATCAGAAAAACCTCTCAAAAAAAAAGAATAGCAGTGTGCTTCCTTTCCTGTTTAGGTGTGAAGTAGTGTGCTTCCAATACAAGTAAGTAACTGTTCTCATTCTTATGAATAGCTAAACAGCTTTTGCTGTTTACCTGAGAATGAGGCTCTGATTGTTTAAAGTTTTATATGTATATTTGAATAAATAAATTCAGATGGATGTTCACCCACTTCTTTAATTTATAAAATATTTATGTCTTTATCTTTACAATTTGTACTCATATTTATCATGCACAGTTTACTATGTCAAAGTTTGAACATTCGAATGCATGCATCCCATGGAAAGCTAAAGTTCTAAAGCTTTACTGTTCAGCCAAAAGAATCAGTTTTAAAACAGAAAAATTAGGACAAGCAGCAGTGATTCCGCCCTGTGAGTAGCCGTTTAGACAGGAAGTCGTTAGGCGAAATGTGGCATGTTGAAGGCTAGTCTTGTTTTTGTTTTAATGTTTTTTATTGTTTCCTTTTGACTGAATAGAACGGTAGAAGAATCTAAGGTCAACATAGGATACAGAGGGCATTTGTTTGTTAAAACTATCCATGTTAGTCTTTGTCTGTTGTCAATAGTGAAATACCAAAGTGTTGGGCAGTTGAGAAAAATACCAAGGATTTTTGGGTATGCGGGAATTACCCCTATTATGTATATATAGCGTCACGTGTATGGATGAGGGAGCTCCACGGTAAGTGACATACTTGTGATAACTGATAAGTACCTGCTACCAAAGCCACTTGTAAAAGAGGTCACCACTAAAAGGAGAACAAACTAACATCACCTCTCCACACTAGGTCTGACACTCCCATTACTATGCTAGAGCGCCTATGCTTCTCAGTTTTAATCTCTATACTTACGGTGCTTTAATGAAGTGGACGTAGCTAGCCTCACACGTTCAATTAGGTGACCACTGTACACCATATCTCTATATTCGTTATGTTTGATTATAATATACCGAAAGTTCCTCACAAGTCATAACCATAAAAGATTTGTCATTCTAACTTTAGCTAGCATAAATAACAAATAACTCCATCCCCACATATCATTAAAAAGAAAATACCTATCTAGAAGCATTAACATGTTCTTAAAATATTTCATCTTTAAATAGAGTATTCTCAATAAATAACTAGAAATGTAAATGCAGATATTAAGTTACGCATACTAAGTCCAAACTTTCTAAAAAAAAGTTACAAATACGTACTATTGAATCAAGTGTCTTTAAAACATAATTTCAAAATTGAACAAACAAAAAAATGTTATAAAACTATGTTATGATTTCCGAGATGAGGAGCAGAATTTAACAGAGGTTTGTTTAAGTATATTGGTATTGAGAGAGATTGATGAGAGAAGTGTATTTCATTATAGAGAATAGGAGCCCTATATATAGGGATTACAAAGTGCATAATCTAATGTTACAAGGAATACCAATCCGTGTAGGATTGGGAAATCTAGAACCTTCTCTCCTATTCCTATTCCTAGTTTGATAAGGCACACTAAACTTGATTTTCCTTCAACACTCCCCCTTGTGCCGCTCAAACTTGGTAGTGACGCTTCATCCGTTGCCTCGTTAAAAACCTTGCCAGGTAACAAAAACCCTGTGGGACAAAAAATAATCCTGGTCGAAGGACAAAAAGAGCACAACACGTCCTTCACTCTTCGAGATCGAACATGTAGACATCATAACTCCCCCTGATGTCGATATCTCCCCCTGATTGCTACAATCGTGGGAGTTCGGATAACTTTCTCAATCCGATGCTCTTCACATGTTTCTCGAAGGTGGATTTAGGTAACGACTTAGTGAATAAGTCCGCTACATTATCCTCTGATCGGATTTGATTCACTTCAATCTTTAGAAGTGATTGTTGTTGCTGATTATAAAAGAACTTAGGCGATATATGCTTGGTGTTGTCGCCCTTGATGAAACCTAACTTCATTTGTTCAATACAAGCTGCATTATCCTCATAAATGCATGTAGGGTCATCTGTGGTAGACTTCAAACCACAACTTCCTTGAATGTGTCGAATTACAGACCTTAACCATACACATTCACGTACAGCTTCATGTAGAGCAATAATCTCTGCATGATTTGAGGAAGTAGCAACAAGGGTCTGTTTCGTAGACCTCCAAGATATCGCAGTGCTTCCCATGGTAAAGACATAACCTGTTTGGGAGCGACCTTTGTGAGGGTCAGAGAGGTACCCTGCATCAGCAAAGCCCATCAAGACATCATTGTCGTTTTGATGGAGGGAGATAGGAGGACGCCGGCCACCATGAGCGGCGGCGGCGGCGGCGCCGGCAACATGGCCGGCGGCCATTCCATGGACGGGGGCGTTTTGCCTTTTTGGGTCCGATCCCAATTTTCCGTCATTCTTTTTCTCTCTGTAGGGATAGAATAGGCCCATATCAATCGTACCTCTTAGGTATCGAAAGATGGTCTTTACACCAATCCAATGGCGGCGTGTTGGCGCAGAGCTGTGTCGAGCTAACAAGTTCACTGCGAATGAGATATCCGGTCTTGTGCATTGAGCTAAGTACAATAATGCGCCTATTGCACTTAAATAGGGCACTTCGGCCTCTAGGGGTTCTTCGTCCTCATCCCTTGGACGAAACGGATCTTTTCCGGGCTCAAGACTACGGCCGATCATGGGAGTACTTGCAGGCTTTGCTTTATCTTCATTAAAGCGCCTTAGGATTTTCTGAGTATATGCAGACTGATGGATCAAGATTCCATCACTACGGTGCTCGAGTTCTAAACCGAGACAAAACCGTGTTTTCCCAAGATCTTTCATCTCAAATTCGGATTTCAAGTATTTAGCAGTTTCCTTCAACTCATCTAGAGTTCCAATTAGGTTCATGTCATCGACATAAACTGCTACGATTGCAAATCCGGAACTTGTCCTTTTAATGAACACGCATGGGCATATTTCATTGTTAATATATCCCTTCCCAATCAAGTAGTCACTTAGACGATTATACCACATCCGTCCGGATTGTTTTAATCCATATAGTGAGCGTTTTAATCTTATTGAAAACGCGCTCCGTGGTTTAGAGCCACTTGATTTGGGTAATTGAAGTCCATCTGGAACCTTCATATATATCTCTGAATCTAGATCCCCATAGAGATATGCTGTAACCACATCCATAAGCTGCATGTCAAGTTTTTCGGAAACTACCAAACTGACAAGGTAGCGGAACGTTATAACGTCCATTACGGGAGAATATGTCTCCTCGTAGTCGATTCCAGGGCGTTGTGAGAAACCTTGGGCCACAAGGCGGGCTTTATATCTTACCACCTCATTTTTCTCATTACGCTTTCTAACAAAGACCCATTTATGGCCAACAGGCTTTACACTTGGGGGTGTCTGCGTTACAGGCCCAAATACCTGTCTCTTTGTTAGTGAATCCAATTCAACCTGGATCGCATCTTTCCATTTAGGCCAATCTGCTCTTCGTTGACATTCTTCAACAGAGCGAGGTTCGATATCATCATATTCTATAATTCCTTTTGCAATATGATATGCAAATGCATCATCAATCGCCATAGAATTTCTATCCATCATCTCATGTACACTAGTGTAATTTATGGAGATCTCTCTATTCTCTGGAGTTGGTTCTGACATTGGAGCGTCCCCCAATGATGTCTCTTGGACATAACCATAATCCGGAATATTCTCATGAGATGGATTATTTATATCGATGATTAATGGATTATTCTGTGCCAAACTCGCTTTCTTTCTTGGGCGAGAATCCATCGAACCTATAGGCCTCCCGCGCTTCCTGGCAGGAGCCATGGGCCTAGCCACAACGTCACCATCACTGTGAGAGGGGACGTTGGCGCCATGCTCAAATCCTCTTGAGTTAGCGTCATGTCCTCTAGTTTTAGGGACATCAATCCTTGCAGGCACGTTTGCAGCAGGTATGTGTGATCTCGTCACTTTAGCAATATCAGAAAACGCATCAGGCATCGATTCTGCTACGTTCTGAAGATCGAGAATTCTCCGCACTTCAATTTCAGACTGTGCGGTTCGGGGATCAAGATGAGACAGAGTGGGGACAGACCACGACAATTCCGGTCGTTCCTGTTGAACATTGATGTTCTTATCTCCCCCTAACGATGGGAAGACTGTCTCATCGAAGTGACAATCCGCAAATCTAGCGGTAAAGAGATCGCCTGTCAAGGGTTCTATGTAGCGGATAATCGTTGGAGAATCATATCCAACATAAAGGCCTAATCGTCTTTGAGGACCCATTTTGGTGCGCTGTGGCGGCGCAATAGGCACATAGACTGCACACCCAAATATGCGTAAGTGTGAGACATCAGGCTCATACCCAGTAACCATCTGGGACGCAGAGAAGGGTTGGGTGGCAGTGGGCCTCAGACGAATAAGCACAGCTGCATGCAATATTGCATAGCCCCAAGCAGAAATAGGGAGATTGGTGCGCATCACCAATGCTCGAGCAACCATTTGTAGTCGTTTAATGGTGGCTTCTGCGAGACCATTTTGGGTATGAACATGAGGAACAGGATGTTCAACATCAATCCCAATGGACATGCAATAATCATCAAAAGTCTTTGATGTAAACTCCCCAGCATTGTCTAATCTTATAGACTTAATGGGATGATCAGGGTGGTGAGCCCGTAACTTAATTATTTGTGCTAGGAGTTTAGCAAATGCAGCGTTCCTTGTGGACAATAGCATGACATGTGACCAGCGTGTCGATGCATCAACCAACACCATAAAATATCTAAATGGTCCGCATGGTGGTTGAATAGGTCCACAAATATCACCTTGGATTCTTTGCAAGAATGGTATATTTTCTTTGGTGTCCTTTGCATAGGATGGTCTCGATCCTAACTTTGCTAAAGAGCAGGCTTTGCAGAACGAATAATGGGCTTTAGAAATAACCAATGAGGATTTTGGTTGAGCCATGAAGTCACTTTTGACTTTAGAAGCAGAAATTGGAGTCAGGGGAGCAGGGGTGGCGTCAAAGCCACCCTGGAGCCGCAGGGGGATGGCGGCGCCGGCTAGTGGTGGCCGGACTTGAAGGGGGAAGGCGCCGTGAGGCGTAGGTGCTCCTCCTTGATCCAAATTTCGAGTTTTACTTCCTTTCGTTCTGAAAAAGGGATGTCCGTGTGAAGTCTTTAATATACGGATCATCATGTCACGACCTGGGTGTCCCAAACGGTCGTGCCAAAGCCTATATGTGTCGGAATCCCATAAATCATCTCTCATGACATGGTTGGATTCAATGACTCGAATAGTGGTTGCATACAACCCACTAGAGCGACACATAAGTTTCTCTAAGACTCGTTTATGTCCGTAGTCATTAGAGGTGATGCAAAGGAACTCTTGTCCATTCTCACAATGTGTTTCCACATGAAAACCATTGGCTCTTATATCTTTGAAGCTCAATAGGGTTCTTCCTGCCCTAGGAGCATAAAGAGCTTCGGTGACATTCAAAGTAGTGCCATTAGGCAACATAAATTGAGCTGGTCCTCGACCATGAATCAATTGAGATGGTCCAGCCATCGTAGTCACAGAAGATCGAGTAGGCGCCATCCATAGGAATAGCTGCCTGTTTCGAAGGATGGTATGTGTAGTGGCACTATCCACGAGGCATTCGAGCTCTCCGGGAAACATACTGAAAAATAATAAAGTTCGAATTTAGAATATGTCCAAGACATTTGAATAAAATAAGTCGATACTTTATTAATGATAGCCAATGATTACATCAAAGTTTCTTGACTAAAATCTAATCCAATATAAAATCAAATAGTAGACAAATCGTAGTCACTTAATCCGTTCGGTAATTTCAATTTTGTTGTGACCAGGTAAGGTAAGGTGAGATTTTGGTGGAGCGTTGCTCACTTTTAAAACCGTTCTCTCAGATCAAACCTTGCCTAGACATCACAAGTACTCTTGAGTACGCCTAGAGGGAAAAAGTTAATACAATAAGTCATGTTATTGATTTAAGGCATAATTGCCATTACATGATTCTTGGAAAAAATAAAGGACTATACTAATCAAAATCTGCAGCATCCTTGTGCAATTCTTTGTCAGATTTAAAGTCCGCTATGGTGAGATTGGCGTGTGCATCATCACCTTCTTCTTCTACATCTTCGGCAAGATAGGTCTCATGTTCTCGAAATTCCCTATATGCCTTGTAATGTGCAGCTAATTGTTTGCTTGCATTGCATTGCTTGAACCAATGTTCAATAGATCCACATCTATGGCATGCATCATTACGATTTCCTCCCTTGAATTGAGATGCATCTTGTGCATGAGGACGAGATTGGCGTCCGTGTTGGACATTGGCGCCACCCCTATGGCCGGCGGCCTTGTGTCCCCCTCTCCCACGTTGGCTTTTGTTGCCACGTGTTCCCGCTCCATTGTGGCGGTTTCCTTCCTTTGTAGGGCGGTTATATGGACCAAAACGTCCGTTATGTCCCTTATTGTTAGGGTTCCGCTCCTTGCGCCCTCCTTTGGGTGCATGATTATAATTCGCCTCCTGAACGCTCTTAGTTCCGATAGGCCTTGAATTATAATTCTTCACGAGGATATTATCATGCTTTTCAGCTACAGACATAATAGTAATGAGCTGATGAAATCTCGTGATCCGTCTAGTATCGAATTCCGTTCGATATTGCTTTGAGAGCAAAATTGCTGAGACGGGGAAGGTGGAGAGAGTTTTCTCAATTAGTTCTTGCTCTGTGACAGGTTGTCCACAGAACCCCAACATGGTTTTGAGGCGTAGAACTTCTGAATTATATTCAGCTACAGACTTGAAGTCGGCGAATCGTAGATTGCCCCATTGAACTTTCAAGTCAGGGAGGAGGGTATCCTTGATATTACCAAATCGCTCTTCTAGCGCGACCCATAATTCTCTAGCATCCTTGATTGCCATGTACTCCAGTCGGAGTGATTTATCCATGTGGCGCCTCATCAAGATGAGGGCGGTGGCATTGTTCGTAGCCGTACGCTCAAATATGAGAGTAGGATTAGGAGCTTGAATTAAGGGTAGGATCCCTTTTGAAGTGAGATGGTGCTCAACATCCGTGGCCCAACTATGATATTCCGAGCCAGTTGAGGTAAGTGCAGGGAAGTCAAGTTTCGACATCCTGAAATAAGAAGAAGAAATATATTAGTTTCGGAGTTAAAACTTCCACGACAACTAAATATTTAAGATTTCCGAGCTATGCTACCAAGAAATCGATTTCCAAGAAAATTGGATTAGACCGAAACAATGATGTTTATAAGGTCATAAATCGATGCTTGCGGACGCTCTTAGTCCGAAGTCTTACGAACGCTCTTAGTTCGTTAATTGCGTGAATCCCCACGATTCCGCATTGAATCGAACCCACGTTCTATGAAAGGTGGGATGAAGAAGAAGGGAGGTTTTTAAGTCCCCGAGAAAAAGAAGAAATATTTAACTTCGAATTATAGGAACTTTAAAACTTACTCTTTTGAATACCTACTTGTATTTGGATCACGCGCGTGTCGATGCAGGCGTGATGGAGCGAAGCAAGTTGTGTAGAAGTTTGCAGCGACGTGGGGTAGCAGGGGCTGCAGAGATGCTGCAGTGGCAGCGAGTTGCAGCAGAAGAAAAGAGGAGCTGCAGAGGCAGTAGCGCTGCAGGGGCAGCAGCGTGCGCAGGTGTGCGCGGTAGGAGCAGATGCGCTGCAGGGGCTGCGGGGCAGCAGGGGCTGCGGAGGTGCGCTGCAGGGGCAGGTGCGCAGCGAGGCTATCGAGGGCTAGGAGCTTGCGCAGATTTTTGAGGAGAAGAAATTCTTTTCGGGTTTTTGGGTTTTAGCTTTTGTGGTTTAGGGCTCGTGCTGATAACGTGTTTAAGTATATTGGTATTGAGAGAGATTGATGAGAGAAGTGTATTTCATTATAGAGAATAGGAGCCCTATATATAGGGATTACAAAGTGCATAATCTAATGTTACAAGGAATACCAATCCGTGTAGGATTGGGAAATCTAGAACCTTCTCTCCTATTCCTATTCCTAGTTTGATAAGGCACACTAAACTTGATTTTCCTTCAACAAGGTTGACAATCAGATGCCCCCTCAACAAAGAAACAAACAAAAGCGCTCCAAGAAGATAATAGAGGATGGTTAAGACATTGATATCAAGTACAAAAACAGAGGAAAAAAATGTTGAGAAGAAATAATAACATACAGAAAGCATTTACCTTAATGAAGTTCCTGATACCCAACTACCAAGCTGTTCACCGCATATTCATCAACTTATTGAAGGGGGAAGGATTGACATAGAAACTTAGAAGAGAAAGCGTTACAGAAAGTTCAAACCCTCAGTTCATCTTTTATAGAGTTAACAGTTCCAAGTCGACCTCTTCAGCATAAGGAAAGTTCAAGTCAACCTGATCAACCTGCAAAGGTCAAGCACTGACCCAGTACGTCCAATACTGTCGGTGGTCAATATAACTTCTCTTGCACGAAAATTAATATAAAATTAATATTTTTGGATCAAGACTAATATATGCATTTGATTCTCTGCTTCTAGAATGCATTGTCTGCATTCAACGGTATTGATCTTATTAGAGTACCATTTGGTTTGGTTTATCAGTGATCTTAATCATTTCATACCAGCAGTATTTGATCGATCGAACTGACCATTTAACCCTGTGTTTTACCCACAAATTCCATCAATCCCAGCAAAGGTCAGAAAAGGGAGATTCATTGAAGAGGGGCACTATGTAATTAGACGGTTAGACCAATTCCAAACACATCTATATCTTACTAGCCCCTTAACAATTGGCTTTTGGAATGGTAAATGACAGAAGTACAAACATTTGACCTTTAGAATGGTAAATAGAAGAAATACAAGAACCATTGATGGTGGTGATTAATAGTATTCCAGAATGGTATATATGATCTCCACCAGAGTGAGAACCGAAAAAATTAAGGCTACAGTCAATGAGATAAATTTCCATGGATCAGAACAGTAGGTGCGTTTGAACTTTTCTTGCCACATATTCCACTTGTGATCATAATGTTTATTGAGTTTAGTGCAGAGTCCAGCATAGTAGAACTGATTGAGCTCGGTGTCATAGTAAAGCTTGACGAAGAACTTTGAAGCATCCTCATCGCTGAGCCAGTTATCAATTATTTTTTTCTCACAAAGAAACTCCATGTCCTTGCTGGAACTGATGAGGTTGTCCATTAAAACGGCATAGGATGTTATCTTGTGCGATTGACCAGGACAGCATTGCTCAAAGGCAATGAGATTTCTGAACAATGAATCCGTCAACTCTCCAATTGCTAGTTGAGGAATTTCCAAAGTCCCATTCTTGAATTCAATGTTCATTATGCTTTTAGCATCAGCGGAGGATGCCCTTCGGAATTTAATACCGGACTCTGAGAGAGCAAGCGCAGGATGCATCAATTCCTTCTCCGAGTCATGATAGAATGATAGATCAAACTGATCTTTTTTTTGTTGAGACTGATCTTTAAAAGGGAAGACTATCGAAGTTCTTATCAAATCAAGTATGTGCAAGATTTTGCTATCATCGTCATCTACATCATGGACATTATTATTTAGATGGTGCAGATATGAACGACAATTATGTGCCAGTTGATGATGTGAGCTGAAGACAGTGAGCATTAATTTTCTGAGGGAGGGGTCATCCCTGGGGTCTAAGGTAAGGGTATATAAACAGTTTAGGACAAACCAAGGAATCTGATTTTCTAGTAGCAAAAGGTCATGGCATATATATTGAAACATGCAATCCATGTTGAATATGGGGTCGCTAAATTTAATTTGCCCATGTTCCTTATCCCTAAACTTCCTAAATAGTTCTAGCAGGAAGCAACCATCTATTATCATCATTTCTACGAAGCTGCTCTGGTTAAGATGATCAAGTGGTTCAGAATAAAAATCACGGGCACGATTCTCATCCCTAAAAATGGCTTCAATCAAATGTTTCAAACTTATATTCTTGCGTGAGAGAAGGTTATGTAAATACCATTGCTTCACGATTTCCATGCGTTGAAATGATTCACCGCCACGATGAAAGGGTCCTATTGAGACAACATCAGGTGTGTATGCCTTCGGGTTATGTCTCCGGAGAACTTCGGGAACTCTGAAGATGCAACATATGTCAGAGAATGGTAAATCGCTGCAAAGGTTTTCCATCATCCTGTCTTGCAGTGCTTCAACATCTTTATCTTCTATAACAATTGAAATATGACTTGAGCTACTTCTTATACCATTCATTGCCATGGCTGTTCTTTGAATCTAATTAACTCTCTCAAAAGGCTGGAAAAAATTCGAATGAAAAGAAAAAATATTAACATCGTATGTAAACAATTAAAAGAAAAGCCTTTTCGTAAAAGCTTGAATTACCTTACTACAAGATATATTATGACAGAAATAGAATCCGGCTAGCAGGAATTGGAGCAATGAGATTATTTAAAACCAAATTGAATTAAGGGAACTAGCTGCTCGATCGATGATAATACCAGAATCCTGCTCATCTTCATCTTTAATAGATTCAAAACTCAAAAGTCAACCTTCTTTCGTGCAAGTTAAGTTGTTTGAATAGCTAATGTTTTTCTAATTCCTTATACTAGTCATCTATCAACAGTTACTGGGAAATTACTCCTCTATTGTTACTCCTCATACTTTTTCCTTAAAAACAGTTTAGTCCAAAATTTTAAAATTAAACAATAAGGACTAATCTCTCTCTAATTCTCACACAATAGGTCTGAAATGATTATTTTACCCCTCACTTTTTATTTTTCTCTCTTTTTCTCTTTTTTTTTTTTTAATTTTAATTTTTCTCTCATTTTTTTTATTTATTTTTCTGCTTCTGTCTCTCCCCCCTCCCTCTCTCTCAGGTTTACATACCCGTTTCTTCATCAATTTTTTGCTCTGAACTTTCCAATTCAAAAGCTCTACCTTAGGAATCAATGGCTGCTTGAATTGAAGCAAACAACCCAAAAGCGACAATAGACAGCCGAAAGCCGCGAATCGGAGTTCCAATTCAGAAGCTCTCCCATATTCTCTCTCCTCCATGACTAGTCTCTCACACCACCATGCAGCTCACCTCTACTACTAGTGTACTCACCGGCCTCCGAGTCATCCTGTGACGTCGGAAAATGGCCCACGCGCCGATACACAGGTACCCAGAATTTTCTCTGGGCACCCAAACCTTCTTCTCCGTGGAGACCTATCACCTGCAGCAACACAATCGCCGCAACCCAGCCCACCACTGAACCCATAACCATCATACCCTTCCCTCATCTTCTTCCCACTACCACCACCACCCCCGATCTGAATCAGATCCTGCGAATAGAGCTTAACCCAGCCCACCACTCATCTGAAGCAGATCCTGCAAATCGAGCTTGACCGGAAGGTTTCCGGGGAGGTGGAGAACCCCCTCCACGAGGCAGCCATTCTTCCTGATGACCTCCAGTGCGAAGCAACGGCGAGTGAGGTCGTAGAAGATGTGCAAAAAGTGGTGGACGGTCGTACCAACGCAGAAAGCCTCCAAGCCATTCGTGGCTCCTAGTCTCCTATCATCACCGCGCCCAATCGGAGGTCCATTTCCGATTCCCTGATGACCTGGATCTGTTCCAGAATCTCTTCGACCGCCATCCAACAGCTCCAAGGAGCTCAGCTCTGAAGATGACGTCTTCTGCACCTACATGGACATCGAGAAGCTCAGATCCAAGTTCGAAGATGGATCCTCAGCCCCTAAATCCGATTAATGCCACCGGGTTGTTGCAAATGGATACTGGCCGGTGTGGAGAGCAACGCCGAGGAGTACCCGGGGGGGGGATGAGAGAGCAAAGCAGAAAAAATAAATAAATAAAAAGAGAGAAATTTTTTTTTTTTTTTTTTTTAAAGTGAGGGGTAAAATTGTCATTTCGGATCTATTGTGTGAGAATTAGAGAGAATAAGGACTAATTTAGTCTTATAATATATTAACGTGCAAACGCAAGCTTTGCAAACATGTATTAACAATGAAGCTTTAATCACATTGTCTGCTAAATACTCTGATATCTTATTTTTTGAATCAAGCCCACGGGCGAAATAATATATTCATCACAAGCCAGAACAGGCCGTTACATACCTTTCCGCTGTCATTTAAGGACATAGACAGACAAGAAGGTAGTGGTAGTACCCACAATGGTACTAGAAATAGACCCACTCATTATACATTTCAGATCGTAGATATAGCGGATATCCTCCTTCGGTACTACTCCAGAGACACTACAGAGATATAGAGTGCACATAAGTGCCTAGTTTCCTAATACAAGGAATTATTGTAATGTAGATAAAACTAAAAAAAAAACATAGGGTTGGGCCTAGGCCCTAAAACCTAGCCCAAATAAACATTGGACTAGGGCAGAAACCCAGCCCAACAATTTGCAGCCCAACATGGTAATCCGCAAGGAAGTTTGCCCCAGGCCCATCAGACCAGCTCGGGCCAGTCAGCTTGCTCCTTCCTTCCCCGTCGTATAGCAGCGTTCGGCAAGATCCGTCCGACCCACGTCGCTACGCTTTGCACTGCCACACCATCCTCTTGGCGTTCCAAACCGCAACGACTTGCATCACCTCCTCGCCGAAGCAACGCCGCCACAACCTGCTTCACTACGGACTAAAACCATCCCCGATCCAGGGTGTCCAACACCCCACCGCCATCGATCGAGATCTCTGACGCCTGCGATCTAGGAAACCCATCAGTGGGGATCGTACTACCGGCCGGTGCAGCCCGACCACCACCATCTGAACCATCCCAGCCAAACCAACTGAAAAGCCAGAGTGCATTCCTCCGACGAAATCACCATGTCTAACACCCCAATATTCTGATATCTTATTGTGCATATAATGAACTTAATTAAGAAAGAGAAAGAACAAAAAAAGAACAAGAAGCAAGTTTTATTGCTATAAAAAAATATATATAAGGGTGCAGCTATTGTCACCCTATCATTTACTTTGTTCACCCTACTTGCTCATTACACCCTACATTTTAATTTCAATTATTAAATTTACTTATTTAACTCATTTATCTTTCTAGAAATATCCTTATATGATATATCTAATTAAAAAAAATTAACAAAAATCTCTCATTTAATTTATACCAATAACAAAACTAAAATATATTAAAGTTTCTTAATAAAATCATAATCTGATATTGCTTCCTTTTTTCTTTTCTTTTTTAGTTTCAATGTTCGTCTATTTTAATCTATATCAAAATATTAGTAAGTTAACAACCTATAAGCAATGAAGAAAAGATTGATTTTTTTTTTTCATGTTTTAATTTTTTTACTTTCAATGTTCATAAAGAATATTGCAAAGATTTTGATGAAGTTAACACTAATGGTTTTGTGAATTGAATAAAGAATTAACCCGAGAACAAAAAGACAAAAAAAAGAAGAAGTAATAAACTCAAATTTGGGTGGAGAAGAAGAAGATTAATGTTATCTAATGAGAAATTAAGTAGGCTTTGTATTAATTAATTAGTTATGTATTTAGTTTCTTTACAAATTTAGATTTTAGAAAATTAGTGTACATATTAGTCATTTTGCACTTGGGTAATATAGTTTTTCAATAATTCAAATGTTTGTAGGGTGAACAAAAAAAAAAAAAAGGGTGGCAATAGCCGCACCCAAAATATAATTAATGAACTTAATTTCGTGGCCATTGGGACTATGTCAAAGGATTAAATAATAGGATTTTTGTCCATTTACCCCATTTTTAGAGATTTTTTTCCCACTTATCCCATTAAGTTTTTTTTAATTCCCTCTTACCCAAAACACTCTAAGAAGGTCTTCCCTAATACCCCATTAACATTTTTTTTTTGTTTTTTAATTTTTTTAATATCATTTTACCCTCACCCCTTTGTTACTTAGAGAGAGAGAGGGAGAGAGAGAGAGAGAGAGAGAGAGAGAGAGAGAAACCATAGGAGACTTCACCGAAATCCGGTCACTGGCCGCCGCCCACTCTAATTTGCTGAAAATCTCACCGGAAAGGTTTTTTTTGCCCCCAATTGACATCTATTACTCCCTAATAGAGGGGCAATACCTCAATAGACGTCTATTGCCCCAATAGTTTATTGCTCCCTAATAGACGTCTATTGCTCCCTAATAGACGTCTATTGCCCCCCAATAGACGACTATTAGCCATGTATTGCCCCTCAATAGATATCTATTGCCCCCAATAGGACTTTCAGTCGCTAGAATGAGAACTAATCCCTAAATTTAGACAAATAAAACTTTGATTACAGAAAAATAACAAGGAGATTACATCAATTCAAAACATCTATTGGCCCCCAATAGATGTCTATTGGGAGACAATAAAACATTTTTTTTAATTTTTTTTCTACCCCAAAAAATGGTAAATCACAGGCCCGTTCGAGAATGGTAAATCGCTGCAAAGGTTTTCTATCACCCTATCGATATAACCCAGAAATGAGAATATCACAAATTGAGGGATTGCGACACTTGGAAGTTGGGGCCTTTGGTAGATTGGAGCCTTCCATGTTGAAAATGATGTCAAACAAGCAAAGCCATAAAATGTAAATGGAAAAGTAAGTGTATATATATATATATATATATACATACATACATATATATATATATATACATACATACATACATATATATATATATATAATCAGATGCCAAAACAAAATCAAAATGATGAAAAATAGTACCTCTGCAACTCTTTCTTCACCATTGCTGCTAAATCCACCAAATTTATCGAGGAATTGTAGTAGAGAAAAGAGAACGAAGGAAAGACAGCCTGGTAGAAGAGAGAGAGGAGAAGAAGAGATAAGAAAGCGGTTTTGTAAAGTATGAGGCTGCGGAGAGAGGGGGAGATTCATTTCTTTGATCAATAAGAGAGAAGAGAGATTTGAGAACGAAAAAACGTCTTCTTGGTATTAATTTTTCTTTGGTCAATCTAGATAAAGGATTTGATGGGATGGCAGCGGCTGGATGAAGGATTTTTCTTGGGATTCTTTTTGCAAAACTCTCACTGATATCCGTGTGAGATTGATTTAAAACTCTCACTAATTGCCGTGTGTGGGTACCTCAAGGATTATTGTGAAATCAATTTCAAGTGTTTACACGGAATTTAGTATGTATGTTCTTTGTTCACACGGATGTCCGTTTCTATATTTCACACAGATATATGTGTAAATTGGGCTTCACACAGATATCTATATGAGATAGTTTCAGCTACAGAAGACTGTCTCTCTATAATTCATTTAACATTAAAAAATAATGATTTCTAGGTAAACTAATAATTGATGTATACTGAAATCAGTGTAAATTGTTACTCACATAGATAACAGTGTGAGTGAATGATAAAGTCTTTTAGCGTTCACACAAAAATCTGTGAATAATGTTAGTTCACACGGATTTATGTAGCTATTGTTATTTCATAAACTCGGGTGATCCCATTCATAAACATTTGACACGGTTATCTGTATGACTGTATGTAATACCAATTCACACAGAAACCCATGACTTTAAAAAAATCGGTGTGAATAAAATCTGTGTAAGTTGCCCCTTTTGCTAGTAGTGAGAGAGAAGAAAGAAGAGAGAATAAAGAAGAAGACTGATAGTGATAGGTAGAGAAGAAGAAAGAAGAAAGGTTAATCGAAAAAAAAAAAAGGAAGAAGAAGAAGAAGAAGCTAGAAGAAGAAGACACATAAGAGCATAAAGAAAGAGAGAATAAAGAAAAGACTAATAGTGATAGGGGAAGACCAGAGAGAAGAAAGAGGAGAGAATAAAGTAGGCTAGATTCTTTGTAAAAAGAGAGAGAGGATAAGTACAAAAGACAAAAAATATATTACTAATTAATAATATTCGGGCCCATCGGGCCTTTTGTTCTTTTAAAATTCAAAACCGGACCCAAACTCGATCTAACTTGGTTTGGGACCGGACCAGACTTTTTCTTTAAAAATTTCTCCAAAACCAGGACCGAACTGGCCGGTTCGTATCGGTCCAAGGCAAATTTTCAGTTTGCGTCGGTTTTTTTGCCCACCCCTAGTAATGCTAACTCTTTTTTAGTCAAAATTTAGACAAAGTAACTAAAAAATCACTTAAAGATATTTCTGCATCATTGCTCTTTATTTTAGCTATTTTGAATTTATATTATTTTTTAAATGAAGATTAAATAGTTTAAATGCATTTATATATTACATAAAATAACTCAAAAATAATGTTTTAAATTATAGAGAGCCTCATTTCGCTATCTATATTTAGGAGCGGGATAGTTAAAAGTCATAATGAATAGCCACTAAAAGCATCTTTAGCAGACTCTCTATTTTGGCTCTTTAGCTATTTTAGAGAGCATGTTTAGCTTTTTATATATTTTAGCAACTGCACCAAACTCCTAAGTGGCTCTCTATTAAAACTTTTAGTTATCTCGCTCCTAAATATAGAGAGTCTTATATAATTTAAAACATTCATTTTGAGTTATTTTATGTAATTTATAAATACACTTAAATAATTGAATCTTCATTTTAAAAATAATATAAATTCAAAACTAGCTAAAATAGAGAGCACTGATGCAGACGTATTTCTAAAGTGGCTAGCTAAAATAACTTCTTAGCTCCTTAAGCGAAAATTTGACTTAAAAATATATTGCTAAAAATGCTCTAAGTCTAGTGTAGGCTGTGTAGTCACTAAAATATATAAAAAGTTAAACATGCTCTCTAAAATAGCTAAAGAATTAATATAAAGAGTCTGCTAAAGATGCTTTAATTACCGAGAGACAAAAGTATCCCTCCTCTATATGCACCATGACACCATCTATATATCGAAATCATCTGAATCAATGTTCTGGCATGGGTTGCAAGAATCCATGACTCTTGATTAGCACGGTTATTTGTCCAGATGCCAAACAGATGAAGAAAAATCAATGTAAAAGAAAATAATAATTCCCACACGGTACACTCTTAAATTCTTAATTGCAAAATAAAAATAAAAGATAATGTAGAGTGAAGAGAGACAACCACCCTAGTGAGCGAAAGAAAACCAGAGAAAGCGTGCACCCTCCGGTGGCTCACCCTAGTGGCGGCGTCGTCGGAAGGGGTCGATTGGACCTAGTGTCCGGCGGTATTGTTCAATGGAATAAACCCAATCACAATGCAGGCTGTGTGGCTGCTTCGATGGCCAGAATGAGTGGTGGTCTAGCTGGATTTTCAGCGCCGGTTTGGCGGCTTGTGGTGGGGAGGGGTCAATCTCACAAGGACAGGGAGGTGGACAGTCGGAGATGTCGTCGCTTGGTGATGCGAGGACGGAATCTGAGTGGCACGGATCGGATCGAAGTTCCCTGATTTGGCTGGTGTTGTCTGGAGACACCTTGTGGAGAGGGGTAGCTAGGGATGGCAGCGATGCAGTATGGCGTTTTGCGGAGGACAGAGAGATGATGGGAGGACCTGAGTTTCCTCAAGCCAGCGGTTTGGATACCGGTGGTTGGATGGTTTGGCTTCGGCTTGTGGGACGGCGGCTAGGTGACCATAACAATCTACACTATCGTATTAGGTTGAGTAGGGGTTGGGCCTAGGCTCTGGGCCCAAACTCCTTTTGTCTTATGTTTTATTGTTTTTTATTATTATTAATTCAATGTGGCTATTTTGGGACAGGGCAATATGGGGTTTGTCTCGGATTGCACACTCTGTGTGCCTTGTCTGGGCTAACGAGGCAGCAAGCTGTTTGCTTGATTAAATGGACACAACCTCTGTTTGGACCCAAAATGAAAAAACTGGAGCCAAACAACCTCCTAGTGGCAGGATGAAACGTAGTGTCGCCGGATTTATTTCCGTGCGGCAACATAGTGGGAAACCTGTGTTATTTGTAATGATGCTTCTTCGGGATAGAGTTATTTTTCTGGTATGTCACCACTATGTTAAACCAAATAGAATAATCATTCGTGCACTCTTTGCTAATTGGTGCTTGTTAGAATACATAGACTTTATGTAGATTCCTGATATTATTTTGGGATGTTCTCTTAATGTTTATTGTAATATGAGTTTTAGACTTTACGTCCCCCCATGTATTTTGTAATTTCATTAATCAAAGTATGAGGGCAGCCACACCAGCCACTCTAAAAAAAATAAAAATAAAAATAAAAAAAGTCCAGGAAGGAACAAAATATTCTAGATGACTCATTCCGATCGAGATTGGTGGATTTAAAGATTTGTCTTTTGTCATTTAAAAAAAAAAAAAAAAAAAAGGATTTGTCTTTGGACACGTACACGAGCTGCAATAATTGATGTTCAATTTGCGGTGTGAAACGGGAGACTCCTAGCTTGAGTCTTCGCTGTAGTCTTCACGTCACTGTACTGCATGGGACAGCTAGCTCTGTGCATGCACATTACAGTTCAAGCTTTAAGGTGAAGAGAGCTTATAAATAGGGCATGGTGGAAGGCATTGAACTCACACCGACTCTTAGCTTGTAAGCCATTACCAAAACACTATTCGATCTGCCCTTCACTGCCACCCAACTTCACTACTACGAGTTTGCCAGCCATCATCATATAATGGCAAGCAAGCTCACTGAAATGTCCGACGAAGAAATCCTGAACTTCATCAATGGAAAGTATTCTCCGGGGGACAGCACTGCCTTTGATGTTGGTGATCTTTTCACGATCACTAAGACCATCATTGATCATGCAACCCGTAATTCGATGGTCGATGATATTCTGAAGGTATGCTACTTAGTGCTTTTGTACTGGGATCTTATGTATTTGTAGTTTGAAGTTATAACTTCACCCAAGCTGATCGATCAAGCGCTTTTGACTTGTTTGCAGTCGGCCAATGCCCTGAATGAGAAGGTCCCCAACATCAACGACAGCTTCATCTCGCCATTGTGCACTCTTAAGTCCATTTGCTGCGAGGTCTGTCATTACATATCAATATAAAGTTGCATGTGTAACAATTTCTCTTCCTTTGAATTTCGTTTTCGTGAAAATGGCCTCACTGGTGTGCGCTTACTATTTGTAGGCTTAAATAGTTGTGTTCAGTGCTCTACTTTTAACGGACGTATTTAATTGATATGATGAAATTCATTTCAGATGTCATCATGTATGGATAAGGCTTGTTCTGGTGAAGAAATTTCCATCCAACCAAGGACGGAAGTGATATTTGACAAGCTAAAACCCTATCCATGGGACGCTAAGGCAGTGCTGGCCCTAGCGGCTTTCGCTTTGGAATACGGAGACTTCTGGCACCTCGCCCAGCTCTATGGCCAATGTAACCAACTCACCAATTCACTGGCTATCCTGAAGCGAGTACCCGTCCTAACCAAGCATGCGATCTTGGAGAAACGCAAGGAGGAAGTACTTGAGCTGAACCATCTCATCAAGGCTACTTTGCAAGTGACTGATTTCATCTTTAAGGTTGAGGATCTTTTTGTTCACAATCATAACGAGAATGTAAAAGAGTTGGACAAGGCAGTAAAGAGTATCCCAACCTATGTCTTCTGGACCATCACAACAATTGTAGCTTGCGCGGTTAAGGTCACCCATCTCACTAGTGATGAGTAAGTTCTTTTATGCTGTATATCGTAGATATAGTACTTAATCTGAGGCCAAATTTTTGTTATTATATTAAATATCCTCCTTAATCTTGCAGGGAGGAGCCATACCCTCTATCCTATCTTGTTACTAAAATCGAGGGCATACTGAAGATCCTTGAGGAACAGCATGCAAGTTGCGAAAAAGAACTAGGTGGCCTACTTAATTAGTTGGAAACTTGGAATCCTGTATAAACTTTCGGTCTTTTATAAGACAAATAGTATGCTGGATTAGATTTATTTATTTTCCTTTTTTTTCTTTATTTAATACCAGATAAATTAAAGAAGCACAGGAAGTTGGTCAGGATAATGTCGGAAGCCCGAAGCACTCATCAGATCATGAACGTTATTAACACCCTGATTCAGTTCAGGGATGATGGGAAGCTACCCACCATTAGTGTCGGTAGCAGTGTCAAGGAGGTAATTTCAACTTGCATACTCTCTTAATACCTTTAATTTGGTCGGTGTGTAGTAATTACCAGGTGAATAGAGAATAAACAGTTCTTGTTATCAAAATAATTATGCGCATAAATAGAAGGGTCCTTTAATTTCAACTTTAAGATAGTCCTCATTAGAACATCCCTTTATATGCATCTTCTATGGACCACTAATTGAACACATGCTTAACAAGGATAACAAATTAATTAGGCAATTTTACATTTGGCATCTTGCTAATTAAAATATTTTGCTCAACTGATAAACAGGTTAAGTCTGAAATATTTGTCGAAGAAATAAAGGATAATTATGTGCTGTTTTACATTTCAAGTTTGGAGAACAATAAGAAGGATGACATTTCACATCTGAAAGAAGTTCATGATCAATTTCCTAAAAAGTATAAAAATTGGACGATTGTGTGGATCCCTATTGTGGAAGATTGGACGGAAGACCATAGAAAAAAGTTTGAGGAGTTGGCATCGGAGATGCCATGGTACAAGGTCCAGTTTTTTTCTTCAATAGTGATCAAGTTCCTCAGCGCGGACGACAGGTTGTCCTTCAAGGGTAATCCGAAGTGCGTGGTGATGAGCCCACAAGCGCAACTGCAAAGCCACAATACACTCGACTTGATCCGGAAATATGGAATCAATTTCTTTGATCATTTGTTTCCAGTGGTGGTCCCTCCAGGTCCTCTACCGGTGGTCCCTCCAGAGGACCCCCGCTTAGAACTAAAGCCATTTTTTGAGAGTTTGAAGAACGAAGAACTCAAAAAGTTGGTAAGTCATTCACAAACATCTCCGTGTGGTATGTAACAGACAATATACATGTGTATTTAATTTCTAACGGAGGTTTTCCTTGTACTGTCTTGGTGAAACAGAGCAAAGATAAAAAGACGTGCATTTTCTTCTTTGGAGGCACAGTTGAGTCGTGGATCAAGTTGGAAAAGAATGTGAAGGAAGTAAACGATACCGTCAAGGTATTCGGGGTGGCGATTGAGTTAAGTAGAGTGGTGTTACACGAAGCAGAGGCAGGAGAATCAAAATACTCGGAAACTCATGAGGCCTTTTGGTCGGGGATAGAGAACTTGTTATTGTCCTTGCTTGATCACTACAACGAAGTGGAGTACAAGATCGTGAAAGCCGAACTTCACAAGCTACTGTCCTACAAACATGGGGAATGGATTATGGTTAGCCAAAAGTATGAGCTTATAGCCAGTTGTCGTCCTGCCACAATATTTGACGTCCTGGAAAACATGTCACAGTCGAAGCCATCTATTTCATTATTGGGAAGCTATATCCAAAATTTTATAGCCAATAAGCCGTGGTCACCTCCTTCCGAATGCTGCCAATTTGTCAATCCCGGAAATCCTCCCAAGATCATGGACTGCCCATTCTGCCGCCATCCCATGGAAACCATCTCTGTCGCCTACAAGTGCTGCCACCCTGGATATCCCCACAACTAGTCATTGCCATTGTCACCGTGGAATCAGATTGCTGTGTGCCTGCGTGTTTTTTTTTTCTCTCTTTTCGTTTGCGTTGTGTCTTTAATAGAATAATGTACGTACGCGACCTGTTAGAATTAAGTACGTAGTACTGGTGTGTTTGTACGGGCAGGAGTCCTTGATTTGAACAATAATGGGCAATATCATCACGTTGGTGATGCAAATTGATGCCCACCAGTGTGCTTGTTTCCAGTATTACTACTGCAATAATTAATATTGTGCTACTCGTTTGAATAACCTTATGCTTTGTCAGAACTTTTCATTGTCACTAAAATAGTCTTTGAATTTATAAGCACTCGAATATCATGTATGCTGTTGGAATAATTCATGGGGTGCAAAATGAAGCAATGACATAATCCAAACAAAAGAAATGGAAGAACTACATGCCTTGTAGATTGTAATTAATAAATTCATAAACTCACTAGCGCGCTTTCGTGGTTACATCTAATGATAAGGCATATGACACATGATCCGTCAGTATTACCTGAGGGATAGGTATGGTCCAGTCCTTAATAAAGGGAGGCTGCAGTTGTACGTAGTCGCCTACTTCTCAACAACACTGCCTGTACTTGACTTCCTAGCAACACTGCATGTACTTGACTTCCCCAGGAGTGCTTCTACTCTTATGCACTTTTAATGTTATTAAGTTCCCATAAGGCTGCAACCAAACATATTCATTATTTTATACTAGTTCGAAACTTTAAACTCAGAAAAATAGCTTAACACTTAGACCTCGTTTGGTTCGCGGAAATGAAAGTAGTTCCTTTGTCTTTCCCATGGGAAGGGAAATGAAATTTCGGAAGAACTTTCCATTCCGATGTTTGGTAATGCAAGGAAAGTTATCCGGAAAGTTGTTAAAAAGTATGTAATTAATGGAATAAAATAATGTGTTGTGAGTAATAAATGTAAGGAAAGAATGGGGGAAAATGATTCATTTGGAGTATGGAAGGAACTATTTTCGCTAGGGCTGCACACGGATTAGGTTGGTTCGGTTTTGACTCTAAACCGTCTCTATACTAAAGTGAGCGGTTTAAGTATTTTGGACAACTGATCATTAAAAAAAAAAAGCTTAACCCGATCCAATCCAATCCAATTGAAGATGGTTTGGTTCGGTCGGTTAGGCGGTTTTAACATATACTATATTAACATACTATTTATGAAAAAAAAATTCTAGTAAAATTCAATCTAAATAATAAAAATTATATTAAATAAGCATAATCTAAATTTAAAATACAATAATCGAATTCAAAACTAATATTCAAAAATCAAAATCTAGAATAGATTCAAAGTGATTGAATTATTTGATGGCTTAGCTATAAATACTAGCTTAATAGGGTAGTATTAAAGGTTAGAGAATGAGAGATTGAGATATGTGATATGAGAGGATCAAATTAATTGTAGCGATTATTTATTAGACTTCTAGGCCTTTGAGCATTAGATTTAATATGGTAGTATATCATTTGAGAATAAAGTTATAATTAGATATTTAGAACTTACTTACAATGACTGGACAAATGAATATATATATATATATGTATATTTATATTTAACACTTTTTCTTATTATATTTCAAACATACTAGTCGGTTCGGGTTCGACGGTTTAAGCAAAAGAGAAACCAAACCAACCCAATTCATAAATGGTTTGGTTAGGTATTGAACCGGCTTTCAATTTTTAAAGTTAAAAAACCTTAACCAAACCATATTTACCGGTCGGTTTTGACCTGTTTGGCAGGTTTGTACCGTGTTTTGCACATCCCTAATTTCCCCCCTTATTTTCCTTTGCTTCAGAAAAGTATTTCCTTTCCTTTTGCATCCCAAACACAGGAAATGAATAATTTTCCTTTCCTGATGCTTAATTTCTGCAAACCAAACGAGGCCTAAAGGAATCAAATTCAGATGATATATTTATTTTAGCAAAGGACTAGATTACATCATACATAATGTAAACAGTAATCTCAAAAACTCAATGATAGTAAGTAACAGAGTTTGTACATAAAAGCTTTGTGACTAAATCGACTGTAATAATATATGAATTTATGTTGTAAAGTGATTAAACACACAATGGAAGTGAGGTGACGTATTTTTCAGTTTTCAGAACAAAAAAAAAAAAAACTAATAGAAATGGAGCTTCATAGTTCTTACTAACTTGAATAAGTAACAGTTCTTATAAACCTGCAAGCAAACTTTCTTTCTGTATTGCAAATTGTAAAACCCGGGTGCAACAGTGAATAAGATCCTCACAACAGACACCAAAGTTTTCACATCATCCCCAAGAAAGGCATGTTCCAAGAAACCACATCCCACAACGACAGGTTCCCCTTCCATTACATAGCAAAAAGTTATTACAATTCTCATCACTCCTTTGCTTCCTTAAAGGGCTTGGGTGCTTCTTTAATCTCATCAGCACCATCCTCCTACAACAACGCATTTAAAATACACTATGTACGTACTTTAAAAATTGCAGAAGAAATTGAATAGAGTGAGAGAATGTGCTTCTATATCTGCATGTCAGAGGTCCAGTGAGTGAGATCATCACGGAGTGGTTGCATAATCAAAGTGCTGACTCCTCGCCCAGTGCATCCGACTCTACAATTGCTTCATCAAAAGCCTGAAAATCACCATAACGAAACAATTGATCACAATTCATACAAAATCAAGGATCCGGTGCAGTAATTTATGTCGAAATTGGATTCTAATTTCTTTCGTCTAATCCGTAGCTACTATTAATCAAATTGCAGTAATAAGAGCAAAAACTAAACTCCTCATTCATTACATGCAATTAAAATTAGGGAAAAATTCGCCAACGGTGTCCGGACACTTAGGGGACTTTCAGAATGATACCTGAACTTACAAAGTTATCAATGTGATACCTGGACTCATTTTTTCGTATCAACGTCGTACCTACGACCAATTTCTGTCACGGGACCGTTAAATTTTACACGTGCAATGCACGTGAGTCACTTAATGAAGACAAAGTGACTGATTTACCCTCAATTTTTTTTTTCTTTTCTTTTCTTTCTTTCTTTATTTCTTTATTTCTTCTTCTTCTTCTTCTTTTTTGGTTTCTTCTCCCCCAGATTCAAATCATCACGAAAGCTTCACTCAGCAAAAAAAAAAATCATCACGAAAGCAATGCAAAACGCCTTTGTAATTGAGTACCTTCCAAACAAACAAACAAATCCAAACCTAAATTCAATGCATTCGTCTCGAAACCAAATCCTCTAACCGGCATTTCATCGAACACATGCAGTGCATCTCTAGAAACCAAATCCTCAACCACAAGTTCATAAAATTCAAAACTTTTTTCCGATTAGAATTCGAAATTACCAGAATTTAAACTCAGGGAGGCGTCGAACGAAGGGGCGGAACTCGTCGGATCCGCGGGTCTGGAGGCTGGGGTCGTCGGAAAGGTCGTGGATCTCCGGGTCGACCTGAGGAGAGAGAAAGCTGATGAGCAAGTTGAGGAGGTAGATCCCCAAGGCGTATGACATGATGTAGAATCCCTGGACGAAGTAGATGCGGAGGACGTAGACCAAGGCCACGCCGAGGGTTGCGAGCCAGCGGTGGTGGAGGACGTGCGGCGTCGTTTTGTCGAGCAGGTGCTGGTATCGGTGCGACACGCCGAAGCTCCACGCCTGGACGGCTTCGAGCGGCGATCCTCCGAGACGACGAGTCCTCCGCTGACGACGACGACGACGCGGCGAGACCCACTCCCGCCGCTCCGGTGTCCATTGTGGGGCCCTCTTGGGGTTCGTTGCTCGAGGTGTGTCGGTCGGTTGGTTCCTCTTCTTCTCTGGATTGAGACGCAGCGGTGGTGATTTGAATCTTGATGATTTGAATCTGGGGAAGAAGAAACCAAAAAAGAAGAAGAAGAATAAGAAATAAAGAAATAAAGAAATAAAGAAAGAAAGAAAAGAAAAGAAAAAAAAATTGAGGGTAAATCGGTCATTTGGTCTTCATTAAGTGACTCACGTGCATTGCACGTGTAAAATTTAACGGTCCCGTGACAGAAATTGGTTGTAGGTACGACGTTGATACGAAAAAATGAGTCCAGGTATCACATTGATAACTTTGTAAGTTCAGGTATCATTCTGAAAGTCCCCTAAGTGTCCAGACACCGTTGGTGAATTTTTCCCTTAAAATTAAGTTTCTTCATTAATAGAATGGCTTCCATGTGTGTGTGTGTGTGTGTGTGTATATATATATATATATCACACACACACACACACATATGGGCCTTCTCTGCTAAGGATATCCTTAACTTAGCTTACGGTACGGATTTTCATATTTTGGCAACTTTTCGATTACATATTCATATTTTAACTGTTTAGTTTTTAGGTATATATGAGTAGATCACTTCTATAAATTTTCACCCAAATTGATGATCGTTAAAGCATCCAAAACTGTAATTTATACGAATGGTTCAAGTTGAACAGATTCGGTTCGTTCATGTAAATTGCAGTTTTGGATGTCTTAACGATCATCAATTTGGCTGAAAATTTGCAGAGATGATCTACACATTAGAACCTAAAATTTGAATGGTTAAGATGTAAATATGTGATCAAAAAGTGGTCAAAATAGAAATCCGTACCTTAAGCTAAGTTAAAGACCTCCTTAGCATAGAAGGACTCTGTGTGTGTGTGTGTACGGAGCTATTCAGAAGAGGACATCCGCACAGACGCAAAAGTGCAGACGTCCCTCCTCCAGCCTTGATAAGGCGATGATGGCGGTGCTGCGGTTACTGGACAACGTCACCATCAAGGCGAAAGCTCAGATGATTGGAATTGAAGGGGTGTGCGGCAAGCTCGCCTAAAACCATGGAAGCCCATCGAGTTCGACTTTGAACTCTTCATCGACTTCAACTTCGAACACTTCATCGACGACTCCAGCAGGAAGTAGAGACTCGACATCAAGGCCTGGTTCCGCACCTGCAATCGCAGCATTGCCATCGCCGCCTGATCGAGGCTGAAGGAGGGACGTCCGCACTTTTGCATCTGTGAGGATGTCCGCTTTTGATCCGGCACACACACACACACACTCACCAAAACACAAATAGGTTAATGGGTATTTACAGAACAATCTCATGTAAGATTTTAGACATAAACCATCTTTTATTTTTATATTTTTTTCTTTAATTTTTTTAATTTTTAATTTTTTTTTTTGAAAACCTAGAGATTATGCCTACATACGCTAGACTTTTTCCCCATAGTTTTCTTTTCTCTAGTGGCGCGCCTTGGGTGCTGTCCCTTATGGATTAGACTTGGGTCGCTAGTAAGGTTGTGGTGCACTCAATCGTAGTGGCTTGAGGATGGATCTGCTCTTGATGTCCTGGGTGCTAGATTGCCTTGTCACTACAGGTTTTGGGTGGGTGTTGGTTCTATCGGTGCAAGCTCGTGGGTCGTCTGGTGGTGGCAAGGCAAGGATTTTTTTGTTCCAAATCCAATTTGGGTGAACTTCTCTGAGTGAGATTCATTCGTATTCCAGGATCTGATCCGCAGAGAGTGGTGGTCGAGACATGGATCGTTGCCTACCGGAGGGAGGGATAGGGTTGAAGGAGCGATGGCGGCGATGATCCGATTAAAGAGGTAGGGCAGCAGAGGTGGGGGCCTTATGGGGTTTGGGCTGGGGTTGTCTCTTGGGCTGCGATCTCTTCTTTTCTGGTGGATGTTTGGGCTTTGGTTTTTGTTTGGCCTTACCTGGTTTTATTTTTTATTACTTTTATTTACTTTTATATGTTGGTTTTATTTTGAAATCGGTCGCAGCCTTCTAATGGCATGATGACACTTACTGTTATAGGATTATTAGCCGATAACAACATAGTTGGAAAGCCGTTATAGTTTTCTTTTACTTACTATATAGCCCCTTTCTGCCGGGAAACATTCACTCTCTATAGGCCAAAAATCAACCATTAGGGTGTTGAATGCTACCTGGCGACAATCTCGACATAAAGTCATAAACTGAATGGGAAAACTCATTCAGTAGTCATGATGACTACACATTTAAATTGGAGTATGGAGGTTCTTATTTTATTTTGCTCTATACTTTGTAATTTTTATGTGTTTATGAGCGAACATACGCATGTGAGTGTAACGTTATGTGTGGAAGGTTTATATTTAAAATTTTAAATGCCACTATATGGTAGTTCTCTTTGTAATGTGACGATTGATAAATAAAGTGTAACGCCCCAAACTGCACTTCATCACCTTGAGTACATTATAGTGCTGTGAGCTTCTAAAACATAAACCGAAAATTTGACTTACATTATAGAAACCCGCTAGGCAATCTGTTAAAATAATTTTTTTGTGAAATGCATAACGAAAACTTTAAATTCTTTTAAGCTGAAGACCTTTTTGAAAGGGAGCTTTTATTCATATCTCCAAAATTGGTATTTGGACCTCTCTCTTTTTCCAATTTATAGTTGACTTCATCAACTCATGTCAAATTACCAATAAGGACACAAAAGAGGAAAAAAAATCTCTCTTTTTTCTAAAAATATTTTTTTTAACCCTACCCAACCCCTCCCCTTCCATGATGTTCGTGATGTTTGAATCTGTGACTTCCACGATATCAGTTATCCTAGATAACCAACAGACCATAGCTCACTGACCAAAAAAAAAAAAAATTATCTTCTTACCTATACAAACAGTATGGCAATTCACAAAATTCTAAGCTGTGCATTGCCTATTATATTGCTGCTTGCGCTTTTTACCCAACTCGAAGCAATTAGTAAATATGTGTCTCTCTCTAAGCTAAGGAGCCTTATGTTGGACTGGCTTTGGAACACCATTACCACTTTCAGTTGGGTAGCTGCAGTACGTAATCTATAATTAAGTGATGAAAACTTTGTATCCAAAAACTCAGTTTAATTAAAAAATTTGAGATTGGGAGTAATATCTAAACATCTCATGCCAGATAGCAGTATACTAACATGCTTCTATATTCAATTGATTTAATGAAAAAAAAAAAAAACTGTATTGACTACCAACTTGAGAATTTTTTTTTTTTTTTTTTTTGGTAGCTTAATTGTATCAATGGTAAAATAGGATTGTGAAATCTTCAAAAATTGAATGAGGTTCAACTATCAATTTTGGAGGTATTAATAGAACCTTAAAAAAATAAAATTTTATTGATCTTATTGGACGATGGGCGTTGTGGGAAAACTAGGGAGGTTTAGATAGCAAATTGGTTATTTATAAAAGTACGTTGGAGGTCTATTAAGTTGGGAGGTCCAAATGCCAACTTTGAAGGTATGAATAGAAGCTCCCTTTTTGAAATTGTAAGTTCAAATGTTCGTCCAATACTTGGTATTTCAAAGAATTGAAAAATAACCAGCTTAGGATACAACAAACAACTTTCAACAAGTTCCAAAAAACAACTTTGAGAAATAAGAACAGGATTGGAACCTGGAACCTGATTTCTGGTAAGATATATTATTGAGATTCACAAACCCAGCTCCGTCCGCTCCAGTCCTGATACCAGTGCACCGTACCTGCATTTACTCTGTTGCAGGAGTGAGCTTTCGTCCTCACTGGCTAGTTTTGAAAACCGACACATAATTTAATAGTCTGGGATCCCAGTATGAAAAAGTACATAAATCAATTCGTTTAAAGAACGAAAAACTTAAAATATTTTTCCGACTCAAAAATGTATGCACGAAATTCAAATGAACACAAAATACCCAAACTGTGCCCAATCACCTTGAATACATTACAGTGCTGTGAGCTTCTAAAATATAAGCTGAAAATTCTACTTACATTATAGAAACCCGCTAGGCAATCTGTTAAAATAAAATTTTTGTGAAATGCACAACGAAAACTTTAAATTCTTTTAAGGTGAAAACCTTTTTGAAATTGTAAGTTCAAATGTTCGTCCAAGACTTGGCATTTCAAAGAATCGAAAAATAACCAGCTTAGGATACAACAAACAACTTTCAACAAGTTCCGAAAAACAACTTTGAGTAATAAGAATAGGATTGGAACCTGGAACCTGATTTCTGGTAAGATATATTATTGAAAATCACACACCCAGCTCTGTCTGCTTCAGTCCCGATACCAGTGCACCGTACTTGCATCCAAACTGTTGTAGGGGTGAGCTTTCGTCCTCGCTGACTAGTTTTGAAAATCGACACATAATTTAATAATTTGGGATCCTAGTATGAAAAAGTACTTAAATCAATTCGTTTAATGAATGATAAACTTAAAATATTTTTCCCACTCAAAAATGTATACACGAAACTCAAATGAACACATGATACCCAATGACCGGCCTCGCAGACCAACTACAAAGCCTTACCTCAAATAAAGTCATAACTAGGTAAGCGTAGCGAGAGTGTATACTTACGCCATATCACCTAGAAACAGTGTCACACCTCAAAAGATGTCAGAGACTATTCCGTCCGTACTGTCCCTTCGGAGTTTTAGGGGATCGAAGGCTAAGGAATTGCTATGTTCCTCTCACTCTCAAGCCATCAACAACCTCTCATGGAATGGTTAACATACATTACATATTAAATAAAGAAACCATGCGCGCAACTTAGACATGTATTCATTAAAAACGGAAAACAACTAACTGAGTGAGCCCCAAGTCTCCTACTTGAATTCCAATGTTTTAAACTTTTACGTTGTCCGAGAATTACAAACCTTCCACTCCTTGAGTAACTGAAGTCCTAATTTCTGTCATAATATCGTTAATAATCCGTCGAACAAATATTTAAAATTTTGACGGTTAACTAATCATTCGGCCAACTTTCCTCTGGTTTGACCATTCACAACAAATAACTTTTTGACAAAAATTTATTTCATATTGGTTGCACCCAAATTACTAAGGGCACCCAATACATAAATTTCCTTTCTTTATTTATCATCTCTTCATTTTCTCCAACACTAATCTGTTTGGTTCCATTCTATGCCGTAACCAAAATCACAGAGCTCGTCTTATGCTCAAAATCATCATTCAAAACTATTTCACATAAAGATTTGATATATTCCATTCTCTGAATAGTGTCATTCAACTTGGTGCAGTTATAATCAATTTCACGTCTTAACTGTAAATTAAATAACCATGCTTTGACTACCACACTCGATTCAATCCATGGCACTAACAACTCATTCTGGAAATCAAGCAACAACCCAAAATTCCTAGTTTGGTTCCACAATTTACCTTTGATTTCAACAAAACCTAACTGGGCCAACACTCTGTGGACGTTGAACAGAGAGACTCAACCTTCAAATTCTTCAAACTTCACTATTTTGGCATTCTGAGAACAGCTAAGCATAATTCATTCTCCTGGAACCAGAATCACAGCCGTTTTCTGACCCGAAAGCTCCTAAATAGCTGTCGGAGACAGTGGCTACATCGGTACCCGTAACACCCACAAACCAAATTGTTCAGGACATAACCAAAATCGAAAACTAAGTACACCATCGTGTAGAGCGTGAAGAGAACAGCACGTTTCATACCTCATGCAGCATTGGGCTCGGCCGGAGTTGCGGAAGCGTCAGGCCGTTGATTCTCTCTCCTCGCCCCACGAACAGATGAATGGAGATCATATACAAGTCGGTGACCAGGAGACGATCATAACGGTGCCGGTGCCCCGGCCGGAGATGGCCTGACGGCGAATATTCGATCGGGTCTCCAGCGTTGTTTCGCAGGCAGGAAACGGGTCGTGTACCCGGGTCGAGGTCGAGAACCTTCTGATGCGATATGATCGGTACAGGGGTATTTATACCCTGAATTCCAATTTAATTCTATGGCTCAGATGAAACGGTGGCTAACATTTTCTTCTTATTTAAAATGAATTTACATAATTTTCTAACCTCGGAAATTCATAATAAATATTTCGGATGTTCGAAAAATTCCACGAAAATTTCTATAGACTCATGTAATTATTGAACTCTTAAACTCAAGATTTCACCCTGAAAAAAATTCTGAAAAATAATTTTGAGCACCATACTAATTACCGAGATCGTCTCATAACTTCCGAACAATCCTTAACTCGATAATTGTTCCGAGGCATACATAAAGTTACTGTTTCTACTAAAAAAAAAAGAGCCTAAACCAATAACAATTACAACAAAGCATCAAACTTGCTCCAAAAACCAATTCAACAATCTTGAAAGATGAATAATTTTAACAATTAGATTGCAAACCTCAAATTCGTGATTCAATGTGTTGAATTCGGTAGAAATTACCTGACATGGAGTTCAATTTGTGAGCTAAAGAGAAACCCAAAGGTGCTGCCGATCTCGTAATGGCCTAACTGACTAGAGCTTTGCTAGCTCCCTCTCTTGGAACCCTAGCGGTGTCGACTAGGGGCGTTGGGCATGATGTCGGCACTTTTCACCCCCCTCATTCGGAGTGCCAGGCTCGTCCTGGTGTAGTCTCTCACCTCATATGTTCTTGCTTTGGTTGCTATGCCTAACATTGGTTCAGATTTCGATTGGATCTCTCTAATCCCATACTACAGTTCCACTCTTACAAGAGCTTCGTGTTTCTCCTAGTGAGTGCCTGCCCTCTTGGGGTATGATGGTGAGACAGTCTTGTTGGTATAGCCTCCTGGGGTTTTGGCTCGGATCGATTGGCTAGTGTTAGAGGAATTCATTCTAGCATTGGTGGAGAAGCGGTGTGGTTTGGTGGGCAATGCACTGATTGAGGCCATAATGGCAGGGCGGTTGGGGTAGAGGCTTGTGGTGCAGTGGTTGATGTTTTAATAGTGGGGGTCTATGGTGAAGGTCATTTCAAGACCTCCTATTACTCGGAGAAAGCGGTGGTGGCGAGGTGGCCGACAAGTGGGTCAGGGTTGGTTGGACGACTGTTGAGCAGGCCAGAATTGGCATCTCAGATGGAGGCGCGACTGTTTTGGTGGCTACTTGAGGTGCATATAGGATTTTCCCTAGATGGGCTTCTTGGACTGTTACTTGGGCTTGGAGTGTTGCTGTTAATTTTTGGGCTTGATATTATTGGGTCTAGAAAGTCCATTGGCTGCATGGGTTCTCTTTTTCTCCTTGTTTATTTGTTAATAGTTCCTTCCCTAACGGGAAAGAGACTCTAGTTGTTTAGCTTGGCTCTATTTAGAATAATGTCTATGCCAGTAAGTGTCTCTATGAGCCTTTGTAGAATTATTTAGCTTCAACGTACCACAATTGTGTGCTTGGCATTTGAAGTTAGGTAGAATATAGTGCCTACGAGGCGATGTGTTTTTGTTAGCATAGACTACCCTGCGCTACCATTGTCCAATCAAAGTAGTTCTTTCTTTGTATTATTCTAATCTATAAACTAGGGTCATACAATTGGTATGAACTCTTTACTTAAAAAAAAAAAAAAAAGGTAAGAATAGAGATATTTCTTTTTGTAATTTCAATTAAAATTTGGATAGGATATATGACAGGACCCGCTATAGCAGATTTCACCATAAAATCTGAAGTAGCCCTATGGGGTCCACTTTTAGGGTAAATTCTGCAATTTTTTTTTTCTTTCAAACAGTTTGCAATAACTACCCATCATTTAGATAGCCTCCATTTTTCTTTTTTTCTGAAATAGTTTCCACTTTTTTCCTCAATAATATAATTAAGAAAAGAATTTACATAAGCCTAGTATATTTTAATGGAACTCATTTATGATATTTCTACAACATTTTCAACTCCATTGGAATTAAAATATTTCTCTTTTTTAAATTTTAGGAAGGAGTGAATTGCATATATTAAGCAATTGAGTGTTTATATAAGTTAAAAGTACATCGGATGACTATTGTGATCCATCCTCGATCTAAACTTGGAATGATTGTAAAAGTGCATTTTCAAAGCTAATACATGTGTTGCCTGATAATATATTTAATGGACATATGAAAAAATAATTTTAGAAAAATAACAAAACATAGATTTGACCTCTTCTATGAAAGCAACTTCTACTGACTAGTCAAGTTCATCACCACGCAAAGCATTGACAACCACCCGGGAATCCATATATTTCTAGTATCATATGTGATTGTTAGAAATCAACATAATGCCATCAAACCCGTTGCTGCAATATAATCTCAGTTTCTTTGACACTAAAACCTTCGAGATAGCGAGTAGCTAGCATTTCTCCCATCTCATTATGAAAGACTGCACCTGACCCCCTCAGGTCAGTAGCTTTTGGGTTTAGGCATATAAATATTGGAGGTATGTACCAGTCACATCAAGAAGATATCCACAAATATGAGATTTTCTGGAGTTACTCCTCCTTTCACAAATTTGTGCTCCTGCGACGCTCTCTCAAAAATGATGATTGCAAATTAAGGTTGCATGAAAGAGGAAACTCTCCTGCAACACGTCAACTAATATAAAGGTATCCAAGAGATTTTAAAGCCAATGCATTTAACATCAACTAACGTACCAGCAGGAAGCTACATCAGTATTATGAATTACTAGCTACCATCACTAGAACATAATTAATATATGCAGTCAAAATATTGTTACTTCCTTCTTTTTCTTTTCTTTTTTCAGGTGTATTGAAGAAGTATTTCGGGATGAATGATTCTTAGGTTCACTCTTAGAGTGAACGAGAATATTTATCATCTCTTACGATTAACGCATTTTAATAATATAAGTTTATGATCCAACTGTTCATGTTTTGTAACAAAATATAAAAATTAACTTGATAAAAAATCATTCAAAATAGAGACCATTTAGTTATTCATTCATATGAAGTACATGGACGGTTCATCTTAATAGTAGTAAGTGTTGTTATAACCATCTATTTGTTTGATTCTATTAAATAATTACATGATATCTAATTCAATTAATATTTTATTATGATGATCGATTTTTAAAGAAATTAATCATTAGATTATAAACTTATTAAATAAAAATATGTTAATCATAATAGAATGAATATGCTGGTTCACCCAAGGGTGAACTCTTTCAAGATAATGATATGCATATCGAAGAAAAATCCTTCTCTCCCTCATTTTAACCCCTAATTAATCAAACGATGACCTAATTGGACTTAAGTCAACACCCTCGATCGAATGTACCAATTTGTTCCACATTTCTCACATATTTGCAAAGTACGTTAATCCATTGTCTCGTTTCCATGAAAATGATAAAACAACATAATACCATAAATCGATCACCATATACCACCACAAATTTATGGCAAAGCAGAGAAACATACAAATTATTCCAGATCATAAGCTGCTCAAGAGAAACAACCAAAACGTTGTATTAACTGGTCCTAGCTAGGTAACTAGATATCCTCATTCGGCAAATCAACCAGTACGCAGAATTCCCTTTCTGCTTCAACCCATCGAGTCCCAATGACAACGCAACGAATTGTGACATCTTTTTCAATGCTAGAGTACGGCTTCTCTTGGTTTAAGAACACAGAATCGTCCTCTCTAGGGATATATTGATAATCCGGTATCTTGTTAGCAGAGAGAAACACCTTTTCGACAGGACCGCATCTCAGACAAACTCCGTGCCTCAATACCTTGTAAACAACCGCATGTATGATCTCTCCGCGGAAAAGTTTGAAGGTGATGCAGCTGAAAACAACCGGAAACTTAACTTCACCAGTGTCCGGCCTCACCTTTCCTTCTCCTATGCTCTCCACAGTCGTCACCGCCAGGAAGTATCCCAGATCTTTTGTTGCCCTTTTTGTAGCAAAATCATCCAGCAAGCGGCGAGACAATTCCGTTTGGAATTTCACTCCATCTTTGTCCAGGCTTTTGGGAGGGACTACAACACTCCAGCGTAACTCTACTTTGAGATACATTGCACTTCTCTATTTCAATCATTAATGAAAATTTGATATATATGAGAACAAGCGGCAGAAAAAAATTAAGCGAGGAAACAACTACATGGAAAAGAAAAAATGTTCTTGTAATCAATAATAATCACCTTAAGTATGCAATATCTGTGAAACCAAATACCTCCGTGTGCAGAGGGAGATAGTGTCTGTGTGTGAAGTGTGAAAATAAGGTTCATAGATATTTTAGAAGTTTTTTAATGTAAGAAGCTAAATGAATAAGATTAAAAAAACGTCACCTAGATCATCCTGGAAATACAAACTGATTCCTCGAAGACAGGTAGGATGTATGAAATAGAGGTTTTCAACATGGAACAAACGATGACTCAGGAAGAGACAATTACAGGAGTTCTCTTACCTTCAATCTCAAACAGTCCTAGATATTTCCCTGAAGGAAGCTCTGTCTTTACTCAATTACATTCGCTCCAAAAACAAAGCGAGAGCATTCATTTCTATTTAAGAAAGAAGCACACAAAGGAGATTCTCAGAGGTAAAGGACGTGGCACAAGGAAAGCCACACCCTATCCTAGTATAGAGTATAGACCCGAGATCATTGCCCTAGCAAATAGTACTATATATACACACTATACAATCAATTAATAAGCGATTTTCATTGTTGTGCAACAGTAAAACAAGTTAATATTTTTCACAGGAACAGGTAGCCAAAGTGATTTTGCAGCAAAGGGAAGATCAAACTTCTTACATATATAAAATATATATATATATATATATATATATATAATTTGTTTGGTATACCAAACTTCGAACCCTAAAAGCTCTATTTATTAGATGCCATATTTTCATTTGTCTCTGTCTCTTGTAATTTATTCAAATGTTGACAGGCTTCCATTCTATTACACTTGCAAAGCACCACACTCATTCCATACAGTGTGCGATTAATTTAATCTATTTCTATGTTAATTTATATGCAGCACTGAAATTAATATTGTATTGCAAACTGCAAAGTTGAAACAAGATAATAAGAAGAGATCAAGCCTACTAGAGATGCTATCATATATATTGTATTTAAATTAATAATGTAAATTTATGTATTCTAACCAAGGTTCTAAAAACGCTATGGGCGGCCATTTAGGTGGCGCTTAGGTGCGGGGCGTGGAGTGACCGCCCCGATTTTGGGCTAGGCTATGAGAGAAATCGGAATGGGTTTCGACAGACGTTGGGCGTCCTGGGCTTTGGGCTAGACACTAGGCGGGTTACCCAGATGTATCAGTTCTTCTTCTTCAGTCCTCTCTATTCCTTTTGCTTTTGAAGATAAAAAGAAGAAACATGGCAACAAATCGAAGCCTATGGTGGCCAGAAGGCGAAGGACCCGCTGGGTGTAAGTTTTGGGCCGGGTCAAACCCGGATTTCACTCGCTCTCCCTCCATGTGTGTACTGTCTGAGAGAGGGGGGGGCGCCCTAATTCGGTAGAGTTACTTCCTATTTATAATAATAACAGAAAATGTCAATTTTGCCCTTGTAAAAGTCTTTGAAAAATTCAACGTAATAATTCGACTTTCGTAGGCCATAAAGCACTCAAATGAACTCCAATTTTAGTATCCACGTGTCCATAGAATCGGTTTAACGTCCTCTATAACTTTCTTTAAGGAGGTTTTCTCAATAGACAAATGGAAGAAAAAGTCAACTTTTTAGAGATCCCTTAAAAGCTCAAAACAAATGTAAAAAAAAAAAAAGATAATTATCGTTTACAGTCCAAATGATCAGTAAACAGGTAATTCTGGGTAGGGCTGTCAATGGGTCGTGTCGGGTTGGATTCGTGTCGGGTCAAGGTATTTGTCGTGTCGCAAAAGACAAACCCAAACCCAACCTATTTAATAATCGTGTCAAAAATTTAAACCTAAACCCAACATATTTATTAAACGGGTTACTAAATAGGTCGTGTCATGTTAGACAAAATGACCCATTTAAGAGTTAACAATGCAACCCATTTAACTAAAAAAATGCATACATTAATTAAATTCGCTAAAAACTCCCCAAGATGAAGAATATAAATAATTAAATCCAATAATTATAAAGAAAAATATTTCAAATTGTCTAATCATATGATCAAATACTCCCGACGTCTAAAATTTCAAGAAGAAGTATATCATATTCGGGTTATACGGGTTCACTTCGTGTTGGCGGGTTGACCTGTGGCCGACCCATTTATTAAATGGGTCATGGTGGGTTGACCCATGGTCGACCCGCTTTTTAATCGTGCGGGTTGAACCTGTTTTATTTCGTGCGGGTTTCGAGTCGTGTTATCGGGTCGTGTCGGAATTGACAACCCTAATTCTGGGTATGGGGTGTAACAACGATGGTGGTAATTCCTCAAGTGGTGCTAAACTTCTCTTCTTTCTTTTTCATTGCTTGATGATGGAGGATGAGCTGGAAAAATGAACAAGTTGTGAAGTGGTGAAGCTTTGTGTATGTGTGAGATGGAATGGGTGGATGGAAAACAAGAAGAATTTGGTGGTGGAGATAAAGATTTTAGGGTAGAGATTGTGGATTGTATAGAGAAGGCGATTAATGGAATTGAGTAGGAAGATGAATTAATGTGCATGTAAGGAGGGAGGTGAGAAAATGTATCATTTGATTGCTTGAAGTGAGGAGAAGATGACCACGCATGTTTGCAAACAAAAACTACAAAATTGACTTTTTGCAGGAAAAAAGAAAAGAAAAAAAAGAGGTTGTGCAAATCCATAATTGATTTTCGGTTTTCAGTTTTCTCTCAAAATTTTATTATAAACATTTATTCTATAAAGTATTCTTGGAATTTTTTTTATTTTGAGGTAAATGATGTCAAATTTTATTGATAGAATAGAGAACTAATTGATACAAAGTTCATGATACAAAAATATTCTCAAACCCATTTGGGCTTTGCTTATGTTTTTGTTATTTGTTTGTTTTAGTTTGTTTTTCCCTTTAGTATTTCATGGTTTTCTACTATTAATAAGCTGCTACCATTGTTTGGTAGATTGAGGTGGGCTTGGTCCCGGTCTGTGCACTCTGTGTGCCTTGTCTGTTCTAGGTTGTTGGCAAGTTCCTTGCATGGGCAAATGGTCCCAGCATCTTAGTGACAGTAATGTGTTTGCTCTAGGTAGGAGGCGAGTTCCTTGCTTTGTCAAATGGTCGCAGCCTCCTAGTGACATGATGAAACTAAATGTCGTCGGATTTATCCTCTGGCAGCAACATAGTGGGAAAACTGTGGAATTTGTAATTATGCTACGTTGTAATCGGGTTACATATCGAGTTATCTTTCCGTTATGTCACCACTATGTCAAAGCAAATGGAGTAGCCATTAGGGCACTCTTTGCTAGTTTGTGCTTGTTAGAATACATGTACTTTGTTGAAATTCCTGATATCATTTCAGGACATACTCTAGATGCTTATTATAATAAGCGGTTTAGGCTCTATGTCCACCCTTTGTATTCGACAATTTCATTAATCAAGACTTAAGGGCAGCCTCATCGACCCTTTGTTCAAAAAAAAAAAAAAAGAAGGTATTCTTGGATCTAATCTCACCTAAGATCTAATCCAACTATTAGAGTATTAATGACCTCTATTTTCTAGCCACCTAGCAACCAGGTGAACAGGACTTATAAACCTTATGTCTTTTAAATGTTACACTTAATCTTTTAACTACTCAAAAGTGTTCACCTAATCAGTCACTAACTATGAAAATTATGCTAAATTAATCACTTTTTAGTTTTCTTTTGGTCAATCACTAAGCTATGCGTTTGGATAAAACAATGGCAATACCAACTATACAATACACCCAATATAGTAAGACCTTATGTTTGGCAACTCACTATTCTCTCCCTCTTTGGCAAGTCGGCGAAGTTACTACAATTTTTACAACTTGTGACTTGTGAGGAGGGTAACTCTTGGGTCTATTTGTTATTGTGAAATGTGTTTTGACCACCCTCAAGCAGTTGAAATAGTAGAAGAAAAATATGCATTTACATGTGTTCAATCAGTACTAGACAATTAGCCCCGGGCAATGCTGCAGGTTTGTCTTTTTTTTTTTCCTGAATTAAACGTTGTGATACGTACATATTCAAAAGCTGGTGTTCTAACTAGTTTCGTATATTTACATATATCAAAAATTGAAAATCTAAGCAAATGCTGGTCTACTAACCTGTAGGGGTGCAAATGAGCCGAGCCGGAGCGAATACCAAGGTAATCATATGCGGCTTATTTGTTTTTTATCGAGCTCGAGTCGAGCTAAAGCTTGAATTTTTTTTTCCATGCTCAAACTCGGCTCGGCTTGAATATTTTTCTTAAGCCCGAGCTCGGCTCGATTTATTGGACAAGCTCGAGCTTAAATAAGCTCGGCTAGGTTCATTTGACTTTAAATTTAAAAATTAAAATAGGAAAAAAGAAAATTTAAAATAATAATCCAAAATTTGATGTCTAACCATCACACAAATCCCTTTTGACTTTATTGTAATATATTTTACTTAAATTCTCAGATTCTCTTCCAATTGAAAAGTAATGTAATAAAAAGAATTAAAGATTTGAAATTAGAAAAATTATATTTTTATTTATACTATAAATTTTCATGAGTCAAGTTTTAACAAACGTCGAGATTTAACAAATTCGAGTTACTCATGAGCTAGACGAGTCGAATATATCCTTGTTCAAGCTCGGCTCTTTTTTTTGTCGAGCCTAATATTGAGCTCAAACTTAGCTCATTTATCTTACGAACACAAGCCGAATAAGCTAAAATCCAGCCGAATATAAGTCGAACACGAGCTGTATCGAGCCTATTTACAACCCTACTAACCTGGCTTCTCTATTTACATTTTTTTTTCAAAAAATTACTCTTCCAACCAACACTATTTCTTAAATGTTTCAGGGTGTATTGTATACTTGGTATTGCCATTCTTTTATCCAACCAACCATAACCCATCAATGTTTCAATGTTTAGTTCCATAAAAGTCGGAGTAGAACTTTAGGTCTCTTTCTTGAGTTAGTTTATCTCGTCCGGCGGAGCCCCAACACTGACGAAGGCTCTCTGCCTAGTCAAAGTATGGTGATTGCAGCCAGGTGGGGATGTAGCTTCCTTGGCTGTGGGGCCGTACGAGATCTCCTTTGTTTCTGATTGGTGACGACGGCAGTTTGCAGAGCACGACGATGGACAAGGAGACAAGGGTTCAATGATTGGGCTTCTCTGATTTTGATGCGTGGTGGCTGTGGTTGGTGGAGTTGTGATGGATATCAGGGTTCATGGTTGAATCATCACAAATGGGGTTAGTGGTATGTTGGTAATGGTCAGGCCCTATGGCAAAGGGTTGATGGTTGGGTGAGTGCATGGGTGTGGTGGCGACCACTTTTAGATGTTGGAGACGATGAGCTTTGTTGGGAAATTCTTGGTTCTCCAGGATCTTCGATCGGTATCGAAGCTTTGGGGAAAGGTAGAGGAGGGCGGTGGCTGCTTCTATTTTTTATTTATTATTAAGGATTTATTCTTTGTTAGGTTTTTTATATTGTTAGAGTTAATAAGTCCACACTCCTTTGAGCTGGGGTTGGGTTATGTTGCAGTGCCATGGTTATGGCGTCAGTCCAAGGGATGATTAGACTTATGTTTGGTTTACTCTTGTGGTCAATCTGCTGATATGCGATCCTTACACGTGGTCTTAGTAGTTTTGGAACACGGTGTAGAAGAGGAAGTAGTCTTTTATGCTAGTGATTACAGGATTTTAGTGAGAATCTCAGGTATATGTGGTTTAAGTAGCCTTGGAAATGGGAGCATTGTAGTTATAGTTGAGCTCCTATCGGCTCATGGTACTTGTAGTTGCCTTTTCTTTGGGGTTTTGGTATATACCATACCCCACACCTGCCACCCCACCTGCGTGCGCGGGGCGGTCTGAATATATGATTTCCACGATTGAATGAAATTTCTCTCAAAAAAAAAAAATGTTGGTTATAAAAATAGCTAGTTTTAACAAAAATACATTACATTCATAATCCGAACCAACTTTACATTAGATCTTTGGAGCTGTCCTCGGTTGGCTCGTGTGCTGCTGAGATTGGTTGTCACTGGTGGTCACTATAACAGTATAAGATTAAGCAAGTTATCACAAAAGATAAATGAAAGGGATACGAGATTAAAGTTGTACTGGATGGATTATGGTTCAGTAAATTAGAGATAGTAGAAGGGTAACAAAGGAAGAAGAAGATCCATAATCAGAGATGATAAAGTGAGTGCCAATTCTTGCCTATCATATACAAACAACACCAAATTATTCTGAGCTGCTATAAACTAATTTTCTATTCTATTTAATTTACTGTTCTTTCTCCACTGGTGGTGCTGAAAATCCATAGAATTTAAATGCAAAATTTTTAAACAGAAGCTAAACTGAAATCTGAAATAACTAATAGCAAGTTGTTTCCTCTGAATGAGAAACTTCCGCTGTTGAATATCAAATTAAGTACGGGATCAACTCTTCCTTTTGCAAGAGTATGCAAGAAAAGTGCAAACTCTCACATTTTGCAATCCTCTTCTCCATAACTACAACTTTTCTTTCTCGGCTTTGAAGATTCAAACACTTATGTCTACCTTTCACTACTATGTGTTAGGTGAAATGCATAACAGAATCAAAACAGTACAGGAATAATATATAGCCAATTATCACTGAAGAATGTGATCTAGAAGTACCAAAATGATTTCAGAAGTCAATGATATTCCAAGATATGCTGTTAATGTCAAAACTAAATAGCATACTGTAGAAAGTACTGAGGCTGAAATATTAGGCAGAAAATTTTTGAATATGCAGTGTAAATGAGAGAGTTACCTTTTCAGATTTTTGTTTGGCATTGTGGGAAAAGGGAGGTAGTTCAAAATCTTAGTTTCAAACTTTGAATGAAGTGGTAGAATGCTTTGTACACATATATAGACCAGTACACAATACTCCTCATGTCAAAAAATGGCAAAAGTTCTTTCATTCTCTCTTTCTTTTTTATGCATTTCAGCCCAAATTCTCTAAAATTTTCCTAAAGCTTTCTGCCCTATACTTGTTAAGAAATGCTTAACAATCCACAAACCTGGCAAAAAAACTACCCATATAAAGCTATTAGCTCTCAGTTTTACTTTCCAAAGAGAAAGTCCTTGTGCATATAAATTGAACCTTCACATAAATCCTATTATATCCAAAATCATGTTCAATAAGATTTTGCTACCACTATATACCAGATTCTTTTATTTTTGGAAGGACCTACACTTGATTAAGCTAACCAATTATATAAGTAGTTTAAACTGAGAACATAAACTCCTAAACCCATAACTATACCTGCAAAAAGAAATTGAAGTGGTTGTAAATAGTTTTAGATTCAAACCCCCCACATCAAAGTGGTTTAAACAATAGAATAATAGATGAAATTTCTTTTGCAAAAAAAAAAAAAAAACAAAACAAAAGAACACAGAAAAGGAGAAAACTGTTGTAAATGATAATGACTATTCATGCAATAGGTATTGCTTAATGTATGCGATTGACAGACTTGTAATGTATGCGATTGACATACTTGTAATGTGCGATTGATTAGTATAGCTATTATGTATTGCCTTTTGTATATATGATGTAACCCTATATAAACCTCATGGTGAGATGAATACAATATAATTATTCAATTCTCTACAACAAAAACTATATTTTGACGAACAAACTCGATCGGGATCAATTGACAAACCAAACTAAACTGACAAAAGAATATGAAATCAGTTAACATATGCAAATAGCAATTACTAAGGTGTGTTCAACAGCTCTATAGACCTATACAGATCCAGACTTGTCTATTTTTTTATAAATGAGAAAGCAGAGAAGAGAAGGAAAGAAGGTTTCTTCATTATGTATACTGACTCTAAACCCCAAGTCCGAAATTCTTTCCTGAATTCAAGTTTCTCAGTAGTATGCATTGTGCAAAACATGCACAATATTGAGAGAACTCGAATTCTGAAAACAATCCCTGATTGTTAGGGTTTAAAGTTTAGTATAAGTAAATTCTTTTTCTTTCTAATTTTTTCATTTAACTCCCTCATTTTCGGTGCAACCAAAGTAGCTCAATCAACTTAAATTGCATAATATGAAACCTCTATCAATAGACTTAAACATCCTTGATTTTGTTCCCTATTTCCTCATATGCAAACAACAAAAGAGCCCAAAAGGCAATAACTTCCATTCATTAAACAACAAAACAGATCCAGATAAAGAAGCCTACCTGTTGAAAGCTCTTGATAGTCTTCCTGAAACTCCCACTTCAAGTAAGTACTAAGAATACGTGAGATTTAGCAATAAGCAATAGAGTATTACAGATATAAACCAAGCCCATGAATGACCTAGATATATTAGGAATTTAGGATATAGCTTGCTTGTAAGACCTCAGAAATTTGTTATTAATTCCAAAATGTTTCCTGGGATTAATAAAGTGTTCGTTTGTACGATTTTGTGGTTCGAGGGTGGAGTGAAATTATTTTCGGGCGAATAATTATTCGAAGTGCACTTTTTAGGGGGTTACGAAGTTTGACTTTTTATACGTTTAGATTCTATGATTCACGAAACTTGTAGAGCGCGTCAATACGAGTTCGTACATATGGAACGCGGAAATCGGAGTTCGTATGAAGAAGTTATGGCCGTCGGAAAAAGTTTCCATTTTGGTATATATAGGATTTTTCCGAAAATTAATCAGAAAAATTTGAAGTTTCCAAAAAGGGAAACTTTTCTCTCTCTTCGGTCCCGAGCTCAGTTTCGCCTTCTCACCTTCGCCGGCCGATTTCTTCCTCGTCCGGCCACCTTTTGCTTCAATTCCAAAGGGAATCCTGCTCTCCTCAGTCCCCTCTACACGTCTGTGGTGGTGATTCGTCATGGGAAGCACCGTAGACGACGCTACAAGGCCGAGAAGTTGCACGGTGGAGCTGCAAATCGGCTCAAATCGTCGGCCTTGGTTCTCCCACCTCTGGCCACTATAGCTCGAGTTCTTTGGGGGATTTTCTAGCCCAGAGGAAGTAGAAGCTACACCCAAGAAGGTTTGCAGCGATTTGATCTGTGGTGATCGAATTTTGAAGATTGGGAATCTAGGGTTCATCGGTTTTCAAAACTTGCGAGGTAAATTCCTGCCAAATGACTTTGATTCAGACTTTGTGCTAGTTATGTATATTTCAATAGGAGTTGAGATGAAGAACTTTCATGTTGTGAGTTTTGCCAAATTCAGACTTTGGTGGTGTTTTCCGGCTGTTTCCGGCCACCTCAGGGATGGTTTCTGTTCCTGATTTCGATCTACTCGTCGATACGAGCATTTTGATATGTATTTTGTAATTTTTGGAGATCGTATGATTAAGTTATGAATTTTACAATTTCGATCGATTTCGATCGTTCGATTTTTGATCTGTGAAGATCGGATTGTCTGATAGACTTGTAGTTTTGATTTATTGATCGTAGGACTGTCCCGATGACTTTGTGTGGTCACCGGTGAAGATGCGACCGCTGGATCTTCGTATAAGTGTGTTTTATGAATGGTGTGCTAAGCTGAGACCCTATGTGATTAGGTGATTGACGTTTGAGTTGGCGAACGATTGTGAATTGTATTTTGAGCTGTTAAGAAGACGCAGCGGGATTGGAGGAGAGTAAATCTCACATGGTTCATTTACGAACGGAAATTCATTAATTACATTTAATTGTTATGTTTGAAAAATGATTTTAAGAAAATGAGTTTTTAAGTATATAAAAAGGAATTTCTCGGTTTTTACTACGTGTGAACTATAGTTGGTATTAGTAGTCATTCCTGTGTGGGTGACTACGTATATATATATATTTACGTGGAATATATATATTGAATGATATGGCATTGGGTGAAGTATTGATTTGATTGATTGATTTATCATTCCGATCATTTCTCGATCTTGAAAATATAAATTATCATATATTGTTGAGTTGATGTTGATAAAGAGTAATTGAGTAAAGTGTGATCCTTTCATTTATTGTCCATGAGAGACTTGGATCATTATTGACTGTGGTGTCGATTTGTATGACTTGATTGATTCATGATTTGGGGAATTTATTAAGCATGTGGGATTCAATTTTGATGATAGCTTGGAGACGAGAACATATTATTTGGAATTGGTTTTGCCATTTGTTGGGGTTGTGGGAGATAAGGAAACAATTTTATGTGACGATCTGTGTGAATACATGTGTGGTGACTAGTGTGAGGATATGGGATCGGATGCCATAATCTTAGGTGGATGACGGGCTACGATTGAGTAAGTAAGTCGGACGCCATAACCTAGGCGGGTGACGGGCTACGATTGAGGAGAGTATTGGACGCCATAACCCTAGGCGGTGACGGGTTACGATTGAGTAAGTAAGTCGGACGCTATAACCCTAGGCGGGTGACGAGCTACGATTGAGGAGAGTATTGAATGCCATAACCCTAGGCGGTGACGGACTACAATTGAGTAAGTAAGTCAGACGCCATAACCCTAGGCGGGTGACGGGCTACGATTGAGGAGAGTATTGGACGCCATAACCCTAGGCGGTGATGGGCTACAATTGAAACGAGTTATTTTGTGAGATTGAGTATTCAGAATCGAAGGGTGAATTCTTGGTTTTAGCGTGAGTGTTTGATTTATTTATTTATATATTTCTTTTTCATTTCTATCATGTGATTTCTTTATCTACTTTTTTTTTCTTTTCATTTGTTTGATTTTAATGTAATCTCCTAAACTAAACTATATGCAGGGATTACTATGATTTCGTTTGTTTGTTTAATGTGATCTCCTGAACTAAGTTTCTATGCAGGGATTACTGATTTTGTTTAATTCTTATTGTGTGTAAGGTTGTGGGTTGTGATCCGTAGCGATCGTGAAATGAGTTGAGATGTCATGATTTTGGCAAACGCTTTATATTGAGGGGAGTGAGTGTGATTTTGTGGTTATGCTGTTGAGGCAAATAATTGGTGATCTGATAAATTGTGGCCTTGTGGGGACGTAGAGTGTTTAAGATATTTGGAGTTAATTGTGTAATTGGAGTTTGTGGCAAAAGAGATAAAATGAATTGAGAGACAGAGCGTGTGGGTGTTAGTTGGGTTGAAATGATTGAGCATGATATTGATTATTATGAACTTGACGTTTGTGTTGTGATGATTGCTTATTGATTTTGTTAAACTGAGATAGTGAAAGCATATTTTTGTGGAATTAAATGTTAATGCTTTAATTGTCTCACGAATTGAGGAATTATAAGCATGAGTGACGTGAGTCATTTTAATTGAGTTTACTCATACGAGCTTAAAAAGCTTACCGGGATTGTTTTGTTCAACCCGGTGCACTATTCTATGGTGTAGGGTTTTTTGTGCAGGTTAGAATACCGATTAATCGTCGTCGAAGCTGAGGGGTACGTTCGGTAGCGTGGACGTTGAAGGGTAATCTTAGTTTTAAGTCTTCCGCTGTGTAGTGAGTTGTGGTGGGTGTGTTTACTTATTGAATTGTCATTCAGTTTAATTTGTAAACTATTTATAATGTAATATGTGACTCTAAAGAATGAGTTGGTATTGACATTGTGAGCTCAGTTGTTTTGTTGCTTAATTTAAATGAAAAATTTTCTTTGTGTGTTTTCTTGTGTTTGTTCTCGCGTTTCGGATTTGAATTTCTTTATTCAAAATTCGGGGCGTGACATTGCTGACTTACAACTTAAAGGTAGTTAATCACTTAATCCAAAATGGATCCAAATCCTTAATTAAATGCATTTGCAATTCATTAATTAGTGATAAAAAAAAACAAGATATGGCCAGAGAAAAGATATTTCTGGCTTCGAATGTAGTATCCTACGTTATAGATTAGTCTCAAGACAGTGAGATTATTGAGCAGGTGAAAATTCATAATTTGCATAATAGTCGAAAAAAGATAATAAAAATATAATAATAATAATAATATATAGAAGAAGCAAGTGGAATTTCTCATATCTTTACTCTTGTCCTTTTACGATAGTTCTATATGATTTGAGGTAACGAAGCAACCTATATTCAGATAAACATTCTCCGGTCAAAACACAACCATCTGAAACTTCGAAGGGAAAGACACGTCAGTTCAAATTAAACTTGGGTACACAGTATCTGAAGAAAAGTAAAAAAAGAAATGAAAAGCTGAGCGAAAATCAATATCCACACTTGCTTGTGGCCATTTGGATTAAGGTTTCTGAGTAGAATATGATTTCATCCATTCAGAATTTAGGAATAAAACCGAAGGATCTCAAATAACTTCTCCAACCAATTTATTTCAAACCTTAACTTGAAACATCTATTATAAAAGCAACCTACCATCTGAGCATTCAATTATAGCAAAATCTCTCTGTCTCTATCAACCCTCTGTAATATCCTATGTTGAGCATTTCTTCTAAACAATTGCGCCAGGAATCGAGAATTTCAAATACATAGATCTGAAAACATAAAACCAAAGGTGAAATCAAAATCCTTCCATACAAAGGGGTTCTCGGTACTCGGGTACTGCAAACAGACCCAATATATTTTTATTTTTTAACCACTCAAATTCACACTACCATTGATTTATGGTTTCCCACATAGAGACAATGGTCATCACCCTTCAATAAACTTTATTGTGTTCGTAAACACAATGATCATTATATTTGATTCACAGTATTCAAACAACAGTACTAAAACCTCAAAAATAGCAAACCAATCAAACCCAACTCATTCAGTGTAATCTGAGTGTTCTCAGAATCAATTCCAATATAGTTTGGTAACTTAAGCAACTTTGCTCTATCTTGTCACAAAAAAAAAAAAAAAAAAGGATCAATCACCAGCTGTAATAATTCTTGCTTGCCAAAATCCGTACACCAACCTAGACTAACAAATTGACCGACCACGCACATGTCCATACTCTAGGGTATTGTTGTTTCAAAATATCAAAAGCCACAGCCCATTGCAAGTGTAATTCAAAAAAAAGCTTGAATCTTTTGGATAATGAAAAACTAAAAATTGTTATGTTGAAGAGGACATTGTCTTCTTTGCGGTTGACTACGAGGTTTTACTGGTGCTTTCGGGTTCATATGGTCAAAGACTCAAAGTAGCCTTGGAAAGGGGCGTATGGTGGTTAGAGTTTGAGCCCATTGGCCTGATGGTCTGTAACCGAGGTTTCTTGGGGGTTTGGTTTATGTCCCTCCCGATGTATGATTTCTAGATGATTGAATGGTTATTTGTCTTTTTCTCAAAAAAAAAAAAAAAAAAACGCAAACCTCGAACGATCTTCTAAGAGATAAATCACTTCAAAGAGGAACAATAGTAGTAAGCGAAACCTACAAGCAAAATCAATGATAACCCAATATCGAACACAGCATAATCAATCTATTTACTAATTGTGTAAGCACAATATGATTCAAATTCTCACTCTTTATGATCAAATATTCAATTTTAAAGCATCCAGTTCTTGACCGATCACATACAAGACTTGAATTAACTACTCATAAGAAAACCCAGAAAGAATTACAATCACAAAAATTGAGACAAAAAAAAAATCAGATTTCCACAAAATCACAAATTAGGGATCAAATAACGATCAAAACTGAAACAAAGTCAAAAAACACAAAACCACATTGATTGATCTTTTGGCTGAGAAGCTTCCAACGGAGAGTAAAAAAAAAAAAAAAACACAGAAAAAATCTGACACTTGCACATATATACCTAACGCGAATGGCAAAGATGTAAATTATTACAAAAGAAGGACAAGACTTTAATTTGAATAATTGGCTCGGCTCGAGCTGATTTAAGCCGTGGAAGGCCTCCAGACCCTTTTTGTTTTTTATTTTTCTCTGTTAGTACATAGTGAACTTGGTGATCGTTGTTCGTGTTGTCATCGCAATATCGAAATTGACAGATGGCGAATAGCCAAAGGAGTAGGGATGACGTTCAGGCAGACGACTGGTTGGACTGGTTGGTCTTAAAGAGTGAGAATAATTTAAATTATTTGAATTAGCTGTCCCCAAATCCTTTATCCCAACTCTGTCCCACCAATAACATTTTGACACATAACCATTACTATAACACCCCACTAACTCTATTAAGTCTGTATTAAAAAAAAAAATAAAGACTCTACTATTTTTCTTTTTCTTGGTTTTAGATCGATCGAGCCCAGAAGAAAAATTCCAAACCTAAATCATCTAATTCAATGCCATTCCCACATTATAATGATTTGTATAGATAAAAACGGATATGAAATGGGCTTATTCCCTTCCAAGTTCCTCTTCTTCTTTTATCAAAGGACTTTCCAGTTAGATTGAACTAAGGGGACTCATATCCCTCGCCAAGTTTGGAGATCTACAAATCCCCAATCCAAATGAGACGCATTCCCAATTTTTCGATCTGCTACAAGGTCAGTTTTTTTTGTTGGTCAAGATTTGTTAGATTAGTTGGGTTCCTTCAAATGGAAAGATAACATTGAATTCATTTTCTGGGTTTTTCCAATTGCTCAATCTGGGTTTAACATCATTTGTGGTTCACCAAAACCAGATAGTAATTGAAATCTTTATCTAGCCAATCTGCAATTTGGTTGTCAGATTTCTTAGTCGAATAAAAGAAGATTTTTACAACTGGAGGAATGCTAGCAACCTCCCCCCTCCAACCTTTCCCTTTCTACCTTCTCCATTCATTTTTCGTCATGTATATTCCACTATCCCTAAAAATCAGATAATTAATAGACAAAAAAGACACATTTTCAATTTCCCTCTCTACCCCTATTTATCTTCACCTGCATTAATTTTCACATTTATCTACTTCTTCTTTTTCTTATCTTCATCTGCATTAATTTTCACATTTATCAATTTCTCTTCGATCAAATAGTGCTGAACTGGTTTTGATCATATGTTAATTAATAGTATTATATATGCTTCATAGTTATTAACCAGTTGTTATAGCCATGACATAAATTCTACTTTGTCCTTGATTCCTCTGTCATTGATTAGTATTTGCACCATTTTTCATTTCAAAGTCTTTTGTTCATCCTCTTTGCAGGTTGCTCTTTTAGTATTTTCACGTTTTCTATACCAGTACATATCCTAAGTATGCTATTACTGCTTTATTATCAAGCTTATCAGGTCCTGCTCTATTTCAATTCTTTATTTTGGATGAAAAGGCTTAAAAGCTTGCATATCCTACCAAACAAAAATAGAATAAGATTATAGCATGTCATAATTCAAAGTGCTTAATGCCTTGATGGTTCCTTTACGGCATTGACAATTTTTCTAGATATGTTCCATTGCTTCAAAGTTATGTTGTTGAGCAATGGTAGTCAGAAACATGGATGGCAGTGATAATGTCAAAGAAGAAGTCTTTAAGGATATATGTGATGGTAAAATTGAAAGCAGAAGAAGAAATTGAACACAATATTGTTGATCGCTAATACACGAGAATATATGCTTATGTCAATAGAAAGAAAAAAATTATGAAAAAAAAGAAGAAAAAAAAGAAATTGATAAATGTGAAAATTAATGCAGATGAAGATAAGAAAAAGAAGAAGTAGATTAAATGTGAAAATTAATGCAAGTGAAGATAAATAGGGGTAAAGAGGGAAGTTGAAAATGTGTATTTTTTGCCTATTAATTATCTGATTTTTAGAGATAGCGGAATACACGTGGCGAGAAATGAATGGGGAAGATAAAAAGAAGAATGTTGGAGGGAAAGGTTGCTAGCATTCTTCTTACAACTGATAGGGAAGGATTGGAGCATTGAAAATCTATCATTGGCTTGATGAGAGCGAAAACAAGGGACCAAACTCTGTTTGGATTCCTTGGAAAGCAATGACTGAAGACTCAAAATTTTACTTTTCTATGAAGAACTCGATGAGAAGTTGGCAACGAAGAAATGCAGGAGTTTGCAAAACATGGTATTTCAAATATTGCTTTTAATTATATGTTATTTTTAATATAAAAATAATATACACAGTGTTTAATTTCTGTTAGTGAAGAACCACGTGTCAAAATGTTAGTGGAGGACAGAGTTGGGATATAGGATTTGGGTACAGCTGATTTCCTTCCGTTGGTCTCTTCCCTCACTTTATTAAAGTTTTTCGTTTTTCAAAGACTGGTTGTCTTTCCCCTCACTTTATTAAAGTTTTTCGTTTTTCAAAGACTGGTTGTTCTAGTTTTTCGTTTTTCAAAGACTGGTTGGTCTTCCCCCTCACTTTATTAAAGTTTTCCGTTTTTCAAAGACAGAAAAGGCAATAGAATTGCTTTTTAGTGCAAGCAGAAAATTATAATTTCTTATTAAGATGCAAGCAGAGGTTCAATGACATACAAAACAAAATTACCGTCAACGTAATTAAAATGACATATATTAAGAGTTACATTCAAATATCTCAAAAACAACAACAACCACACACAAAGAAAGTGAGGCGCGTGCAATTGTGAATAACTAGTTAGCTGGTAAACTTCACTTATTCCAGTTAACCCGAATGTTGTTTGCCGAGCTCCACGCGGTGAGAGTCAAAGCGATAATAGCTACCCCAAAAGCCAAAGCTCTCCAGGGGTTAGAAAACTTTTCCATCTTGAGTAAAGCCAACCATGTATACCGTTTCAATCTGTAACGATCATTCAATTTTTTGCACAGCTCAACATAGTAGAACTTGTTATGCGGGATGTCCTTGTAAAGGTTGTTGAAAAACTTACAACCATCTTCATCACTCATCCAATTACCTATTATTTTTTCCTTGCCAAGCAATTCCATATCTTCCTTTGAAGAGATGAGGTTATCCATAAAGATGGCATAAGATGTTATCTCGTTTGAATAACCATGGTAGCATTGTTCAATTGCAATGAGGTTCCTGAATAATGTTTCCGATGACATTCCAACGTTTAGTTGTGGAATCTCAAGAATCCCATTGCAGAACCACCCACCCTCCTCGAATCGGATATCCATTATGCTCTCCTTTTTTACCATTCTGAATTTGATGTCTGCCTTTGAGAGCTTGGTTGCTGTACGAATTTGATGTAGATCTGGGTCAAAGATAGCTTCATGAACAACTTTAATATTGTCTCTCTTGTCTTTGTTCCCAGAGTGCACTCCATGCTCTTCAGGGTTTTCAGCTGCTTTATGCGCTCTCTCTTCTATGGTCCTTAATGGAACAACTATGGAAGCTCTTACCAGATCAAGTATGTGCAGATAATCAATATCAGAATGATGCTTGTGTCTGCGGAGATGCTTATTATAAGATGAGCAACTTTGCTTCAGTGATGGTAGTATGCTGAGCGCTTTCATGATGACAGTAGAGAGGGAAGCTTCATCAGGGTATATATCATGGGTAAGGTCATACAAAATGTGGATAACAAACCAAGGTAGTTGATTCTCTAGGAGCAAAATGTCATGGCATAGGAAATGAAACATGCAATCCATGTTGAATATTGGGTCATCAAAGGCCCTGAGTTTCGGATCGTTACACTTCCGAAACAGTTGAATTAGGAAGCAACCGTCAACTATCATCATCACGATGAAGTCTTCAGAGGAAATATGATCAAGTGGTTCTGCATAAAAATCGCGCGCGCGTTGCTCAAACGCGCCTTCATTCTTTTGATCTGAGAGCTTGATGACTTCTGCGGTCAACTCTTTCAAAGTTATATTCTTCATATCTGAGAGAATTTCTTTCACATAGCTCTCTTTCACTCGTTCCACGAGTTGGAAATCTCCCTCGCCTTTGCCTTCTTTGCCACCTTTACCTTCCTCCTTACCTCGCTTTTCTCGATAATGAAAAGGTCCGATTGAAACAACGTCAGGTGTATATGCTTCTGAGTTTTGTCTCCGGAGCACGTTAGGAACTCTGAAGATGCATTTCTTGCATTTCTTGCCGATATTAATAACTGTATAGTCTTTACTCTTACGATTTGCAGACATGAGTGCTATATATGATCAATCCCCAACTGATCAGTTCGATCTCCTGAAAAGGCTGAAACAAGTTGCAGTTAATGGAGCATATAATCAAATTAATTACCTAGAAATAAGAACGAAATGAATAAAATACAAACTGCATGTAATGAGTATATAGACACCCTACCAAGATAGCAATGAAAAAGGAAATTAACATTACTATATATTGTACCTAGCTGAGGGAGGGTTGAGAGTGAACTTTGCAGTAGTAGATCAATGGTGAGAAGGGGAATCTATAGAAATTGATTTGAGTTTGGTTTGGGTTAGTGTCGTTTTTGCAGCAAACCTGTTCCTTTTAAAGCAGATGGATGGCTCTAGAAATTCTTAACTGACAGAGGGAAAGTTGTCGTAAGCATTTGTTGTTTAGGTGGGCACTGAATAATTAAATTAAAGTTGATCAATACTTGCATTAATTGCGAAGACTTCGAAAATGGTGACTCAAAGTCCGCGACTTAGGTAACCCTTAATAGTCAAGTTAATTACTCTTCTATGACTGGCAGCTCCATCAAATAGGTAAAGACTCGTGAAAGCACAAGGAGGTAAATTATTAAAATTTTGAACTTTGAGAACTATCGTTCAACTCCGGATCTTATTGCAGAAAGGTAACGAGGTCTCTGTTTCCTTTTTTGGAGAAGCTCAGTTTTTGTTATATGTACGTTCATGGTTACTCTTCCATAATTATAGCTTTTTTCGGTTAACTTGTTATGGCCTTCAAGGTGAGTGCTAGCTTTTTTCGGTTAACTTGTTATGGCCTTCATGGTTACTCTTCTAGTTTTCTATGCTCTATTAATAACTAAATTATTTTTTGCACTCTATGCGTATCTATCTCCGAACTCAATCCATAACGGTGCCTCTAACATGTGCAACTCTGGCCGCTCTCCTCCACATTCCCATCAACTGACTCCTTGTTTCTGTGCTTGGTCTTAGAATGAAAGGCGTAGCGTTAAGTGGGGTTTAGCTAAAGAAACTGAATGGCTGAATCGTTTTGATTACTTTCCTCAATGAATTGTACAGAATTATATACAAGGGAGTCAAAAGACATGATCCTACATTAGAGCCTATAATTGACTTGATTGCCTAATCTACGTATTACAAACAAGGAAAGAAATATCTAGAGTTGTCAATCACAATCCTACAATTGATTATAGGTAATTGCTACAATCAATATTCACAGAGATTGCTAAGGTCAAGTTACCTGATTTTAGCATTCTTTAACACTCCTCCTCAAGTTGGAGCGCATGTTAATGACACCCAACTTGCCAAGTAAAGCTTGAAACTGAGATGAACTCAAAGCTTTAGTAGACAAGTCTGCTGGTTGATCAGTTGTTCGAATATGAGTAGTTCGTATCATGCCTTCTTGAAGCTTTTCACGTACCAAGTGACAATCAATTTCTATGTGCTTAGTCCATTCATGAAAAACTGGATTTGAAGCAATATGGAGTACCGCATGATTATCACAATATAAGATGACATGTTGTGAAAGCCTAATCCTCAAATCATTTAGGACATATTTGAACCAAGTTATTTCACAGCATGACGTTGCCATGGAACGATATTCTGCCTCCGTGGTCAATCGAGCAACTGTTGTTTGCTTCTTAGTTTTCCAAGAGATAGGTAATTGACCAAGAAATATCAATAACCAGTAATTGACCTTCTAGTGTCCTTGCAACGTGCCCAATCGACATCACAAAAAGCTCTTAGCTGAATTGAACTTGTGGCTGATAATAAAATTCCATGGCTCGGTGTTTGTTTAAGATACCTCAAGACTCTATGAGCTGCATTGTGGTGTGGCATCCGAGGTTTGTCCATGAATTGACTCACTACTAGAATTATGTTAATAAACATATCACATCATTTAAATCGGTTGGATCTGCACGCGATGTAAAAAGGTACGTTAACATCAATTTTAAAATTTACTAATTTACATGTATATTACTAACATTGGTCCTTAAATTAACTGGTGTTACAACTTTTGTTCTAAAATTTGCGGGAATCTATTTTCGTCACGCGGCTAAGTTTTTAAGATTTGGGTTTTTGTCCATTTACCCCATTTCTTGAGATTTTTTTTCCCACTTACCACATTAAGTTTTTTTAATTCTCCCTTACCAAAAACACTCTAAGGAAGTCTTCTCCAATACCCTATTAAGTTTTTTGTTTTTGTTTTTTATTTTTTTAAGACTATTTTACCCTCACCCCTTTATTACTTAGAGAGAGAGAGAGAGAGAGAGAGAGAGAGAGAGAGAGAGAGAGAGAGAGAGAGAGAGACCATAGGAGACTTCGCCGGAGCCTCGTCACAGGCCGTCAGATTTTAGTCACCAGATTCTGGTTCTGGGTAATTTTCACCGGAATCTGGTCACTGGTAGCCGAATTTCGATCATCGACCGCCGCCTACCGGACATTTCTGAAAACCTCGCCGGAGGTCCCTAAAGAGGTCGTAGGAGATTTCATAGGTCGCCGGAAATGCTTATTAACCCTAATAGACGTCTATTGCCCCTCATTGCCCCCTAATAGACTTCTATTGCCCCCCAATTGATAGGCAATAAACCTCTATTGCCCCCAATAGACGTCTATTGGGGGCAATAAAAGGTTTATTCGGAGGGGCAATAAACCTCTCCATCCCTATATCTATTGGGGGGCAATAGAGGTTTATTCGGAGGGGCAATAAACCTCTCCAGCCCCATATGAAATCTCCGACAACCTTTTTGGAGATTTCCGGCGAGGTTCCATAATCCTTTATTGCCCTCCAATAGAATTTTTGGTAGCCGGAATGGAAATTAATCTACGTAAAATTAAACAAATAAAACTTTGATTAATGAAAAAAAGGAAGAGATTACATCAATTCAAAACATTTATCGCCCCCCAATAGACGTCTATTGCTCCTTAATAGAACTTTTTTCTTTCTTTCCTGGCTTTCTGCCTCCTTATTACAAGATAATAAAACGTTTTTTTTTCCTTCTAGGATTTCTTCTGCCCATAGTTTACAAAAAAAAAGGAATTGATTTGGGCACCCAGAAAATGTTATGGACACCCACGTCAATAAATCGAAATTCTCTCTCTCTGCCTTGCATATCCGGTTAGTCCAGGATTTAATCGGCGCGTCGTCGTCCAATATCCAGCCTCTGCAGTGCTCTCAACCTCAAATCTCCGGCTTCCGCAGCGTTCTCGGCCTTTGAGTCACCATCGACGGAGGAGATCAGTTGAAGAAATCTGAAATCACTGCTACAAACGACGTCGTCTTCGTGGTCTAAGTCGCCGAAGGGCCTGGGTCGGCGATTCCCTTCCAATCGACGAGGATGAGGGTGGTGGGGCTGTCGAGGTTGCAAATCTCGGGGGCGATTAAGCCGAACTGGCCGGACTTGGAGAGAATGGGGTCGACTCGCCACGGAGGTTAATGTCGACGACACGGCGAGCTGAAGGCTGATAGCTAACGCATTACCAGTTGAGGCAGCAGTCGGTGTTGGACCACCCTCATGGTTCATACTCTGACTTGGTTTCTTGATCTGGTGAGAGGGATGTGAGAGAGAGAGAGAGAGAGAGAGAGAGAGAGAGAGAGAGAGAGAGAGAGAGAGAGAGAGAGTTTCAAATCGGAGGAGAGAGATCAATGGCATAGGGGTAGTTTATTAATTTAGCTGGGAGTAAAATTGTCATTTAACATTAAATTGGGTATCTGGGAATGAAAATCTGTTGCTGGGGTAAATGAGATAATTTTGGCTCATTTTGGTGCTTTGGCTCAAGGACCCTTAAGATTTTAACAAGGCAGGGAACAAAAATTTTCAAGTTTCACACAAGCCCTTCTAGACCCTCAAACACGTTATCACAGTGGCAAGAACACACAACACACAAGCAAACAGTGAAACACGGGGGCCAAAGCACCAACCTGAAGTATGTAAGGTATATGCGCTTGAAGATGCTCTTTTCTGCCTCTGGGATAGTCTCTCTCCTCCAAAGCCAACACCCTGTGTCTTCACTTGCAGAAATCAACCTGACAGAGCCCGCCCCAAATTTCACCTTGAAATCCAAAGTGGCCCTGCGGGACCCACCTTAAAAGAAGATTTTACCTAAACATTTTGGCAGAACCTCCCCTGAAAGTAGGCAACCCAAACCTATAAGAAACCACAAACACTTCTAATGACCCAGCCGTATCCTCCTGGAGCCATCCTGCTCCCATATTCCAAACCACTTCACAATCAAAGAGAAAAAACAGTATTTCAAATACTTAAAAGCCCAACGAAGCTCCATAATTAAGATATAACAATTCACCAAAGTTAGGTCATAGACCTCAAATATAATTCATTACAAGTCTAGGTCACAATTCCCATAGTAATCAGAGCAAACTAAAAACAGAAATTGATATAAGGTTCAGTAGGTTAAACAGGTAACCTACTATATGAGATAACGGAAGTAGGTGCGGTCATTATGGCTCACTCCTATTGCGCCGGGCAGCAACGCTGTGAACTGGGCAGGGCTGCCGCCTGAGGCAGCCGCCTCAGGCCACCGGCTCTCGGGGGCCTCCGGAATTTGGATTTTCTGTATATAAGCTAAAAATAATATATATATTACTATTTGCTGTAATAAGCACAAAGCCGCGCGTTGCTCCAGCGGAAGGGAAGCCAAACTGTTCCCTTGTCCACCAAGGTTCGAATCACGGTCTGGCCTTCTCTCTTTAAATTTTTTTCAATCAATTAATGGGCCATTCAATTCCCACTTGGCCACTTCCCAGCCACTTCACTTTCAGTTTTTTTTTTTTTTTTTCCTTTTTGTCTTTTTTCTTTTTCAATCAATTATGGGAAAGTAATTTTTCTTGGACCCGTGGCCCAGTACTCTTTTTTTTTTTTTGCCTTTTCCTTTTCCATATAAACTTTTCCTTTCCTTCTTCCATATGAATAACTATTCCTTTTCCTTCTCCTTATGGAAAACTAACCTAAATTAAACCCTATATATTGATTGTGTATGCATAGAAAATTTCTCACATCAAACAAGATCGATTCTTTATTGTTAAGATGCCTCCCATTAGAAAACACAAGTCTGGAGCTCAGAAGAGAAAAGAAAAGGAATGACAAGAAGCATTAACTCAATCTCTAGCTGGATCACTTGATAAGTATTTTGGGGGAAACAAAAAGGCAGAAACGTCAGTTCAAAATGTGGTGAATGATCAGGAAGATGAGTATAATAATGAACAACATGATGAACCCATGAATGCTCATGATAATCATGGTGAAGAAGAAAGAGAGCATATGATTGACACTGAGAATGAAGATCAACTCATGGATGAGGAAGATAATGATAGTATGGATCAAGATGTCCAAAATGAAGATTTCAATGAGCAAATTAACTTTCCTTTGAATGTTGATGACCCAGGTAATTGGGATAAGATTGACTATAATATCAGAGACTTTTTGGTTGAAAGAGGTCCTCAAAGAGACCATGATTACAATTTTCCCAAAGATAGTAGAGGCAGACATTTTTCTTCAGAACATTTCTTTCGATATTTACCAAATGGCGAGAAGCAAGATCGGAATTGGCTAGTGTATTCAGAGTCTCTAGATAGAATATTTTGCTTTTGCTGCAAGTTGTTTAAGAAGGACGAGCAGAAAATTAATTTGGCCAACATAGCTGGTGTAGGATACAAAGATTGGAAGAACCTTGGTCGGAGGCTTAAGGGTCATGAAACAAGTAATGTGCATGCTTATTGTATGAGTAGATGGATTGAATGGAAAAAGAGACTACAAAAGAATCAGACAATTGATAAAAGCTGGCAAGAACAGATTGTGAAAGAGAAAGAGCATTGTGGACAAGTATTACTCAGGATAATTGTTGTTGTCAAAAGACTTGCAAAAAATAATTTGGCATTTCGTGGAGATAGTGAGAAGCTTTATGTGGAGAATAATGGAATTTTTTTGCAAATGATTGAGATGCTTGCTGAATTTGATCTAACAATGCAAGAGCATGTTCGACGCATTCAAAGTCATGAGACACACTACCATTATCTCAGTCACAAAATTCAAAATGAAATGATACAAATGTTAGCAAGTGAGATAAAACAATCAATTGTTACAAGTATCAAAGAAGTCAAATACTTTTCCATTATTGTGGATTGCACTCCCGATGTAAGTCATGAAGAGCAAATGTCTCTTGTAGTACGGTGTGTGGAGGTTTCTTCAAAGCCTATAATGGTAGAAGAGTTCTGGCTAGAATTCTTGAAAGTAGATGATACGTCAGGTCTTGGGCTTTTTACTGAGATTACAAATGCATTGAGCACTCTTCAACTTGATATTGATGATATAAGAGGACAAGGATATGACAATGGAGCTAATATGAAAGGAAAACACAAAGGTGTTCAAAAGAGGCTTCTTGAAGTAAATCCTAAGGCATTCTACACTCCATGTGGTTGTCATAATCTCAATCTTGCACTTTGTGATATGGCAAATTGTTGTCCCAAAGCTATGTCTTTTTTTGGAGTGATTCAAAGGATATATTCATTGTTTTCATCATCTAAAAAGCGAGGGCAAGTTTTCAAAGATTTTGTGGATGGTCTTACAGTTAAGCCGTTGTCACAGACACGTTGGGAGAGTCATGTTGAAAGTGTTAAACCCATAAGATTTCAAGCTCGTAAAATAAGAGATGCTTTAATTCACATGGCAGAAGTTAGTGAAGATCCGAAGACAAAGAGTGAAGCTGAGTCGTTAGCAATATCTGAAATGGAGAACTTTGAATTCTTGCTTGGCATGGTTATTTGGTACAAGTTATTATTTGCCATCAATACTGTTAGCAAAATTCTTCAAACTGAAGACATGCATATTGATTTTGCCATCACAGAACTAAAGAAACTTATTTCTTCTCTTGAGAATTTTAGAGAAATTGGGTTTGAGGAGGCCATGATTGACTCTAAGAAGATCGCGAATGAAATGGAGATTGAAGCTGTATTTCGTGAAAAGCGAGTCATTCGGAGAAAGAGACAATTTGATGAGAGTGCTAGTGAAGAAGTGACACAATCACCTGAAGAATCATTCCGAGTTAATTACTTCACATATATAGTTGATCAAGCTCTTTCTTCACTTAGAACTCGGTTTGAACAGTTTCAAAAATATGAAGAACTTTTTGGGTTCTTATTCGATGTAGAGAAGTTGAAGTGTTCAGATAATGATAGCTTGAAGAAGTATTGTGCTAATCTTGAAACTTCTTTGACACATGGCGGGATCTCTGACATTAATGGGGAAGAACTATATTCAGAATTGAACTATCTAAAAGACACTTTACCAGAGGAGGCAAAAAGGGCAATTGAAGTGTTGAATTATTTAAAGGAGATGGAGAGTTGTTACCCAAATGCTTGGATTGCTTATAGAATTTTGTTGACTATACCGGTCATAGTTGCTTCTGCAGAAAGAAGTTTCTCAAAGTTGAAATTGATCAAATCTTATCTTCGGTCAACCATGTCACAAGAAAGATTGAATGGTTTATCTATGCTATCTATTGAAAAAAATATGGGAGATAAACTTGATTATGACAACATTATTTGTACTTTCGCAGCTAAAAATGCGAGAAGAGCAAGGTTTAAGTGATGCTTTGTAAATTTAAAGGTGTGATGGCCTAGCCTCCCACTGGGTTCCAGCCATAAAAAAAAAAATTATGTTTACCTAGTTTTGTAATTCAGAATTTTATGCAAGGAATAAATATTCATATACTTTTGTATTGTTGTTGATTTCATATTTACTTTTATTCAAAATACATGATTTTATACTGTTATTTGGCGCAAAAAAAATACACACACACACACACACATATATATATAGGAGGCCACATTTTAATTCTTCACCTCAGGCCGTTAGAATCTTAGGACCGGCCTTGGAACTGGGCATTTGAAACTGAAGGGCCTAGGGGGAAAGCATTTAGAAAAAATGTTAGCGTGAGTGGACAAAAGTTAATAATTATAACAAAAGGAAGAAGGAAAGAGTTTTATATTTTCCCACAATTTATCTTTGGAAAAATAAATTTCCGATGCATGCAAGATTTAGAAAATTTAATTCCTTAACTTCAAAAGAGCATAAGAAAATAAATAATCCAGCCCCGCTGGCTAAAGTAAATAAATAAATAATATGGGAAAGAGATTTTACCATACGGCTGTGTTTGTTTCACAGATTTTGGGCATTGGGAAAGGAATGTCATTCCTTTCCTGTGTTTGGGAGTGACAATGGAAGGGAAAATGCTTCCCAATGGAAAGGAAAAAGAGGTGGAAAATGATTCCCCCCAACCTACCCAGGATCCATTTTCCCAATGGAAAGGAAAATGATTCCTTTCCTTTCCACCAAAAGGAGCCCTTAGACTCTACCCTCGACTGCCACTCACACATAGATTGTGTGAGGAGAAGAACTAATAACCTCGACTACCACTCACGTGAGGAGGAGAATAAATCACCTCAACTGCCACTCACAAACACAAAGTAAGTGAGGAGGAGACACTAACAGAAAGACCTGTGTGTTGTGAGGAAAACATTCAAAATCAGTAAATCCATAAGGCTTCCACACATTTCTCATGAGAGAATAAATATATTCCGATGACGTGGCCGCGCACGCCAAAATCTTCTCAAACTCATAATAAATAGCCGAGCGATAATAGATAACTATAAGGGGCCATGACCACTTACCCAATTTTAACATAAAAATTGCCCACTTGCTCCACTAAGAGTTTTTTAACCCCCTTTACCCAATTTAAACACAAGTGACATTTTTACCCCAATCTAATTAATATACTACAAACTTCTCTCTCCCTCCCCTATCAGAGTCTGATCTCTCTCTCCCCTCTCCTCCTCGTTGGAGCGTCGGAGCTCTCTCCCTCCCTCCCTCCCTCCCTCCCTCCACAGCGGTGAAAACTTCTCTCTCTCTCTCTCTCTCTCTCTCTCTCTCTCTCTCTCTCTCTCTCTCTCTCTCTCTCTCTCTCTCTCTCTCTCCCTCTCTCCCTCTCCCTCTCTCTCTCTCCCTCTCCCCCTCCCCCTCCCTCCCTCCCTCCCTCCCGCCCTTTCTCCCTCCACAGCGGTGAAAACTTCGCTGCAGAAGTCGTCGCCCGGCAAGTCGATGACGGTGACGGAACCTTTCCGGCGGATTCTGGGCCATCTCGGCTCTGTTTCTCGATGCCGATCTTGGCCGGGTCTTGCTTAGGGAACTCGACGGTGACGAAGACGTAAGGTGGTTGAGGTTGAGGTCGGTGGTCCGGTCCCATCAACCTTGTTTCGCCAACTCTTCCCATCTCAACAAAGACGATGACGATCCAACTCCGCTCCCCTTACGCAACCACTCCTGCACCGGCCTCACACTCTGGTGGGTGCCCAGAGAATTTTTTTTTTTCTTGGTATACTGAGATTTTTAAAAATTTTTTTTTTTGTATCTGTAATGTATTCATTTTGGTTCATTTGAGGGCAATAATATGATTATTGGAGGGTACTAATATGATTATTGGGGCAATAATATGATTATTAGGAGGCAATAATATGATTATTGGGTGACAATAATATAATTATTGGGGGACAATAATATGATAATAAATTGATCAATTGTGCCTGTAGTGTGTTCATTTTGGTTTTGGGAGTTCATACAATTCACTGGGCGGCAATAATATGATTATTGGAGGCAATAAAATGATTTTTGGGAGGCAATAATATGATTATTGGGGGGCAATAATATGATTACTGGGGGGCAATAATATGATTACTGAGTATTATTGGGGGGTAATAAAATCAGACGCAGGAATCCGGTCACCGGTCCGGTAGCCGGATTCTGGATTCCGGTCACCAATCGTCGGATTTCGATCACCGGTCGCCGGAGTCTGCTGCCGGCCACTAGTCACCAGAGCACAGCATGGTGGAGGATGACTTTTCTCTCTAAGTGAGAAAGAAGGAGAGGGCAAAAAAGTCCTAAAAATAAATAAATGAATAAAAAAAAGAATTAATTGGGTAGTAGGGAAATAATCCCTTAGAGTGTTTTGGGTAAATGGAGTTAAAAAACTGTTAGTGGAGCAAGTGGGCAATTTTGTTGTTAAAATTGGGTAAATGATCATTTTCCCTAACTATAAATTGGCGAAAAATCATATAAATCAATACTTAATCTCCCAAAACCAAATCATGTTACCGAAAACAATTCAAAAATCCAAATCCGAGCATAATAATTTCATATTCGAAATCCATACGAAAATAATGCCAAAATTATGATCCAAAGTAAAATATTATGCTCGATAAGAAACATGATAAATAATTAAAGTAATCACTCATCACTTCGGAAAATAATTGCATGCATCACAATTTAAAACAGAAGTCCACTCACAGTTTTTAGGCTAGTCCTGTCGTCGATCGGTATTCTCCTCGTATGAAGACTCCTCTCGCCCTGTACGAATAGTACTCGTAAAAATAAAATTACAGGACGGGAATTTAAATTTACGATAAATAGATATTGAAATTCTAAACATCTCCTTAAACCCAACTCCTTCAATCCACCTCAGATTCCAACCAAACTACACCAATTATGTTGGTTCGTCAATTTATAAATTCTAGGAAAAAATCAAGAGAAATCCAACAGTCGGATTCTCGAAATTCGATAACTGAAACTCTTAACTTTTCGAAAATTCAAAATCTAATCACAACTTCTACAATCTTCACTAAAATCACGTTTACAACTTCCACAACTCATGTACAATTTAATTAGCTAAAAACAGAAACCAAAACTCCAACCTACGCGCCGCCACCAGCCATCTACAGTGGCAGCACGTGGGCCCAAGGTTCTAAAATAAGGGCTAGGCGGCGTCTAGGAGCTAGGCGCAGGGTGACAGATCCGATTTCGGGCTAGTCGATTGAGTTGGGCGTTTGGTTTCTTGGCGGCCGCCTAGACAGTCTAGGCAGAGGTTAGGCGGTCTAGGCACCGGGGCTGGGAGCTGGATTCTGGAATTTTTTTTTCCTCGCTGGATTCTGGAATTTTCCTCCTCTGGTGTATGATGTAACTTTGTAAGCAACTCGCTTCGTTCTCCATCTTGAAACTCGAATCCGAAATCGATGACCATGATTCAAAAACAAACCTACCCGAACAGATTAATTCCACTGATTGACAAATCCATCATAACAAAGATATCAAATTCAAATCCTAACAAATTCAATCATGGACCAAATCAACCAAACTTGACAATTCGATTCGCGATCAGATTGCATCTGTGGCGGCACGAAGAGCTTCTTGACTGGGATTTCGAGTTGGGTATTGCTCTTCGAGAGGCGAGATGGGATGGGCTCTGAGATTGAGAGAGAGGATTTGGGGGAGGAGAAGAGCGTGAAGATGAATATGGGTTTAGCTTTGTTGGGGGTTTGGATTTTGAGAAGTGGGTGAAGAAGAGGTGAGATGTGGCTTCTGGGAAGATGAAGCAGAACCAAGAGATAAAGAGAGATGCTGGAGATGAGAAAGAAGACTAGAAGAGAGATGAAGAAGATGAGACGTGTGGGGTGGGGGTGGTTTGTTTTTTTTAAAGAAGTGATGTAATGGTTGACAGCTAGCTAGAGCTTCATATTAAATTATTAATTGCCCACTTTTTTTATGTTTCATTATTAATTAATATGAGAAAGCATGAGATAATTCATGCATATTACTATATTACTATATTAGGTGATTAAAAATTATTATTTATTAAGTATACGTCATAAAATAATAAAAAAAATAAAAACCGCATAGTTCCCACCTAGGCCCCTAGGCGCTAGTCTCTGGATCATCGCCCGACTAGTGCCTAGCGTTTTTAGAACATTGTGTGGGCCACACGCGCCGCCGGCAACCACCTCCGATGGCCACCAAAATTTGACAGCACCACCTACTCAACAAACCCAACATCTTTCTCAACTACAACAAGTTCCAATTTTACCTTGAAGAGCTCCAATTTGGCCGGTGAACACAAGCGCAGAAATTCCAAAAGCCTAATTTCGAAATTTCTTCGATTCACTCTCCTCACCACGAATTGAAGCTAGAAGCTTGAGGGGAAATGATCCTTGGCTCGAGGCGCTTCTACTATACCTAGTTTTGGGCCCGGAGATGGCCGGAATTGGAAGAAATCGACGACTGAAGCCGATTGCTACAGTAAAGTTTTGGAAGCTTGATTTACGAGATTCCGGCCAAATTGTCAAGAACAACCACCGTAGGCGTGTCAAGGAGGAGGAGGAGCGTCTTCCAATGCCCGGAATTCGTCGTTGGGTGGCCGGAAAGAGCCGATTTGGCTGGAAAACGAATGGAGGCCGGAGGGAAGAGAGAGCTCGGGGAAGAGGAGAGAGAAGATCGGGGTAGGTTTCTAAAAATGGAAACCTACCACAGTAACTTTCTATATATATATATATATATATATATATAGAAAGTTACTGTGAATAGTAACTTTCACATTATAAGCCATAACTTTCACATACGAACTCCGATTTAAGCATACCACATGTCCACAGACTCGGTTTAATGTCCCATACAACTTTCGTGAATGAAATTTTCTCAAATTGTTAGCCTATAAAAAGTCAACTTCTAGCACCCCCCCTCTAAATAATAAAAACTGAAACCAAGGACGGTAAAACGTATAGTAATTCACTTAAACACAGTAAAAGAGTAAATCGGATACGGGGCTTAACACGACCCCTCCAAAACTCTCACAAAATAGAGCTTGAAGACGACGACTCAGGTTTGAAGTTTAGAGAAAATGTCGAATCCCTCCAATTTCCCCCTCTTTTATGTCAACATCAAACAAATCTAGCCGTCCGCTGAAAAACGACATCATACAAGAACCGTATACGTGCCCCACGATTGCTCCACTATCCGGATTAACTGAGGCGTTGCCTCTATTACAAAAGCAGTATTAACTCGCATTAATGGCGAAGAGACAGGCATGCGGAGATGACGTGCACCTACCCGCCAACCCAGTACATAGCAGACACGTGTCGGACTCTGTCAGACGAAACGTCTATCCAAATTAACCGTTAGGAGTAGGCATAGCGATCGACAAAGGAGAAAGTTTCCGCTAAGCGCAACACCGCTAGCAGAACTTCTCTTTTCTCACCCTGCAAGTGAGAAAGTTTCCGCTAAGCGTAATACCGCTAGCGGAACTTCTCTCTTCTCATCATTTAAGTGAGAAGGTTTCCGCTAAGCGCAACACCGCTAGCGGAACTTCTCATCCTCATCTTGTAAGAGAGATATAGTCTCTACTAAGCGTAACACCGCTAGCGGCACGTCTCACCATCTTACAAATGAGAAGATCCCCGCTATGCCACACTGCGCTAGCGGCGCTTCTTACCGCTACCACTCAGCGGAGAGACTTCCACCAGCTGCGGCTCCCAAGGCAATGCCTCATAACGACAATGACCGTCACGCAGCGTTGCTGTCAAGCTCTGTCCCTCCTGGAAAAGTAAAGGGACATGTCAACACAGTCTTCGACGGCCCAGATCAGGCACGTTGACCCCTGTCACTCGGGTATGAAAGATTGGGCTAGCTACCCAACACCCGCTGCTCAACGCAGCTCCCCTCAACAAATAATATACCGGCCAAACAGAGGTTTATCTTAGCTGGGGAGTGGGGGACTCCTTGGGGGATCTAGCAAGGGCCTACCTGAAAGGGTATAAAGCGTTTTGTCAGAACAAGTCCATGGGTGACAACGCACTAACGCTAATTATGTTTTTGCAAGACTAGGAGAAGTAACGCTTCAAACCGCTAGGCAACTCCCCAACTAAGATTGCCCTCCTTGATTCGGGACTTGTACTTACATGAGCATTTACCAAGCATAATTAGCAACAATGAGCCACACTCATACTGCCACTAGCGGTACTGACAACAATCGAGGGTATAACCTACGGAAGCACACCCAAACAGGTTATCACCTGAGCCCCGACTTATCCCGAGATCACCGCTGACGCGCAGCCACTCGCCACGCCAATAACACCTCGCTGAAGCATCAGAAGTTAGGAATTGAAGCATATCAGTTCCACATATAAAAGGTCTACTCCTCTCTCCTCATTAATTACGCATTTACTACTTACCTAACGTTATTCTGTCAACACAAATACATTGACTGACTTCGGCATTGGAGAAAAGAAGACCGCCAACCGCGGTCTCCCTTTGACGCCCAGCGGAATCAACAAGAATATCACACGTAGCGGTTCGCTCCTCAAACCTGCGTTGATTAAGGTTTGGCTACCGCTGAATCGTAGACATTAACAGGATCGAGAGAGAGCTGAGTGTCGAGTGTCGAGATGGGGCTTTGATTTTTCCTTTTTTTGCTTTTGGACACGATATGGCAATTAAACCTAGCTAAAAATTCTCAAAGTCGCTTTTTTCGCTCGATAAAAATAGTTGAATTTCCTTGAAACAAAAATAGATGATTAACACATGGTTTGTAAAATCAATACTAATAGCTTGCAAATATACTTTAATAAAATTATAATCAAAGTGTAAGAGCAATGTAGTAGTTGACGACTAATCCATTAATTATACACAAATCTATTTCTTCTTTCAAAGTGTCCGAGGGACAATATAGAATTTTATTGTTATGGATAATACAAACTGAAATGCGCATGACGGCTAAGCCATGAGCATAGATAATAAGATGCATCCATTGTAGGATATGGCATTAATTGCATAGCCATTGGATATACAAAAATGCAGCAACTATGTGTGTTTAGTAGCGGTATGTATTACATATTATCATGCACTTACACAATGAAGTGAGGTCAATTAAGTTTTTAGAAGTAAAGTCATGCTGACAAGTTTGTGCATATATACTTTAAATATCCACGCAAGGTAAGGTGAATCACAATAATGGTATCATGTAAAGCAATTACAGATGTGCTGTATGTTTATCAAGTTATTGATAAGAGGCACAGAATAAACAAGTGCTGTCCATAGGTCCATATATATATATATATATATATATATATATATATATCTCAATAAGCAAATAAATTAAGAGGCAAGAGAGCTCAGTAGACAAGTGTGATGTTGCTTATATGTGGCAGTGAATTAGAGTATAGCATACCATGCATTCAATGAGAATATGACAAGTAGGTTTAGCAGGTATATCATTTGCAAGTGTGCAATATATATAATAGAGTGCTTGTGAGCTAATATCAGATACGTGTGGCAAGTGTTTAGACAAGTTTTAGTGTCAAAGTATGAATGAATATATTGTTGCCATGATGCTTAGCGCACAAGTCATATTTGGTCACAAGCTTTGTAAAAAAAAATTCACCTCCAAATTCTTATCGATTACCAATGACAATTGAGTCACACAATCATATGTTTGTAATGTGTGTGTGGCTTGATGCAATAACCACACATAGGCTCTCCAACAGGTATCACAAATAGTAGATTGGTTCAAGAACCATCAAGCATGCTCTAAAGATATATTGCACATGTAAGCTAGCCCTTGGTATACGCATATAAGTTAAGATGCCAGAGGTTCAAGCATTCAACGACACATGCCAGTGCACTCAAGACTTCAAACGAAGCAATTACTTGGTCAATATAGAGCAATAATTAAGAATAGCATAGCATATATATGTGTGAACAATTATGCTATCTCAGACTGTAGCTATGTTCGAAGAACAGTAACCATAGAGATATTCAAAGCATTGAACTCTTATTCACTGGAGCCAAATATCAATTGAAGACACTTATCTGGATTTGGAGATTGCTTGATAGAAGTCGTGTGGGTTCCTTGGTCTGAGTAAGCTGATCAGTGACCGGATGGATTTCATCAGGTGAAAGTGGAGAGGAAAGATCATTTGGTGTCCAGATCATCTCCATGGGTGTCCAGATCAAATGAGAGAGGGAGCTCCTCTAAGATATTTGATGCTGATTGAAGGCATTTGACCCCAATTAAAGGTGCTATTGAAGCTTGATGGAGTTGTGCTTGACGGAGATGGGATGATGCTAATCAAATCCTCAAATCAAGATTGACAGCAAATTTGATCGAAACTTAACGGGCTGCAAGGTTGGGTTGACGGGCCTCCAAGCTGGGTTGAGATGCCGCCAAGTTGGCTTGAAGCTAACGCTCGACATTCACTCCTTGGTTCTTGGAATTATACTGCCGCTTGAGTTTGGCATCAAGAAGATTGAAGCTTGGCTATGTTGTGCCTGGCGCCTAGCACTTGGCAGATGACGGAGGAAGCTTGGCGGACCGAATCCTTAGCGGTTGGCGCTTGGCGGTGTGAGTCATGCTTGGCTGTTGGCGAAGCCTTTTCTTAGCAGAGGTGGATGATGAGTAGCCGCTGATGGAGCTTAGCGGAAGAAGCTTGATGGTTCATCAAGATGGCTAGCGGTTGTTGCTGTCGGCACTTAGAGGAAAAAGCCTTGGCGATGCGTCAAGATCGCTAGAGGTTATCGCTGTTGGGGTTTAGCGGAAGAAGCTTGGCAGTTAACAGGAATTTATTAGCGGAAGAGGTCGTCAGGATTGGCCTTGACTCGACAACAACCTTGCTGGATTGACGCTATGGAAGAAGGAATTTGTGGCGGACTATGAAACTCTGGGTGTCCACAATAATTTTTGGGTGTCCGTTAGGAGGCATGGCTGATGTGGAAGAGGACTCTCCGTTAAAGGGTGAGATGACCTTGACGGAGAGATTACTCGGTGGCGTCTGCCCTTTTTTTTTTCTTTTTGGGCACCGCCAAGTACCTTTTTACCGCTAAGGATGATGGAATGGTGTTGACGCTAGAGCAGCTTGCAAAGTCAACGAAGCACAAGTTCCAATTTTTTTTTTTTTTTAAAATTTAATTTTTAATTTCTAATTTTTTTATGCTTGACGCACTCATACTGCCACCAGCTGTATTGACAACTATCGAGGGTATAACCTACGGAAGCACACCCAAACAGGTTATCACCTGAGCCCCGACTCATCCCGAGATCACAGCTGACGGGCAGCCACGCGCCGCGCCAAGATCACCTCGCTGAAGCATCAGAAGTTGGGAACTGAAGCATATCAGTCCTACATCAAAAACAAGGAAGAGATTAGTCTCTTCCCCACCTATAAAAGGTCCACTCCTCTCTCCTCATTAATTATGCATTTACTACTTACTTAACGTTATTCTATCAACACAAATACATTGACTAACTTAGGCTTTGGAGAAAGGAAGACCACCAACCGCAGTCTCTCTTTGACGCCCTTTGTATTTTATTTGACAGATAGTGGAATCAACAAGAATATCACAAGTAGCAGTTCACTCCTCGAACCCGCGTTGATTAAGGTTTGGCTACCGCTGAATCTTAGACATTAACAAGATCGAGAGAGAGCTGAGTGTCGAGTGTCGAGATGGGGCTTTGATTTTTTCTTTTTTCACTTTTGGACACAATATGGCAATTAAACCTAGCTAAAAATTCTCAAAGTTATTCACACAACCGAAACCTCACCAAATGTCGTCTAAGTGCAGCACTAAAAATCAAAATGTGAAATCATGGAGGGAAACATTGCGCCTATAGCATTTTGGCACAAAATGTTGCCGCCCAGATCCAAGTTCACACAACAGAAAATCTTAAATCTGTTGTACAATTTCTACAGCTTGCACTAGGCCTATCTAGGGGAAGACATTCGAGCAAGCTTCCTCAAACTTTGATGCTTGGTTTTTCAATCACACAACAGAAATAGTAAAACCCGTTGTCCTAGTAGCTTAAATTTCAATGTTTCAAGAGCCAACCAAGACTCCTAAGTGGAGGGAAATATGCCGCAAAATTTTTTAAGACTCAGACGACCGACAGTACTTAATTCCGTTGTGCAATGTAGTTTTGATAAAAAAGTTATCACTTGGTTGGCATTCACACAATATAACATAACTAAAACCGTTGTATAATAGAGCTTACTTAAACACACAACATATGATTTCTATTCCGTTGTGTGATTAGTGTTGTGTGATTAACTTTTTGTAGTAGTGTGTGTTACTCTATTATTCAGGCTACCTTAGAGGGTACTATTAAGCAATTAGAGAATGAAAAGGATTTAGTTATACAGAAAGAGGTACTCAAACTTTAAGTACTTGAATGAGACACGGTATTCATTATCTATTAATGGTCACCTCATTGAAATCCTCCTTGAAGGATTTACCTTGTCAAGATCCTCCTCAAAGGGTTTTTAACTTGTTGAGATCTTCCTCAATGAGTACCTGTGTAACGTCCCGAACCCAAATTCACCGGTTTACTAGTCATTTGGACAGTAAACGGTAATTTGTTTTACTTTTACTCTTTTTCAGCAACTTTAGTGGCCCTAAAAGTTGACTTTTTGTTCAGGTCAAAATTTGGGAAAATGTTCTTCATGGAAGTCGTAGAGGACGTTAAACCAAGCGCGTGCATATGTGGTGCGTAAAAATCGGAGTTCGTATGCGAAAGTTACAAGCGAAATAGTAAAGTTAATGTTCATTGGTAGAAAGTATAAATTTAAAAATTTACTGTTGCTGGGTAATTTTCCTCTCTCCCCTTTCCCTGCGTTTTCTCTCTCTCTCCCCGAGCTATCGCTCTCTCTCTCGCTCGCCTGCAACTCCGGCCTTCTCCCTCCTCCGGCCACCTGGTGGCATAAAGCCGACATCTTTGGACTCGCCTCCGCCCCCTCTTGGCACCGGTGGTGGTAGCTCAAGGCGGTTTGGCCGGAAAACGAGGCATCGGCCCGTGAAACTTTACTGTAGCAGTTTGGGATTTTCGTCGATTTCCTGCGATTCCGGCCATCTCCGGCCACCAAACCGGCGTCGAAGGAGCGGTTTTTCCCAAGGATCATGTTGCCCCTAGCCTTGAGCCACGATTTGCAGTGTGGAGGTCGAATCGAAGGTTTGAAATTCTGAGTTACTATTCACAATTCGGGTTCAAACTTCTCTTTAATTGTTGAGGTACTTCCGCTCATTTTCTAACTTGGTCACAGTTGAAAGAATTAATGGGTGTGTTGAGAAGGTGCTACTGCCAAATTTTGGTGGCCATCGGAGATGGTGGCGATGGCGGCAGCGCCGCCACTGTGGGCGGCGGTAGCGGCGGCTAGGGTAGCTTTTTAATTTAAATTTCTGGCTAGTTAAATTCTATAATTATCATAGAGCTTGTATGTGAAGTTTGGTGAATTTTGGAGAAGCTTGGAATTAATTATGAATTTTTAAAGGTTAGGGTTTCGATTATCGAATTACGAGAATCCGACCGTCGGATATCTCTCGGTTCTGCCTTGGAGCCTTTAAATTAACGAATTGGTATTAGTGGTATAATTTGGGCTGAATCCGAGGAGAATGGGAGATGTAATTTATGAGGAATTGAGTTTAGGAATCATATTAAATTGTTGAATAATTATTCACGGAAAATAATTGTGTACAGGATGTCGTACCGAGCTCTGGCTCGATGAAGGAACTCGTATGCGTGTCCGTCGGAATAGTACTGTGAGTGGACCTTTGATTTTAATTGATGCATGCAAATTAAATTCCGCAAGTTTTAAGTTATTGATTTATCAACTTATTTATCGAGCATTTTATTTTGGTTTGGATTATTGAATGTTTATTGGTTTGAACTTTTGAATTAAGATTCGTTATGCTCGATTTGAGGATTTTGTTTTATGCGGATTCGGAAATTTATACTATTGATTTTATATTTATATTAAGCTCTTGGAGCTTTTTAAAAGGTTTACGAAATAAGAATTCGAGGAAGCAAAACTTTATACTTCTTTATACCCTACTTATTTTAGAACTTGAGATGATCTTGGCGTGCGGGGTCACGTCTTTATATACTTGGATTCTTATTTCGTGAGATATGTGGGGAAACTATACAGATTTATTGGCTTTCTATGATCTTCTTCCTCACCATACGCGGGTCATGTGAATAGGTCTCTTCCTCACTTACTTTGTGTTTGTGAGTGGCAGTGAGGTAGCTTTCTCCTCCTCACGTGGGTGGTAGTCGAGGTGATATTCTCCTCCTCACACAATCTATGTGTGAATGGAAGTTGAGGTTATTAGTTCTCCTCCTCGCACAATCTATGTGTGAGTGGCAGTCGAGGGTAGGTTGAGCCTGAGGGGCTCCATTCCCGTATGGTGAACCCATTTTCCCCATGTTCTTTTGTTGTTGTTCTTGACTAGCGGGGCTAGTCAGTCTTTTCTTAATTATTGCATGCATCGGGAGTTTTTAAAGAAATAAATGGGGGAAAGTATAAAATCTTTTTTGTTTAAAGTTATTTATTTTTGTCCACTCACGCTAACGTTTTTATGTACTTTCCCCTGGGCCCTTCGGTTTCAAATGCCCAGTGTGCAGGAGAAATTAGTTGAGGTCGGGCGTACATGGAGTCGAGGCATAGTCAACAGTATGGCTTCCGCGATTGCCTTTGAATTAGGTTTTCCTCATTTACCTTTCTATTAGAATTGCTCTGATTACCTGCGGGATTAAGGTTATTAAGTTGAGATTTGTGTGTTGTGAATTTGGTTGATGTTGTTTGGGGGAGCAGGGTGGCTCCAGGAGAATAAGGATGGGTGATTTAGAAGTGTAAATTCTTTTTCTACAGGTTTAGGGTTGTCCACTTTAGGGGAAGTTCTGCCTAATTTTTGGCAAAATTTCTTCTAAGGTGGGCCCCGCAGGTCCACTTCGGATTTCAAGGTGAAATTCGGGGCGGGTCCTGTCAACCTGTCTGTCCTCGAAGGGATTTCCCTTATCAAGATCTTTCTCGATGGGTTCCATTATTCCTGGCCTCAAGGAGATATCTTCTCCTTTACGAGATGTTCCTTTCTTGATAAGATATACTCTTCATGACAAGGTATCCTCTCCTCAACGAGATACCTCCTTATTGCATTTTAAAACTATTCTCACAGTTTTCACCCCACACTTCTATTACTTGATTAGGTGTCTCCAATGCCTACAAATCAATTCTTCGCATGAAAACTATTGACAACCCCATGTTGGCACACTTCTCTGCGAACATTAAGAAAAAGTTACTTACAATATTTAAATTGAAAAGCTTGGGAAATCTCCATGCACGTGTTTTTGAGAGAGACAAAGAAACAAAAGCAACATGAAAAGAGACGACTACCAACTAAAGACTTTTTTATTGTTTTTGTTCAACTTAATTGTATTAAAGGTAAAATAGGATTATGAATTATTCAAAAATTAAAAGAGATCTAACTACTAATTTTAGAAATATGAATAAAATAAAATAAAATAATTAATTTTATTAAACGACGGGTATTATGGAAAAATTAAGGAGGTGTAATTAGTATATATATTGATTATTTGTAAAATTAGTTTAGAAGTCTAATGTGTAGTCATATCCAAATGTCACTTTTAAAGATATGAATAAAAACTCCTTTTTAGTTCTCTTTTGATAGATTAGTTAGTTATGACTTTGAGCAATTTTAAACACACCTCCTCAATTACTTAATACACACCCCTTATATGTTTTTGTCTAATTTTTTCATCAAACTTCCATCCATGCCCTTTCTCATGAAATAAATAAATGAGGAAAGTTTCAAAAAAAAAATCATCAGCTGTGTATCTTAAATTGTTATTAAATACATTCTTTTACTATAATATTTTAATTTATTGTGGAATTAATTGTTAATTAATTCGGCCACATATTAATAAGGTAATTACTAATTACCTTTCTTCTTTCTCACATATATGGCTTGAAGATTGAATAACTTAACTTTCTTACCTTTGTTGTTCTTCAAGTTGATCTCTCTAAGATTTTAAAAGATTCCATATATGCCAATATCTTCATGATCCGTATGGTCATGGTCAATATTAAAATCGGTAAAGAATGAGCCATCGTGGTTGTTTGGCAACGAAGTGATTGATGGAGATGTATTCATGTATGCAAGATATATTTGATGGTGGTATAACCTCTTTTAACATGTTTCAACGAATTTGGTTGCTTGCTAGTTCTTAATGTGGACCATAATTATTTCATTTGTCAATGACGTTCACGTATGATCTTGCAGAGAGATTGATTGTATCATGAAGATGAGGAGAAAATTTAATCTATAAAAAAATATTTTATGTAAAAGTAAAATTGAGATGGAATTGGTCTACTCATTTCATTTCATAGTCCCTTTATATAGGGATAGAATTACAACGGAAATATCGATTACATTAATGATACTAAATGCTGATTGATCCGTAATTGCGCTGATTGATGGTAATCACTGATTCCTTGATTCCCTCTCCGTCAGTTGCTTTGATGAAGGCACACAATATGTTTTTCCTTTAACACTCCCCCTTGTGCCAAGTCAAATACGAAATGGTGCATGAGTTGTTGCCTCACTAAAAACCTTGCCAAGTAACAATAAAAACCTTGTGGGACAAAAAATACACCTTGGTCGAAGGAAAAGAGCGCAACGCACCTTTTACATTTGAGAATGACATGTGTGTGTTAGACTCCCCCTGATCTCTACACCTCCCCCTGGTCTTTACATTAATCAAGGGAGCTTGGAAAGTCTTCGCATTCCTATGTTTTTCACATGTTTCTCAAATGTGGCCTTAGGCAGTGATTTGGTGAACAAATCTGCCACATTCTCCTCAGACCTTACTTGATTCACTTGAATCTTGAGGAGAGCTTGTTGTTGCTGATTGTAGAACAACTTTGGCGATATGTGTTTTGTGTTATCACCCTTAACATAACCTAGCTTCATCTGTTCGATGCAAGCTGCATTGTGTTCATAAATGCAAGTAGGCTCTTCAGTGGTAGAACTCAAACCACTAGTCCCTCGAATATGTGTAATGATAGCTCTTAACCATACACATTCACGAACCACCTCATGTAGAGCAATGATCTCTGAGTGGTTCGAGGAGGTAGCCATAAGGGTTTGCTTGGTTGATCTCCAAGATATTGCTGTGTTCCCATTGGTAAATACATAACCAGTTTGGGAACGATCTTTATGTGGGTCAGAGACGTATCCAGTATCAGCAAAACCGACCAAAACGTTATTTGGCATTTTAGTGTAGTGAGTGGCGTTTTCACCATCAACATTTCCTTTAGGGATTGCAGTTCCATCTACGGTCCCTCTTGTCTCTCTGTAGGGAAAGAACTGTCTCAAGTCAATGGTTCCTTTTAGGTATCGCAAATTGTTCTTGATACCATTCCAGTGACGCTGTGTTGGCGCTGAGCTAAATCTAGGTAACAAGTTCACTAAGAATGCAATGTCTGGTCGAGTACATTGGGCTAAGTACAATAATGCGCCTATTGCACTTAGATAGGGAATTTCAGTTCCCAACACCTCTTCGTCATCTTTCTTTGGACGAAATGGATATTTCTTCACATCCAAGCTTCGACCGATCATGGGAGTGCTAGCAGGATGCGCTTTGTCCAAGTTAAATTGCCTGAGTTTTGGACATACGTAGACTGGTGGATTAGTATTCCACAAACTCGTTGTTCTAGTTCAAGGCCTAGATAGAATCGAGTTTTCCCAAGATCGTTCATCTCAAATTCGGATTTCAAGTAGCTCGCGGTTTCTCTTATTTCAGCAAGAGTACCTATTATGTTCATATCATCGACATATACAGCTACTATTGCAAATCCGGAACTTGTTTTCTTTATGAATACGCAGGGGCATACTTCATCGTTCTTATATCCCTTCCCAATCAAGTAGTCACTTAGACGGGTATACCATATCCGCCCGGATTGTTTCATTCCGTAAAGTGAGCGTTTCAACTTAATTGTAAACGCACTCCGTGGTTTAGTCACTTGACTTGGGTAATGTAAGGCCATCAGGTACTTTCATATATATCTTTGAATCTAGATCCCTATAGAGATATGTAGTAACCACATCCATGAGCTGGATTTCCAGTCCTTCTGAAATTACTAAGCTAACTAAGTAGCGGAACGTTATAACGTCCATTACGGGAGAGTATGTCTCCTCATAGTCAATTCCAGGGCGTTGTGAGAAACCTTGCGCCACAAGGCGAGCCTTGTACCTCAGGACTTCATTCTTCTCATTACGCTTTTTGACAAAGACTCATTTATGTCCTACATGCTTTACACTTGGTGGGGTTAGCACTACTGGACCAAATACCTGTCTCTTTGTCAGAGAATCTAATTCTGCCTGGATTGCTTCTTTCCATTTAGGCCAATCTGCTCTATGTTGACATTTTACAACAGAGCATGGTTCGATATCATCGCGCTCTATGATTCCTTGAGCAACAGTATATATCATCAATGTGTATGGAAGATCTTTCTATCAACTCATACGCACTCTCATAATCCTTTGAGATTTCTTTGTTCTCTGGAATCATTTCAAACATCGGAGCGTCCTCCAGTATTGATTCATGGACATAACTATAATCAGAGACAATCTCATGAGAGGGATTCTATACATTGATGATTGGTTTGTGCCTTACTCGCCCTCTTCTTCCTTGGGTGAGTGTCAATCGAACCAAGTGGCCTCCCCCTCTTCCTTTGGGGAGCCACGGCCTCAACCACACTTCCACTAAGTGTGGTTGCAGTGCCTCTATCTGTAGCACCGTGCCCCTTGTTGGGGACTTCTAACCTTGCAGGCATATTTGCAGCTAGTATATGTGATCTCGTCACTTTTGCGATATCAGTAAAAGCATCAGGCATCGAATCTGCTACATTCTGAAGATCGATTATTCTTTTCACTTCATTTACACTTTGTGAAGTGTGGGGATCAAAATGAGACAGAGTGGCGACAAACCACGACAATTCCTGTCGTTCCCTTGGAAAATCCTTTTTCCTATCTCCCCCTAACGACGGGAAGACTGTCTCATCAAAGTGACAATCCGCAAATCTAGTAGTAAAGAGATCGCCTGTCAAGGGTTCCAAATAGCGGATAATTGTTGGGAATTCGTATACAACATAAATACTTAATCGTCTCTAGGGACTCATTTTGGTGCGCTGTGGGGGCGCAATAGGCACATATATTGCGCAACCAAATATGTGTAAGTGTGAAATGTCAGGCTCATATCCAGTTACCAACTGGTACGCAGAAAATGGTTGGCTAGCAGTGGGTCTGAAACGAATGAGTAAAGCTACGTGCAATATTGCATAACCCCATGCAGATATAGGCAGGTTGGTGCACATAACCAATGCCCTAACCACCATCTGTAGCCTTTTGATGGTGGCTTCTGCGAGACCATTTTGTGTATGTACATGGGGTACAGGATGCTCTACATCGATCCCGATTGACATGCAATAATCATCAAATGCTTTTGATGTAAACTCTCCAGCATTATCAAGCTTTATAGACTTGATAGGGTGATCAGGGTGGTGAGCCCTTAAACGTATAATCTGTGCTCGGAGTTTTGCAAATGCAGCATTTCTTGTGGACAATAAAACGACATGTGACCAGCGTGTCGAAGCATCCACCAGAACCATAAAGTACTTGAATGGTCCGCATTCTGGATGGATAGGTCCACAGATATCTTCTTATATCCTTTGTAAGAATGGAATGTTTTGTTTTGTATCTTTAGCATAGGAAGGTCTCAATCCTGTTTTTGCTAAAGAGCAGGCTTTGAGAAACGAGTGATGTGCCTTTGAAATAGTCAATGAGGCATAATCGGAGGGAGGTAGTGCTTCTGGTACTTCAGAAGGCAATGGCAACATTTGAGCAGTAGTAGGACCGACACTTTGCAGTGTGGCGGACTTTTCTCCCATTTTATTTTTCACTCGAAAGAAGGGATGTCCATATGAGTTCTTTAAAATACGGATCATCATGTCACGACTGGGGTGCCCTAGGCGGTCATGCCAAAGCCTGTATGAGTTAGTGTCCCACATTTCATTGTTGGTGACAGCATAGGATTCAATGATCCTAATCGTAGTGAGGTGCAGTCCACTAGATTGACTCATAAGTTTCTCTAAAATGCGTTTCCTTCCACATTCATTAGAGTTAATATCAAGGTATTCAGTTCCATTCTCACAGTGTGTTTCTATTGGATAACTGTTGGCACAACTAGCTTTGAAACTTAACAAGGTTCGATTAGCCCTTAGTGCATATAGAGCGTCTGTGACTTGAAATGTTGTGCCATTAGGCAGCAAAAAATTTGGCAGTTCCTCGCCCTTTTATTACTTGTGATGATCCAATCATCGTAGTCATAGAGGAATTATAGGCTATTGATTCAATGAATAATTGCCTATTTCTTAATATTGTGTGGGTAGTCCCACTATCAATTAAGCACTCAAGTTCTCCTCCATTCATTCCTACAAATAAATGTGAGGTATTTAGAAAATATAGCTCATATTCTTTAGAGTATTTCTATTTGCGTAGAATGATATTCTTTTCATTCTAATAATTTTTCCCTAGATGTATTGCTTTACATCTTTATAGTGCTATGTCGAACCATGTAAATATGTGTACGTAGTAAATAAATTTGAATAAATTCAGTGCTTCAGAATAAAATTTGAAATTTATTAATAAGCCAACAATAATCAAATCAAGGTCTTTGTTCAGAAATCTAATTCATCAAACCATTCTTTAAGACCAAATAATAGTCTAATTAAAAATGAGGCATTATGCCTTCACAACTGTCTGTGAAAAATAAAATGAATAAAGCAGATCAGTTAAGATTGAGAGCATCCATTGACTTAGCAAGTTCCTCTTTGCCATTGAAGTCTGCAATTGTAAAGTTGACGTCTAGGTCATGACCTCCTTCTTCCATATAGTGAGCCACTTGTTCTTTAGATTCTCTATACCTCTTGTAATTGGTGTACATACATGTGCATTTGCAAGCATAATTAGCTATAATGAGCCACGCTCATTGTACCGCCAGGGGTACCAACGCCCACCATATGAGTGACTGACGTAAAGACAGCTAGCCGGGTTACCGCCTGAGCCCCGGATCAACCCCAAAGCACAGCCAACGCGCCACCACGCGCCGTGTCAAGTTAGCATCAGAAGCTACTGAAACTGGGAACTGAAGCACATCAGTCCCACATCGAAAACAAGGAGAAGATCATCCTCTTCCTCACCTATAAAAGGTCCTCTCCTCTCTCCTCATTGATTACGCATTTACTACTCATTATTGTTATGCTGCCTATATGCATTGACTGACTTAGGCATCGGAGAGTTGAAGACCGCCCAACGCGGTCTCCCTCTAACGCCCTGTCTTGTGTTTGGCAGCTAGCAGTAATCCTCAGATCGGCAGAGTAGCGGTACGCCTGCCGGACCAGCGTTAGACCAAGGTTTGGCTACCGCCAGACTTTTGAGCATTAACATTGGCGCCGTCTGTGGGAAACCTTGAACAAAAAGTCATCCCATCACAATTACCATGACTAACGGTAGCGGGGGAAATGTCGAGGAGCAGGCAGACCAGTCCGCCGTTCCCCAACCCGCCCACCCAGCGGTAAGCATCAACCGCGCACTATTCAGCACCCCGGTCAACCCTGGCGGTGAAACAAATCCAAGCAGCAGCCGCCCCCCAGGTCAGGACCTCACCGCCTTGTATGAGCTGGCGCTGGCGGACCTCCACAAGGAAAACAGAGAGCGCGAGCAGGAACGCAAGGAAAAGGCTGAGGCCCAAGAGCAGGTGGCCATGCTGATGACACGTTTCGACGAGCTAAAGCGGGCGCTGGACGCAAACGCCAACCAAGCACGAAGTGAGCAGTCACACAGCACCAGACACAGCCGGCCTACCGTTGGTATAGGACCCATTGTGCAAATGCAGGTACCGCTAAACCCACCTGAGCTGGCAGGAATGGGATCACCCCCTGTCCCCCAACTGTTGGAGCAGGAGGCGGAGTCATCGCTGCGCACCCACCGCTCGAGGACTAGAGCAAGGACTGAGGGCAATCTACCCATTCCCGGGCGAGGGTCAGTTCCGCGGAGCGCCCGAGCAGGCCCCGCTGGCAACGCAACCGCCCAAATTTTGGAGAGGATGCAGCAGTTAGAACAGAGGCTAATCCTGGCGGAGGCAGGCACCCCGGCGCCAGCCCCAAACCCACTCTTCGCGTCCAGGCCAGGACCATTCACCGCTACAATTTTGCAAGCCGTCAGACCAGTGTTTGCAAAGACCCCAAAAATGTCACATTATAGCGGTAAGACCGATCCCTTCGTCCACATGGACACGTTCAAGAAGGTCACCAACAACAAGGGATTTGATGACGCCACCCTGTGCCACTTGTTCAGCGAAACGCTGGATAGTGAGGCAATGAGTTGGTTTTTCGAGTGTCCGCCAGGGTCCATCGGCTCATTCCAGGCGTTATCTCATGCTTTCCTCTCTCGATTCATCTTGTTGTCCGCCGGTCATCACAACACGAGCCAGTTGTTTGGCGTCCGGCAGGGAGAGGACGAATCATTGAAGGCATTCATCACAAGATGGCGGGCGGCAGCATCTCAGTGCCGCGATCTCGACAAAACAATGGCTTCGGCGGCTTTCAAGCAGGGACTCCTCAAGGGACCATTCCTCTATCACCTCAACTACAATCATCCAAATGCGGCGTATGATCACCTTGTGAGTGAGGCGGTCATTCATGCCCAGGCAGAGTTTATCACATATGGAAAAACCCCACCGCCACCAGCAACACCAACAAAATCATCTCAACCCTCCTCCAGCCATCAGGAGACCGCCAGCAAAGCCCCCACTGCACCGCCAGCTGACAAGAAGAGGGAGTGGCAATAGGGCAGTTATCAAAGCAAGAGGCAGAAAGACAACCACTACAAGGGCAACCGCCCATCCCATGGGGACAATCGCAACAAGCAGACGGAGTCCTCTCAGCGGTATGCAGTATTCACGGTCCTCACAGCCTCGTACGAGGAAATTTACAATCAGTGCAAGGATCAGATACCACCGCCACCCTCACCGAAATTCCCCAAAAAGGGCAAGCCAAGAAACACCGGCATGTGGTGCAAATACCACGAGGACAGCGGTCACAATACCAACAGTTGCAACGCTCTCAAAACGGCCATTGAGACCCTGTACCGTGACGGTAAGATGGATCAGTTCAGGGTGCGCCAACCGCCACCTGTGATTGCCAACATTGAGCCACTGGGCCGCATCAACACCATCGATGGCGGGGCTCTAATCACCAACATGTCTCACAGGGCAAGAAAGCGTTACGCAAGTGCCAATCACCCAAAGGAAGTCTGTAACATCCGCTACGAGAGATCCGCCAAACTCCCAAAGTCTGGTTGGGAGCCCATCACCTTCTCAGAGGAGGAGGAGCGCGGAGTACATCTACCCCATGACGACCCATTTCTGATCGATGCCATTCTCGACAGATGGTCAGTGGGAAGAATCCTGGTGGATAGCGGATCTGCTGTCAATGTCATATTCAGCGGTTGTTACAACAACCTTAAGCGGAACAAGAAACTACTACAAGACCATGAGCCATTGCTTAGCTTCTCCGGCGATATCACTCAACCGCTGGGTTCTGACTACATGCGGTTAACCATCGGCTCCAGTCTATGTATGGCGGAGGTACATACTGAATTTATAATTGTGGATTGTTTCAGTTCGTATAACGCCATCATAGGACGGCCGGCACTCAACAAGCTCAAATGCATCATCGCCGGATACATGCTTCTCATGAAGTTCCCCACACCCAACGGCACGGGCTGTGTCAAGGGAAGTCAGCAATTGGCACGAGAGTGCTACTCAACCGCCATTGCGCGGTCAACCCGCTGCCACGAAATCCTAACGGTAGGAAATCAGGCACCGCCACCAGATATCTTCGAGGATCCTAGGGATGAGGAGAAGAAATATGTGAAGAAGGAACCGGTCAATCCGGAAGCATCGTTGAAGGTCATCAGCATCTCCGACGAGCACCCAGAGCGGACAGTCCGCATAGGAGCTCAGCTAGACCTAGAGGTGGCGGCAGAACTCACTCAATTCCTACGGGACAACGCCGCCGTCTTCGCATGGTCATATGCAGACATGCCAGGTATCTCTCCTGAAATCATCACACACAAGCTAACCATCAAGCCATCCTTCTATCCTATCAAGCAGAAGCGAAGGGCCTTTGACGAGGAGAAATACCGCGCCATAGGAGAGGAGGTCGCCAAGCTCCAGGGCATGGGATTCATCCGCCAGGTAGTCTATCCCCAGTGGATCTCCAACCTGGTCATGGTTAAGAAGCCTAGCGGCAAGTGGCGGATGTGTGTCGACTTCAAAAATCTCAACAAGGCGTGCCCAAAGGACAGTTTCCCTCTACCACGCATTGATCAGCTGGTTGACGCAATCGCCGGGCATGAACTCCTCAGCATGATGGACGCTTTCTCCGGCTACAATCAGATCAAGATGCATCCCAGCGATCAGGAGTGTACCACCTTCACCACCGACAAAGGCCTGTACTGCTACAATGTTATGCCTTTCGGTCTGAAGAACGCTGGTGCAACTTATCAGCGGCTGATGAATGCTATGTTCGCTGAACATTTGGGCAAGATAATCGAAGTCTACGTGGACGACATGTTGGTCAAGAGTATAAAGGCCAGCGGACATGTGGCAAACCTCAAGAACATAGTTACCATCCTCCTGGCCTATGGCATGCGCCTCAACCCAGAAAAATGCTTCTTTGGCGTCACCGCCAGCAAATTTCTGGGTTATATTGTCAGTGAACGAGGAATCGAGGCTAACCCGGACAAGGTACAGGCCATACTCGACCTGGCGGACCCTGAGTATAAGGTACATGTCCAGTGCCTCCAAGGCAAGTTAACCGCCCTTTCTCGATTCATCTCCAGGCTCACTGACAGGTGTGCCCCATTTTTCAAACTCCTCAAAACGACTCACAAGAAAGTCATCAACTGGAACCCAGAATGTCAGACGGCGCTTCAGGGCTTGAAGGATTACCTAGCGGCATTCCCACTACTCTCTATTCCTGTGCAAGGAGAGACACTGTTCATATACCTAGCGGTATCGGTATCAGCGGTGAGTTGCGCCATTGTCCCGCGGGAGGGACAGGACGAGCTCCCAGTTTTCTACGCCGACAGAGGCATGAACGGGGCAGAAACAAGATATCCACCCTTGGAGCAGCTAGCTCTCGCACTCATCGTTGCCGCCAGGCGCCTCCGCCAATATTTTCAAGCACACACAATCCATGTGCTAACTAATCAACCGCTGAGACAGGTGATGCGGAACCCTGAACATTCAGGGTGCCTCAGCAAGTGGGCCATCGAGCTCAGTGAATTTGACATAGATTACAAGCCAAGAACCGCCATGAAGGGCCAGGCGGTAGCGGACTTCATCGCTGAACTCACCGAGCGTCAGCCCAATCCCGGCACGGAGGCTGAGCCCGGCACGGAAATGGTAACCACTGAGGAGCCAGCTCCCCTACAGTCAGATTGGAACCTGCATGTGGACGGCTCCGCCAGCGCCAAGGCCAGCGGCGCCGGAGTCATTCTGACAGGACCAGGGGGGCTGAACGTGGAATACGCATTGAAATTCAACTTCAAGGCCTCCAACAATATGGCGGAGTACGAAGCACTCATTGCCGGCTTACTCCTCGCCATCGATTCAGGGGCTGACAGTGTCAACATCTTCAGTGATTCCCAGTTGGTCGTTAACCAGGTCAATGACAGCTTCCAGGCCAAGGACCAACAGTTAGCGGCATACTTGGGGTACGTTAAGACACTCCTCAAGAAATTCAAATTTCATAACATCACACAAATCCCCAGGGAAAAGAACGCCAAGGCTGATTCACTGGCAAGACTGGCAACCGCCCAGCCACATCAGAGTCCAGCGGACACAAGAGTGGAGTGTCTTGACAAGCCAAGTATCACAAAAACCCTGGCGGAGATCTTCAACATTGAGGTCAATACCAGCTGGATGGACGAAGTCATTGAGTACAAGCGCAACGGCACATTGCCGGAAGACAAAGTTAAGGCGCGACAACTCAAGCGGAGGGCAACCCGCTACAACATCCAGAACGGCAAGCTGTACCGCCAGGGATTCACCCATCCCAACCTCCGCTGCCTAACCCCAGAGGAGGGAAAGGTCGTTCTGGCGGCAATTCATAGCGGAGAATGCGGAAACCACTCAGGCGCCAGATCCTTAGCCAATCGCACAATGCGGCAAGGCTATTTTTGGCCTACTCTCGGCGATGATGCCCGCCAGATGTCGAGATCATGCCACAAATGCCAACAATTTTCTGATCTCCCACATGCACCGGCGGAACCACTATCGGTCATCATCGCTCCATGGATTCACTCAACTTGGGGCCTGGATCTGATGGGAAAATTTCGAACCGCCAAGGGCCAGTTCAAATACATCATAGTTGCTATCGACTACAACAGCAAGTGGATAGAGGCGGAGCCACTAACGGCAATAACTACCGCCAAGGTAATTCACTTCCTCTGGAAGAACATCTACTGCCGTTACGGTGTCCCACACACAATAATCACAGACAACGGCACACAGTTCAACAACAAGGAGCTCATCTCTTTCACCGCCAACTTGGGTACCAAGATGAGTTTTGCATCTGTCGCCCACCCCCAGACCAACGGTCAGGTCGAAGCAGCAAACAAGATAATCAAAAAGCTGCTGAAGAAAAAACTCGACAAAGCAAAGGGTCTATGGGCGGAGAAACTCCCGGAAGTTCTATGGGCCATCAGAACAACCCCAACTTCCGCAACTGGTGAAACTCCTTTTTGCATGATGTTCGGAACAGAGGCTGTCCTGCCTATTGAGGTTACTCAACCTACCGCCAGAGTCGAGGGCTACCGCCCAGAAACCAACACTGACGGCATCAACCTGGACAAGGACCTCCTGGAGGAAAAGCGACACAAGGCCCACTTATGCAACCTGCAAAACAAGCAGCGGGTATCGCGTTTCTACAACGCCAGAGTCAAAGCCCGGAACCTCCAACTGGGGGACTGGGTAATGAAGGAAGTCATTCCACCGCCAACAAAGCTTCGCCCAACTTGGGAAGGTCGATACAAAATTGTGGAAGTCGTTAGCCCAGGCACCTTCTACTTAATGGACAAGGATGGCGTCACAACGACCCACCCTTGGAATACCGAACACCTTCGGTATTATTACAAATAGTCATGCCGCTACCCAAAGGCATCTTGACTTAGCTAAATTTTTGTTCAATATTTAGCTAAGGGAAGCTACCCAACGGGTACTACCCCTCTTTTGTAAACGCTGATCAGTCAGCTATCAATGAAACGAGGAATTATTCAAACCATTGTTAACAAGTCTAGCACTGAGGGCAACTGGCAACGCCAGGAATCGTCAGCGGACCACGTCCGCTACGTTGTGCACTTGGACCAATTTTAATTCCTTTAATGTTTCATTGCTTGGCAAAAGAAAAATCTCTAAGTCAAAACTCTAGCGGTACAAACATATCATGACAAACATCAAACTTTGAAGTTTCATTTCAGGGCTGAGACTCCCCACCCAAAGTTGTTCATTACTTCAAAATGTCGAAACTCAGCCAACAAAAAAAAAAAAAAAAAAAACAACACATGTAGGAGCTCAGCTCTTCGGGTTGGCTTCAACATCTCCACCTTCCGCTGGCGGCCGTGGTTGTGCGCGGCTTGTCTGGTCAGACCCTCCGGCGGTAGGACTTGGAGTCTCTATGGTGCCATCCGGCCGAGTGTGTGCCACCAGGAAACCAGCACGGGACACCTCCGACTGGGTAGGCAGAGGAGTCTGCTGAGAACCATCCGCTGGCTGTGCACCACTTTCCCCGCTTCCCGAGCGAACACTTTCAGGCTGGACAGGAACCGCAGCTTGCACCGGCTGAGCATTCTGGACTGGCAGAACAGGTGGCTGGGACGCCTTCGCAAAGTCAATGGCGCCCCTCTGCTTCAGCATCTCCACGTTGGCTAGGGCGCCGGCCTTCGCCGATTCAGTCATCGCCTTTTTGTACTCCACCGACTGTTTGAATTTCTCCACAGCGGTGGCTGCGGCACGGGTCCCTTCGTCCCGCAGGCGAGCTACCTCAGCCTCCAGTTTCGTCACCGCTGCTTGCTTGGCGGCAGACTCCCGCTGCAGGATATCAATCTTTTTCTCCTTAGCGGCCACCCGCTCCTGCAGCAGAGACATGTCTTGTTCCATCCTGGAGATGTGGTTGTTCCGTTCCACGTCCCGCCGGATTGCCACTTCCAACTTGCCACGAACATCCGCAGCGTCGCAATCCGCCTTCGTCAGGCGCCGCTCCACATCCGCCAGCCTGTCCTTGGCGTCCCCCAGCTCCCTCTCCAAACCGCTGATCTCGTCCCTGAGCTGCCGCTCAACCCCGGGCTGCTTCTACGCCGCCATGAACATCTCATGCAGCCCAACCGAAAGGTGACCAAAAGCTGAACTGAAGGGTGACCCGTCAATCGCCGTTGGGCGGGAAATCCCCGCCAGACCACCAAACCCCAGTATCTCGCAGAGGTGGTAGAGAAATCCCCGTTCATTGTCAGTCATGAACTCGGCATAGGCTGCAAACGAGTCCAGGTCACTCGCAGGCGCCTCTTCTGCAGCGGCCACTGGCGCCTTCAGCGGAGCTTGGCGGGCCTTCTTCTGCTGGCGGACCCCGATAACCTCAGCATCATCATCATCATCCTCCTCGTCGGACTCATTCTGCCGACGCTTCCGCAACAACCGCGTTTGTCCAGTGGCCGCAGGCCTTGGCCCCCGTTGCTGTTGACCCACCGTAGCGGCAGCCCCCGCCGGCCGCACCACCTTCTGTGGCCCACGTCGCACGTTGGGCACTCTCTCTGTCTGCGGCGCGGCGCCAGACCCCTTCTTTCCACCCCCCACATTGGCACCCGTCTGAACAACGGGTAGGCCGTCGGCGCCAAGGTGGGAGTGCAGCGGCATTGGCAGCACCACCGGAACCTCGGATGGGCTCACCGCCAGCGTCACCGGGTCTATCACTGTCCTTTGAGTCGCATCCCCTGAGGCATACATGGCCTCCAAAAAGTTGTCAATCTCCGCGCGGTCCATGGCTTTGGCAAAGGCGTCACGGCTCCTAGCGTTACCTGGCGGCGTCTCTAAACAAACAGAAAGCAACTCAGTCAACCACAGGGCCAAATTAACTAAGTGTACAAGGAAGCGGAGATTTCTTACCAACGGCGCGAGTCAATCGTTGATCGACCAACAGCTCCCAACCGGTAAGTAGGCGAAAGTCCAACAAATTGCGATTCCGCAAGCAACCTTGGATGCGCGCCACACGACACTCTTCTTCACGAGTCAGGTTGTAGCGCAAGCCCACTGCAAAACAAGGATAAACGTTAGCAAGGTTCAAGACTAAGCACAACGTAAACCGCCAGAAATATTCAGCGGAGACCGACAAACCACCTCGGATAGGTTGGAACTCTGACTTAATCCTAAACGCCGGTTCCCCGTCATTGGATTCCGCCTGATATTCCCACCCCGTCGTGGCAACGCAAAAGGTGTCTCGCCAATACGACATAGAATCCCTCAGGTTCTCTATCAACTTGGGGGCTCCCTGGCGGCGACTTAGGTTCACTTGGCCTCCGCAGCCCTGACGCTTCACATACGTCAGCTCATAGAAATGCAGCACCTCCGCCACGGTTGGTCCCTCACAGCCGGACAACCGCCACAGCGAAGTCATTGCCAACATCAATCGCCACATGTTGTGGCAGACTTGCCCAAAGGCTAGGCCGAACTCGCACACCAAGATCTGAAGACTGGGCACGAGCGGTAGTGTCACTCCCTGGCGGAATATTGCCTCATGCACAGCGGCAAACCCCGGGGGAAGAATTGAAGCCTTTTCATCCACCGTCGGTGGACGCAGTTTAACCACGCCAGGCAACCGAAACATCCGCTTTATCCGGTTGACATTGGCATCGGTCATCCGCCCTCCCGCCTCGTCAACAGGAATCCCATCCGGAAGAACCCATGCCGATTCGGTATCCTCCCCTGTCGCATCTCCCCCTTCAGCGGAGCCACTGGTAGCGCTGTTACTTGCCAGCCGCTCCTCACGCCTATTCTGAGCAGCGGCGGCCTCCCTGGCCCTAGAACTCTCGGGGTGCGAAGCACGACCCATTACTACTTCCCAGGGTATGGTTTGTAGGGGCTCGACGTCTAGCGGTTCTGGCAGTGAGGTTCCTATCCGCCGCGCTGAACGACACGTCAGACCCGGAATCCTCACTGCTCGAAATCTCTACGACGCTAGCCATCCCAAACCCTAGAACCCAAACCGGTCAGTTTACACAAGATCTAGCCTTTACCTATATTCGTTTAGTGCAAAAACATCAAGAACAATTACCCAGAAAAATACCAAAACAAGAACAAACGCACACTCAACCCAGATTCGACCATCTAGCAAAACCCAAAACCCCAACTCTCTGTCAAACACCATAACCTCCCTCAAATCTCTCTCTACACCCTCAGAGAACACCAAAGAAGCAACATCACACCATTAACAGAAGTAGCAAAACCCAGAAACCACCATTGCAGATTCAATGAAATAGGAAAAGGATTCGAAATACCAACCTCACGTCGAAGCTGTGGCGTGCAACTCGTCTTCACTGACAGATATTTCGTCCTCTCGAGTCCGACAGCTCCACGCAAACCGGGGAATCTTCTTCGCAATTCACAGACGAACAAGGCTCGAAGGAGGCGACTTAGATTTGAAGATTTTCCAGAAGTGTCGAAACTCGCTGAGTTCCCCCCCTTTTATGTCAACATCAAGCAATCCTCAGCCGTCCGCTAGAAAACGACATCACGTAGCAACCGTACACGTGTCCCACGTCTTCACTAACTCCCCCGATTAACCGAGGCGTCGCCTCGGTTACGAAATCCATCATTACTCGCATTAATGACGAGAAGACGGCTAGGCTTAGGAGACAAGCCTCCAGACGCTAACCCTCTAGGAGTTGGCCACGTGTCAACCGTCGTCTCCTTTAGCTTCCAAGGGAAGTAACCACTTGAGAAGAAAACCCCCAACCATTGGAAGTCTCCGCTGAGCGAAACCGCGCCAGCGGATCTTCACTTGTCATCCTCCGAGTGGAGTCTCCGCTGAGCGAAACCCCGCCAGCGGATCTTCACTTGTCATTCTCCAAGTGACGGAGTCTCCGCTGAGCGAAACCCCGCCAGCAGATTTTCTCACTTGTCATCTCCCAGGTGACAGTCCACTGAGCGAAACCCCGCCAGCGGAACTTTTCTTGTCACCATCGAAGTCTCCAACGGAACTTCCCTCGTCATTCGGTAAACAGGGCGTCCTCGGCTACACAGCACACCGCTAGCGGACCCCCCTTTCTCATCTGACAAGCTGCGTACTTTATTCAGCGCAATACCGCTCAATAAAATACCACCAAGCACGTCTACTTGACGCTGCTTCCTGCTACATCTAGCGGGGGGACTTCCGCCAGCGGCGGATCCCGAGGCCACGCCTCTCTGACAACGCCGACACGCGGAGTTACGGTCAGAATGTCCCTACGGGACACGGGGACTAGTCAACAGTCTACGACAGCCCTGATCAGGTACGTTGACCCCCGTCACTTGGGTGCTAAGATTGGGCTCGCAACCCAACACCCTCTGCTCCGTGCAGCGCTGCTCCGTGCAGCTCCCCTCAACAAACAATAATAGCGACCATCCGGAGGTCCATCTTAGCCGGGGAGTGGGGGACTCCCTGGGGGGCCTAGCAGGGGCCCACCCGAAAGGGCACAAAGCGTTTGCTCAGTAAATCCATGGTTGACGACGCACTGACGCTAATTATGCTTCTGCAAAGTCTAGCGGGAGAAACGCTTCAAACCGCCGATCAACTCCCCAACCAAGATTGCCCTCCTTGACTGGGGATTTGGGGGACTTGTACATACATGTGCATTTGCAAGCATAATTAGCTATAATGAGCCACGCTCATTGTACCGCCAGGGGTACCAACGCCCACCATATGAGTGACTGGCGTAAAGACAGCTAGCCGGGTTACCGCCTGAGCCCCGGATCAACCCCAAAGCACCGCCGACGCGCCACCACGGGCCGTGTCAAGTTAGCATCAGAAGCTACTGAAACTGGGAACTGAAGCACATCAGTCCCACATCGAAAACAAGGAGAAGATCATCCTCTTCCTCACCTATAAAAGGTCCTCTCCTCTCTCCTCATTGATTACGCATTTACTACTCATTATTGTTATGTTGCCTATATGCATTGACTGACTTAGGCATCGGAGAGTTGAAGACCGCCCAACGCGGTCTCCTTCTAACGCCCTGTCTTGTGTTTGGTAGCTACCAGTAATCCTCAGATCGGCAGAGTAGCGGTCCGCCTGCCGGACCAGCGTTAGACCAAGGTTTGGCTACCGCCAGACTTTTGAGCATTAACAATTGGCTACTACTCTGTTGTTTGCTTGACAGTTCTTGTACCAATGCCCAATGAATCCACACCTATAGCATGGTTCATTGTCAACTCTTTCCTTTTGCATCTTTTTTCCACCATCCCCATGTCCCTTTCCACGTGGTGCATGGTTGCCACGTGGGTAGGGATCAGCATGTCTAAACCCCCTTGCATTGGAGTTCTTTCCACCTTTCATTTTTCCATAATTAGCCTCGGGAATTTTCTTTGTCCCAATGGGCCTGGCATTGTTGTTCAAGAGAACCTCATTATGTCTCTCAGCCACTTGCAGTAGGCTTATTAACTTATTGAAGATTGTGATTCTTTTGTTGTCATATTCCAACTTATACAGGTTCGCTAGTATAAATGCTGAAGTAGGAAAGGTGGTAAGAGTCTTGTAGATCATATCATCTTTTGTGATTTCCCTTCCACAGAAATTGAGACGTGCCTTAAGGCGCAACATGTCCTTGTTGAAGTCATTGACCCTTTTGTAGTCAAGCAAGCGGATTCCATTCCACTGAACGGCCAGTTCTGGGAGCAAAATGTCATGAATGTTCCCAAAACGTCCCTTAAGGGCATCCCACAGTTCTTTGGGTGTCTTCAACTAAAGGTACTCCCAGCGTAGGCTAGGATCAATATGTCGCCTCAGAAACAGTAAGGCATCTGCTTTCACCTTATTAGATAGTTCATCATCTTTGGGGTCGGTAATGGTGACAGTGTAGTCTTTTGCTACAAAGGCAGTTTCTACATCGGAAACCCAACGATGGTACTCAAGTCCTTCTGAGTCCAAGATGTCAAACTCAGTTCGAGTTGGATCAGCCATCTACATAAAACAAGAGAGAAGATATAAATTACGCAGTCATAAAGACATCCACGTAAATTATTTTCCAAAAATATGAATTAGATTTCAAGACCAAGATTTGTAATGGTCACATTTTTTTCGATGCTACGTGAAAATACATTATCACGGTAAGTATGTATGTATAATGCTCATGAATTTTCATTATCATGGCAAAGCGGATTATATATGTTGCATTCTAAAAATAAGCATAACACATTTAAACATAGCATATATAAGAAATAAACTACATGGCATGCTCAAATTTCATAAATATACAACAAATTATATACTACACATAATAATTGCAAGAATATATCATGCATAAAATGAAATGTAAACAATAGCATAATACAAAGCATGCGTAGACATACTTTATATAAGCGTAAATAAAATAAAAACATGCTCAAAATTGCATAAATAAGATATAATAAAATATATATATATATATATATATATATGGCATGTTCAAAATAAAGTATAAACAATAGCATAACATGCTTAAACATAATTATGTAAAACATAAATAACAAGACATGCTTAAAAGAATCAAAATTATCTAACTAAACATGCTCAAAAGTTCTAATTAGATAAAAAAATATACCGTAGTATGAAATTAAATAAATAAAAGAGAACATACTTGTTGTCGAGAAAATAATAAAACAATTATAGCACACGCGAGTGTTGATGCAGGCGTGCGTAGCGATGTTTTTGGGCTTGAGAAAGTTGGGCCGCTTCCTCTTTCTTTTCGGCAGTGGGCCACGGGCCCTCTTTTTTTTCTTTATTTTTCGTGGCCTGGTTTTTTTCTTTTCTGGGCCGCATGCCTTGTTTCCTTTTTTTTCTTTGCTTTTTTTTCTTTTTTTTTTCTGGGCTGCAGGGCCTACTTAATTTGCTTTTTTTTTTTTTTTCTCTTTTTTCTTTTCTTTTCTCTCTTCTTCCTTTTTTTCTCTTCTTTTCTGCGTCTTTTGGGTTACAGATGTGAGTTAGCAGGTGGAGGCTGCGGGGGCTAGCAGGAAGGCGGAGGTCGTTGCAGGCGGGCTGCTGGAGGCGGCGCTAGGCCCGTGTGGGCTGATGCAGGCGCAGGGGCGGAAGGCCATGGGCGCTGGGCTGCCTCAAGAGTGATCTGCGCAGGCAAGATCTGCTGCAAGCCGGTGAAGGGCAGGCGCGGATGTCGGGGCTATGCCGCGTTGGGATGGGGAGCAACAGTAATGGGGTCGAGGGCCTGGACCGAGGCTGGAGGCGTGCGTGCGTGGAGGCGTGCGCGCTGTGCGGGCAGCTTGTTGCAGGAGGCTTGCGTGTTGTGCGCAGGGGAGGAGGCCAGTGAGGTGAGGCCAGTGGTGTGTTGCAGGCTGCAGAAGGAAGAGGCCGGGAAGGGAGCTAAGGCCTGTCTGAGATGGGCTGCTGCTGCTGGGATCGGCGTGGGGTGAGGCCGGTCTGGGGAGAATTTTTTATTTATTTATTTTTTTGGTGTGGCGGCAGAAAAGAAGAAAAACTTTTTCTTCTGGGGTTTTTTCTTGGGGGTTTTTTTTTTCGACGGAAAGAAAAAACACTAGAAAATTATGGTTTTTTTCTTTGGCTATTGGCTCTGAGCGTGCTGATAACGTGTAAAAGTAAAATTGAGATGGAATTGGTCTACTCATTTCATTTCATTTCATAGTCCCTTTATATAGGGATAGAATTACAACAGAAATATCGATTACATTAATGATACTAAATGCTGATTGATCCGTAATTGCGCTGATTGATGGTAATCACTGATTCCTTGATTCTCTCTCCGTCAGTTGCTTTGACGAAGGCACACAATATGTTTTTCCTTTAACATTTTATTAATATTTTGATATATATAAGCATTTAATTTTTATTTAATTTTTGTGGATTCTTCTTTGTTTTTAGTTATTATTTATTTATTAATGAAAAGAATATAGAAGGAAATTTGATAACAAAAAAATATAACGGGGGTGTGCATTAAGTTATTGAGGGGTGTGTGTAAACTTCTCTATGAGTTTGGATAAAGCAATGCAAAGTATACGATACAGTTCTAGGGCTCATCAACGAGCCGGGCCGGGCCAGGTTTTATTATAAATGGCAAGATCCAAGCTCGGCCCTATAAGGCGGGCCTTGCGGGCTTTTCTGGGCCGGGCCGGGTAGCCCTCGTTTTTACGGGCCAGGCCGGGCTTTATTAACAAAAGAAGTTTTAAAGATATGATATTTTTTTTAAAGGGGTTTGGAACCAACCTAGTTGGGAGGCTCATCCCCACGCCCGATTTAATGTATTGAAATAAAAAGACGGAGAATACAAAGTATAGGAACATTCCCAATTACAACTTAGAACAAAAGCAAATTATTAATACAACTTATATGCAGCGAACTTGGACTTCAATGCTTCTCTAAATGCAATGAAAGCTTCTTTACTCTTCCCTTTTATCATATGCCTGCAGCCCTGCATAATTGGTACAGGGAGTTAAAAATTGTCCCTTGGTTATCAAACATAAATAGAGTAAGATACTCTCCAATCAAACATCTAATTTCCACCAAGAATGTATGTCAAAGCACATAAAAATCGTTAAAAAAATACATGGGATTCAACTCAAGGCTGCCGCCTGCAGATTTGTTACTAAGAATTAGTACCAGTTATTCATTGTGACAATAAGAACTCAAAACATGCATAAAACAATATCTAATCATTCTGACCCCAACATCTAATCAAAGGAACAACTGGGTTCTTCAAAATGCATAAAAAAATTAACTCTTTCAATTCCTGTCCAATAAATCAAAGCACCAACTTCAAAAGAAAAATAAAAGGAACAAATAAGCCATAACCTTGATTCAAAAGCCATCGTTTCAACTTGATTCAGTTTCGTTTCAGTCCTTGCTAGATTGCAGATATATGTATTCTGAAGCATGAACAAACAAAGAAATAAAACTCAAACTAGTCAGATTTTCCTTTCGCTCCATTACCAGAAACTAAAAATGAACTAATCAAAAAGAGAAGACATGATGTACTCCCTTACCAGCTTCCAGGAGTTCCATAAGAATGTCTACAAAACTGGAGATGAGTTCAGGGTATCCTTGCAGAAAAGTGGAAGCCCCCGAATAGCTTGCACTCGAACCTGCACATTACAATGATAAAAAAGTCAAACATAGAAATGGGTTCTTAGTCTGAGATTCGAACCGATCTATTTCAAGACAAACAGAAAATTGAAGAAACAGGTTCTTAGTATGAGATTCGAACCTTGATCTGAGAGAAGAGGCCGCGGTAGCCGCCGGATTTGAGGTGATCGACGGCGTCGTTAACTAGTTGGGATTGCCGCAGAATCGCAGATCTACCAAAGCAGCGGAAGAGGGATGGAGCAGACTGGAGGGATGGACCGATGGAGGATGAAGCTACGAGCTAGAGGGAAATCGGGGAACAGTCTCACAATGGAGGCAGCGGTTGAGAGAATGAGAGAGAAGAGTTGAGTTGTTTTCGAAATAGGTCAATTGTGAGTCGAGTGGTGAGAGTGTGAGAGTGTGAGAGAGACAGAGAGTGACTGACCTAGTGGGGTTGTTGACTTGGATACACATTTACGCAAGCGTACGTATCATTGTCAAGATAGGGAAGTATAATGCCCAAAGTTATCGTACCACGGGGATTAGTGGCTAACCCACAATCCTTGGGTGGTCGGAACTAAAGTTACTAAGCAAATAAAGGAAATAAAACAAATAAAATAAAATAAAACTAATCTAAGGCACCAAGCCTTAGCAATGCTCGGCTTTAATTTTCACCTAAACCTAATCAAAACTAAGAACCTAGTGGTGGATATGCATAAATGAGTGGAATAGTTCAATGTTTGTGAGTTGATTTTAACATAACAAAAAGGAATGAAATGTAAAGCAACTAATAAAAATGCAAAGAAATTAATAAAAGTGTAAACAATATAAATGGGAATGTCGGGTGCTAGGGAGGATCCTTCACCAAATCTTATGTGTCGGAAGCTAATCTAAAGTAGATGCATATTTCCTATTTTGGCGGTAGTCGTATCCAAGGCGGTTCAAGGCTCAAGGACCTAAATTCCCTTTCATGGTATTCCTACTCCGGTTCAAGGGCCGTAGGAACTCACTTGGCATGAATTAGAGCCGGTTCAAGGGTCACTAATTCACATCAAGAGGCGTAGAGATCGAGGAATTAGACTACTAAGCGACTCGCCTGCGCAATCACGCAACGGGTGTAAATCACCATGCTTATAACCCCTCGAATACGAAATTGAAGGTTTCTAGCTTAGGAATTAGAGGGGGTCAAGCCTCTAACTCCATCCTAGACATTCTCAAAATACACACCCTAGAGTTGACTAGGCTCCTAGACATGCATTTTAACCCAACAAAAATAGATATAAGCATCCATCATATGAAAATTGCATCATTACATTAAATTAAACATCTTTTACACAAAATTTGGGTTAGGGACACAACCCTAAACCCCAACAAGGAAATTACTCACAACCCATAATCATAGACATCAAAATTACAAAATTCAAATAGAAAAGAGTAGAGAAGTGTAGAAGAAAACAAGAATAATCACAAATAGCTATGAAACTAGCATGACTAGCCTTGAATTACAACCCCACAAAATACCCAAATCTTGAATCTTGTAGAGGTTGAGCCATTTGACAGATCGTTGAAGCTTTGTGTGAGTAGTCCTTGAAATCTCAAAAGAAAATATCAAGAAAAGAGGAAAAATGGAGGAGAAGGAGGGAAAGGGTGGCAGCCCTCCCCGTTTGGCTCTACAGCGCTGCTGGTGAAGAGAGAGGATAGGGAATGGGTTATCCCAATTAATGGGTGAGGTTATAAATATACTGTCTCGGTGTGTGGCTGCTTGCTAGGGAAGAAGTGGATGATTAATGGATGGCTGTGATTCAAGGGAAAAATTGGTGGCCTGCGGCTAGGATTGACTGAAGAGAAGAGCACGTTATGGGGCTATTGTTTTTGTGAGTAGGAGGAAAGGATGGGTCAGACATGTGGTCAGCGTGAAAAGAAACAAATAAATGCAGTTGCTCCTCCTTGTATAATTAAACCCTAATGTATAATTGTATTGCTGCCATGTGTCACCAAAATCATGGATTTTGGATTCTTTCAATTAAGGAAACATGCAGCTGTTAGGTTAAAAATTGCACAAAGTGTAAAATGTCACCCAACGTAATTTCACTCATATTCATTAATAGAATAGAGTTTTAATTATTTTGGGTTTGACTTCAAGACAGAATGTGTCTCTTAATTACAATCTCTTGTTACAAGAGAACACCATTTGATTCCATTTATAAAGAAACCAATGTGTGTTTGTTTGTTTTTGCGGCTGCACCCGAATTTTGGAATGGGTTGCCTACGTACCCGGGAAGGGATCAAGCCACTCGTAGTTCAAGAGTTCCAATGAGTGGATGACCCATTGGAAGGCTTGGGTTTTTGGAATAGGAATAGTGTTTGAGATGCGGTTGCATCTAGATTATGATTCCAGATTGCCTACATACCCTTGCGGGATCAAACCACATGTAGTTCCAGCATTTGGGATTTAAATGGGTAGATGACCCATTTATTTTTGGATTTGTGTTTGAGATATTTGTGAGGGTTTAGAGCCCTTGAATTTGCTTTTGGGTGATTTGGGAATGATTTGATTTTTCTAGTGTTTGGGTGAATTTGACTGGTGGAGTCAGGGATTCGATTTAACTGAATTTGACTAGTGGAGTCAGGGATTCGATTTGAATTTGCGGTTGCATCTAGTGGGTCGCTAGATTGCCTACATACCCTGTAAAGGGATCAAACCATTGTAGTTCTGAGCATTTGTGGATTTTGGAATTTTCCTTGGTTTTGTACCAAAATGATATTTTCAGGTTCCGAAGTATTTTTAACGAAACCAAATGTTCAAGTATCTTGAAAGGGAAACCCGTATCCTCAAGCTTCGCCGATTTCCTCAAATGGGCCCAAATTTAGGTGTGGGCTTTGCTTGCGAGCTATGTTGCTTGGTCTACACCAATCAAGGCCCTTTTGGGCCCCAAATTTGATATGGGCACACGTAAGGACCCAGTTGCCAAGGAGTTGTAACTCTTCCTTGTTTTATTTTTTATTTTTCACCCTCTCTCTCTCTCTCTTCTCTTTGCTGAGTCCAGACGAACCTCGAAGCATGGCAGAATGCTCCAAGAACAAGGCGTACCCCTGCCAATCGAAGATGAAATTTAATTTGGAGATCGGAGCGCGCCTGGGTCTTTGACAAAACAGAATTTCTCAGCCTTTGAAGCTCGCAATTGTCTTGATTGCTTCTCTTTGTGGAGAATTGGGTAAGTACCCTCTCTGTTTTGATTCTTGCTTCTAACTCTGTAGTTCAGGAAACCAAGTGCCGACAACACTTTTATTGTACTCTACAGTCATTTTCAAGAAGTACCCACTGTTTAGGAGCTTGTTTCTTCGCCTTTGGCTATTTGATTTGACTGCTGGAATGCCACACTCAAAACTCGGCTCTTCTTTTTTCTTTACAGGTACCGCTGAAGGGAAAGCACCTAATGGTCTGGTAATCAAAGCCTTTGGACTCCAGTATTGTTTTTGCTTTGATGCTTTTGGTCTGAATGTAGAAGCCTTCTCTTTTATTTGTAAAGAAACAAAACTAACTTTTATTAATTTTGCCTGTTTTGACTTTTCTTCTTTGTGGTATGATCACACTCCAGCACACTTTGCACAAAGGGAAGGCATGATTAATTAAACATTCATAGAAGACCACAAACCAAGTTCTTTCTTATTTTAGCTTTCTTATGTCGGCACCTCTTCAAAACTTTTACTTTTGTTTTCTTCTGTTGGCCAGCCTCTGATACCAAGCACATATTCATTAAAAATCCCTTCAATCTTCAACACTAGCACCGCATTTATTCTTTTCTTTTTGTGCTTTTTGATTCTTTGTGAGCATGAAAACATTGTATCCCATTCTTCGTGAACATGACACTATTGCATCCGACTTATATTGCTTACTGCTGCAACTTCAAGGATTCTTTATTGATTTGTGCAGGTACAAAGCAAGGACATCAGCTGCAGTCAAAGTTCCAGAGTTTCAAAATGAAGGTGAGCCTCTGTTTATTTTTTGTGTTATTTGAGTTGGTGCTTTTGGGAAGAAGACATGGAATTTGAGATAGGCCATTTGGCCTTGGTGGTTGACAAGGATCGGGGATGGTTATGGCCTTATTGTTGTTTGCCAGCAGATTTGGTGAAGCCCCGTAGCTAGTCAAGGTGCATTATAATCGTTGTCATGCACAGTTTTAATCACTTGGAAAATTTTCTTGTGAAGACGTGAAGACTTGGAAAGGTGGCTTTTTCATATGCTTCTTTGTCCTCTTCCTTGTTGAACCTTCATAATTAATAGCACCGCCAAGCTGCTTTTTTCTTTAGCTTTTCGATGGAGGCAAGTTCAAGCCTTTATCATCTTTGTCATGTGCACATATTAATATAATTTCCAAGTGTGGTCTGCAATACCATGACTGCAAAGTAAGCAAACAAAAGCTTTAATCTTTCAACATATTATTTAGCAAGACAAACTTTTGTTTGTCGTCCATCAATTGTTCTCAGTTTCTTTACTCTCTGTTTCATCTTTGCAGCAACACTTCTTGTTGGTTCTCGACAACTTCTAATTTTTTTTTAAATTCATTTGTTGCACTTTGTTTGGAATCAGGCATATGAGGCTGGAGCAAATTTGGAGCCAAGCATCTTTGACGCGTTGCTGGAAACTTGAGAGTAAGCATCATGCTATTGGAACTTGAGAGAGAGCAAGAACGCCGCTGGGATTTTAAGAGAACAAGGACTGCGTCGGTGGTAGGGCTAACAAGAGAACAGGGATTTGAAAGGGCAAGGCCTGCATCACTGGGATTGATTTAAGAGAGCAAAGCCTTCTGCCTAGATTTGAGTTCATCGGGACACTGCCCGGCATGGTCATCGGGACGCTGCCCGGCATGGTTCATCATTGACACCTGAAGGTGTCGTTGTGGGAGGGCCTTGTCTGAACCTTTTGTCTTCCGAGCTGCTTTCTCCTTCTGCTTTTCCACGCTGCTGTGCTCCGTTGCGTCCTCCTCTTTTTGACCTCCAAGGCTCGTTTTATATGAGACCCAAGAGTTGTTGAGGTTGAACTGTTCTCACCTTTTTTAATTGTACTTGGACTCGTCTTCTCAAATTACATCTGCCTTGAACTCTTTTTTTATTACTTTGTTGTAGAGTTTTAGTAAAGGTAGAAGTAACTCGGCAGATAAATTGTAGAATCCTAGAAGTACCATGCCTTTTTCATGTTTTGGTTTTGCCGAAAACACTCATATTGTTGAAGAGTCCTCATTCAAGATGAACTTGTGATTTTTTTCATTTCAACAGCAGCTAACGTCCGGCCCATAATTATCCTTAATTAACCAATGGTTAATTAAGACTAATGGTTAATTAAGGTTGTTTTGACCAAGAGTTGACTGCTTCGATCTTTGATAAAAACTCCACCTCTGCGGCTCTGCTATGATGATTTTGAACACTTTGCTTTCAATATCCGCGACTCCGCTTATTTTCTACAAAATAATAAAAATGGATTAATTACATTATAATTGACTTGGGAATTAGTTTATTTATAGTGTTTTAGATATAATTACACGCATATAAATGCGTATAATCAGTTGTCAATTGTGGGCTGGTGTGAGACAGCTGGTCTCCACTTTCCAAAGGATACTCTCATTCTAGCCTAGGATTCTCTTTTTTTTGAAATAACAGTAGGATTCAGTTTCTTGAAATTTGGATAATATATATATATATATATATTTATATAATATATATTTATTTGCGGGCTTTTACGGGTCAGGCCGGGTTTCTAACCCCTAAACCAAACCCGGCCCTCTACCCACCGGGTCTGGCCTATAGCGGGCTTTTGGCCCTGCGTGCCGGCGGGCCTCCATCAGCCCACTAGGCCTACGGGCTAAATAATGACCCCTACAATACACCCAGTATAGTAAAACCTTATGTTTGGCAGGTCACTATTCTCTCCCTCTTTGGCAAGTTGGCAAAGTTACTACAGTTTTTACGACTTGTGAGGAGGGTACCTCTCGGATCTATTTGTTATTGCGAGATGTGTTTGACCACCCTCGGCAGTTGTAAAAGTAGAAGAAAAATATGCGTTTTCATGAGTATTCGATCAATACTTATTGGTGCTCGTGTTATTCATGTTGTCATTGGAATATTGAAATTGACAGATGGTCCTAAACAAGAGCTTTATATAGATCAATCCATTTTCATATCTTCGGGACGACTAACAGCCAAATGAGTAGCAACGACGTTCAGCCAGAGGAATGTTGGTCTTTCCCTAACTTAATTAAAGTTTTTCTTTTTTATCAAAGAGAGAAAAAGCAATAGAATTCATTTGCTATGCTATTGTGTAGTTTATAGGCTCACTTGGAATAAGTGAGCATTGAGTTGTAATAGTGAGTGGTGCTAGTATATCACTCGTCTTACTTGCCGTATATGTCAGTGACTGATATGTATTCGTGCTATTCTAGCCTTAGCTTAATGAAAATCCTATTTACTGATTCTAAAAAAAATTATAATTCTAAATAAGATGCAATAAGTAGAGGTACAACGACATATACATCGAAATATACCGTCAACGTAATTAAAATGACATAGATAATAGGTACATAAAATATCTCACAAGCAACAACAGCCACACACAAAGAAAGTGAGAAATGCAGGCAATTGTGAATAACTAGCTAGCTAGCTAGTAAAACTTCACTTATGCATGTTCACCCGAATGCTGAGTGTCTGACTCCACGCGGTGAGAATCAAAATGATAATACCTATCCCAAAAGCTAAAATTCTCCAGGGACTAGAAAATTTTTCACTCTTGAGTAAAGCCAACCATGTAAACCATCTCGATCTGTAACGATCATTCACTTTTTTGCACAGCTCAACATAGTAGAACTTGTTGTGCGGGATGTCTTTGTAAAGGTTGCTGAAAAACTTACAACCATCTTCATCACTCATCGAGTTACCAATTACTTTTTGCTTGCAAAGTAATTCCATATCTTCCTTTGAAGAGATGAGGTTATCCATAAAGATGGCATAAGATGTTATCTCGTTTGAATAACCATGGTAGCATTGCTCAATTGCAATGAGGTTCCTGAATAATGTTTCTGATGACATTCCAACGTTTAGCTTTGGAATCATAAGAATTCCATTCCTGAACCACCCACCCTCTTTGAATTGGATGTCCATTATGCTCTCCTTTTCTACGCTTTTGAATTTAATGTCTGCCTTTGAGAGAGCGGTTGCGGTACATAGACGATGTAGATCTGGGTCAAAGATAGGTTCCTGAACAGCTTTACTCTCTGCCTTGTCAATGGTCCTTTTATGCACTTGATGCTCTTCAGCTTGGCTGGACATAGATTCTTTTCTAGCTACTCTCGCATCGATGGTCTTGAATGGAATAACTATGGAAGCTCTTACCAGATCAAGTATGTGCAGATAATCAGCATCACAATGACACTTGCTTTTGCGGAGATGCTTATTATAAGATGAGCAACTTTGCTTCAGTGATGGTGACATGCTGAAGGCTTTAAGGATGAGAGTAGAGAGGGAGGCTTCATCAGGGTATATTTCATGGGTAAGGCTATACAAACTGTGGATAACAAACCAAGGTAATTGATTCTCTAGAAGCAAAATGTCATGGCATAGGAAATGAAACATACAGTGCATGTTGAACAGCGGATCATCAAAGGCCCTGAGTTTTGAATTTTCACACTCCCGAAACAGTTGAATTAGGAAGCAACCGTCAACTATCATCATCTCCATGAAGTCTTTGGAAGAAATATGATCAAATGGTTCTGCATAAAAATTGCGGGCTCGTTCCTCAAAGCCACCTTCATTCTTCTGATCTGAGAGCTCAGTAACTTTTGCGGTCAACTCTTCCAAAGTTATCTTCATACCTGTGAGAATTTCATTCAAATAGCTCTTTTTCACTCGTTTCGTAAGTTGGAAATCTTCCTCGCCTATGCCTTGTTTTCCTTCCTTGACTCCTTTACCTTTCTCCGTGCCTCGCTTTTCTCGATAATGATGAAAAGTTCCTATTGAAACAACGTCAGGTGTATATGCTTCAGGGTTTTGTCTCCGGATCACGTTAGGAACTCGGAAGATGCATTTCTTGCTTTTCTCGCGGTCATCGATGATATCAATAACTGTATGATCTCTACCACTTTTACGATTTGCAGACATGAGTGCTATATATGATCAATTCCCAACTAATCAGTTTGATCTCCTGAAAAGGTTGATACAAGTTGCAATTAATGGAGCATATAATCAAATTACCTATAAATGAAAAGGAAATGAATAAAATACAAACTGCATGCAATGAGTATATATACACCATACCTAGCTAGCAATGAAAAAACGAAAACATTATTAATTACTAGAAAATGTACCTAGCTGAGGGAGTGTTGAGAAAAAAACTTTGCAGTAGATCAAGGGTGAGAAGGGGAATCGATAGAAATTGATTGAGTTTGGTATGGGTTAGTGTTGTTTTTGCAGCAAACCAGTTCCTTTTATAACAGGATGGATGGATCTAGAAATTATAGATTTTTTTTTTTTTTTTGAGAATAAATTCTAGACTGATGAGAGAAAGTTGCTGTAAGTATATGCCGTTTAGGTGGGCACTGAATAATTAAAGTAAAGTTGAACAATACTTGCAATTGCTACCCTAAATAGTACTAGCACATGTATATGAAGTTAAACAAGACGAGACTTAGAGAATGAATTGTCTGATATTTTATTCATCTCACAGTGGAGGTATATAAAGAGGATTACAAGAATATAACAGGTAAGTACAATATATTCTATACTAAGAAATAATTATAATATATTCTATATTCCTAATATCAAACCATGACTCACGCTAACACTCCCCCTCAAGTTGGCGCATATACATCAACCATGCCCAACTTGCTTAGTGAGTCATAAAACGCCTTTCTAGAAACTCCTTTGGTAAGTATATCTGCAAGTTGCTATTCCGTTGGAACAAAAGGAAAGCTAATAATTTTGGCATCTAGCTTCTCCTTTATAAAATGACGATCAACCTCCACATGCTTAGTACGATCATGTTGTACTGGATTCTGTGATATGTCAATGGCTGCTTTATTGTCACAATACAACTGCATAGTACTTTTGAGTTTGAAACCCAAATCACGTACCAGATTTCTCAGCCATAGCAATTCACACACTCTGTAACCCATACCTCTATACTTGGCCTCAGCACTAGATCGTGCCACAAATTTCTGTTTCTTACTCTTCCATGTAACCAAATTACCTCCCACAAAGGTAAAGTAATCTGATGTTGACCTCCTGTCTGTAATATTTCCAGCCCAATCTGCATCTATAAAGCCACAAACCTCAAGGATGTTGTTATGTCCAGAAAACAATACTCCCCTTCCTGGAGCTGACTTCAGGTACTTTAAAATTCTCATAACAACATCCATGTGACTTTCACTTGGGTTATGCATGAACTGACTCACCACACTCACTGCATATGCAACATCTGGTCTAGTATGAGCCAAATAAATCAAGCGCCCAACTAACCTCTAATAGCGAGCTCAATCAGTAGGTACCTGATTTGGATACTCAGCTAAACAATGATTCTGCTCAATAGGAGTATCAATAGGTCTGCAATCCAACAAACCTGTCTCTATTAGCAAGTCAAGAACGTACTTCCTCTGGCACAGGTAGATTCCTTCTCTCCCCCTAGCTACCTCAATTCCTAAGAAGTACTTAAGTTCACCCAAGTCCTTCATCTCGAACTCAGAGGCTAGCTGTCTCTGCAGTCTATCCATCTCAACAGTATCATTGCCAGTGATTACCATATCATCCACATAAATAATTAGAGCTGTTACCTTCCCTTGTTGATGCTTGAGAAACAATGTATGATCTGAGTTGCTCTGTTTGTAACCAACCATCCGCATGAACAGTGAAAATCTCTCAAACCAAGCACGAGGCGACTGTTTGAGACCATACAGAGACTTTCTCAATTTGCATACAAAATCACCAGGAGAAGCAACTATATACCCAGGTGGAAGACTCATGTATACTTCCTCGGCTAATTCTCCATGAAGAAATGCATTCTTGACATCAAACTGTCGGAGTGGCCAGTTTAAACTAGCAGCAAACCATAGTAGAACCCGAATAGTGTTCATATTGGCAACAGGAGCAAATGTTTCATCATAGTCAATACCATACGTCTGAGTAAACCCCTTTGCTACAAGGCGTGCTTTGTATCGATTCACTGATCCATCTGCATTATGTTTCACAGTAAACACCCAACGACAGCCTACAGCCTTCTTGCCTTGTGGTGGAAGTACAAGTTGCCAAGTATTGTTCTTCTACAACGCCTCCATTTCTTCATCCATTGCCTTCCTCCACTTTGGATCCCCCAATGCATCCTGCACTCTGTTAGGTACTGATATAGCAGATATTTGATTCACAAATGATTCATATGACTTAGACAACCTCCTAGTGGACATATAATTGGCTACTGGGTATTTTGACTTGGCAGTAAGAGTAGGTTCATATCTTTTGGCTGATTGACCTCGAGTGGTCCTATTGGGTAACACATATTGCTCAACATTAGACTCACTATTGCCAGTACTAGTGGGTGGACATACCTCAAATGAGTGATCTTCAGCACCAGGAAGTTGTGGGTCAGGGGTAGAAGTGATGGCAGTAGGGGCAGTTGTGTCTTCAACTACATGTTCAATGATTGAAACTGGTGTCTGGATGTCTGGAGCTTCTGCTTCTGGAAGTGATAAGTCAATGCTCTCAATTGGATCCGTTAAAATACCTCCTGCCTGTGCGACTTCTTCTCTGCTTTCTGATTCCTCCCCCTCTCCATGATAAAGCTCTTCAAAAAATGAATTCTCCCCCTAAAGAGCTGTATCTGAGGAGGAAAAATAATTCATGTCCTCAAAGAAAGTAACATCCATAGTGACATAGTACTTTCTGGTTGGTGGATGATAGCACTTGTACCCTTTCTGATAACCTCCATAGCCCACAAACACACACTTAAGCGCTCGGGCATCCAACTTAGACCGCTGATTTTTAGGAATATGGACAAAAACAACACAACCAAAGACACGAGCTGGCAGATTATGAAATGAAGGTAAGGAAACATGAGAGGCAAGAACCTCAAATGGAATTTTTCCATGAAGGACACTAGATGAAAGACGATTGATAAGATGGGAGGAAGCATGAATAGCATCGCCCCAAAGATACTTAGGCATATGTTCACTAAAGAGAAGGGCACGAGTCATATCAAGTAAATGACGGTTTTTCCTTTCAGACACTCGATTTTGCTCTGGTGTTTGTGGACATGTGGTTTGGTGAACAATCCCATAGGCTTTGCAAAACGCTTGGAAAACATGATTAACATATTCTCTTCCATTGTCAGAACGAAGGATTTTAATGGTGCTATGGTATTGTGTTTGAACAAGAGTACGAAAAGTTTGAAAAGCTGGAAAGACTTCATCTTTGGTTTTAAGAAGAGCAACTCATGACAATCTCATACAATCATCAATAAACAACACAAAATATCTTATACCAGACACAGTGGGTTCTCTAGAAGGTCCCCAAACATCAGAATGAATCAACTCAAAAGGAATAACACTTTTATTAGAAATACTAGGAGAATAAGTAGCACGATGACTTTTGGCCAAGACACATGTTTCACAATGTAAAACAGACTCATCCACACCAATAAACAGAGTAGGCATGGTTTTTCTCATAAGACTAAAAGATGGATGCCCTAAACGGCGATGCCATAACCAAATTTCACTTAGCTTATCAGAATTCAAAGTTAAAGCGGCGCGAGACGGTGCTTCTGGTTTCTCCCCTGCGTATGTCTGATCCAGATGGAACAATCTGCCCCTCAGATACCCCCGACCGATTAACTCCCTGGTGAGAAGATCCTGAAAATCACATACATAGGATAAAAGGTTACGGAGCATTTAGACTCAGTATTCAACTGTGGAACAGATATCAAGTGATGAGATAAGTCAGGCACATATAACACATTATGAAGTTCTAAAGTGGGAGTAATACGCACGGACCCTAACCCTAACACAGGAAAAGCCTCACCATTGGCATTGGTGACATAGGACACTAGTGGGGAAGACAACTCAGTAAAATATGATTTATCATAAGTCATATGGTCAGAGGCACCAGAATCAATAATCCATGTATCAGAACCAACAAAGTGAGAAACCTTTAAAGCCATACCAATTTTACCTCGACCAGCTATAGAGGCTGTAGGAGTAACTCCCCCTGCTGTATGATGATCTTGGCCAACCACGCCATAGAAGTCTGGTTCATGGACCAATTGAATAGCTGCTGCTTTCGCCTTAGGACGATAGCCTTGCTTTTTAGGTTTAAGGTGTGGGTGCAACTTCCAACAAGTCTCCCGAACATGCCCAATGTCGTTGCAATAAGAACATTGAGGACGAGTGCGGTTGGTGAAGCCTTGTGGGAAACCTTGCTGAAGAAGTGGGGCTGAACTCTGCTGATGAAGGAACGGTGCCGGTGACTTGGCCTGAATGGCTAGGCTAGATACTTCAACCTGTGCATGTTTGACACTCTCCTGCTGAGACTCATCCTTGCGGATGTATGTAAAAACCGTGGTCAAACTAGGCGGGTCTGTCATTCTGAGCAATTCTCCCTTGGCACTGCTATGCTTCTCATCAAGCCCTCTCAAGAATACATGAACCCTTTCTAGCTCTTTCTCCTTCTGGTACAACACAAGATCTTCCTGATTCTTGATCTTGCAAGGACGCTTCTGATCAATTTCAGCCCATATATTCTTCAGCTTGGTGAAATACACAGCTACTGGTTGCCCATTCTGTTGCATATTAGCAGCTTTACACATCAATTCATGAACCTGTATAAAATCAGACTCGTTGGTATACAAATCCCCCAATGTCTTCCATATCGCCTCAGCAGTTTCACATTCTTCCACCATCTGTAGCACATCATCAGTCATGGCTCGAAATAGAATTGACATTACAAACCCATCATCATCTTCCCACTTAGCATAGGCCTCCACATCATCTTCTCTAGGAGCCTTGATTGTTCCAGTCACATGCCCCATTTTGTGGATTCCACGGAGATAAACTGACATAATCTTCTTCCATGTTCGGAAATTGGTACCAGTGAGTTTGGTACCCCCAAAAGAACCACCTTCTGAGCTCTTGACAGAACTTAGAACTTTGACTGTCATCACCACCCATTGCAATAGTACAATAGCAAAAAACACACAAATCCCAAAGTATGCAGCGGAAATAAGAACAGAAACAACTCAAAAAAATAATAATAGATTCTTCTTCTTCCTTTTTTTTTTTTTTTTTGAAACCTGTTGGAGTTGACCGGGTTGAGTCGACTGGGTCGAGTTGACCGAGTTGAGTCGACTGGGTTGAGATTTGCTTCCTGCTGTTCTAGGCCGGAGATTGGAGCAGACGACCGGAGGTGGGTCGTCTGGGCACGCTGGTGTGAGGGCTAACGAACAGAATGCGGCGAAGAAGAGGATCACGATCTGGAAAAACAGATCATGAGAATCGATCTTTGGGTGGGTGCCCAAAGTAACTTGCTGAAGATGAAGGCGATCGGTATTGAAGAGATCGCCGGTCTTGGAAGAGCTTGGAGATTCTGGGCTATGAAGATGTGGTTGGACGGTCACCCTTGGATGAACGACGAAGTCACTTGGACAGGAGGAGACGAGCACCGGCAGTCTCTTGGCTGAAGACGAAGCCGAGCGAACAGGAGGAACGAGCGAACAAGATGAAGAGGACGTCGAACAACGTCGTTTCAGACCTTGACCAAAAAATTGGCTTTTAACCCAATTATTTTCCTCGGATTGAGAAAGAACTAAAAGAAAGAGACAAAGTCCTTTTCGGATCTTTGCTCTGATACCAAGTTAAACAAGACGAGACTTAGAGAATGAATTGTCTGATATTTTATTCATCTCACAGTGGAGGTATATAAAGAGGATTACAAGAATATAACAGGTAAGTACAATATATTCTATACTAAGAAATAATTACAATATATTCTATTCCTAATATCAAACCATGACTCACGCTAACATATGACAGTATGAATGTGATCACCGTCGTCAAATTAATGTTATGTTCTATAATCCAGTTCAAACTGGTGAGACATGTTAGGTTTAATCAAATTAATTCTATTAAAATTTGTAAGAAATTAAGTTTTCTTACTTTAGTGGTCTTGTAGTTTTCGGCTTTTCAGCTTTCACTTTGCCAATAACCTCATCAGACGATAGAGATTAGATGACAGACAGGTTGGTTTCTGTCGTCTGATATATTTTAAAACAGACAGTGTAAAAACTGTCGTCTGAATATAACAACATACCATGGTAAGTTAGCTTTGAGAATTAGGTTTGTCTTCACACAACAGTTATCTTTCATCTAATCAAAAGAGATAAATTTGATTTCGGTTCGTGTTGTATTTGTTTTTTTTTTATTTTTTTTATTTAGACGACATTTATCTGTCATCTCGTCAAAAGAGATAAATTTTTTTTGAGTTAATTACATAAAAGTGCATCTTTAAATATTTTTTGAGCCAGAAGACCACCAACTAATTTTTTCCCTCATAAGGCCACTATAATAAAAATAGTGTTATATTTTGGATATAAAAACTAACATATTTACATAAATGCCACTAGAGTAAAAAGTCAACAACCATTCTCTCTCTCCTCTTCGGCAAGTCTTCGATCAACTCCGGCGGGTCTCCGGCACACTCCGACGACCACCAAAAGCTACTGTTGGCTAGCAACAAAAGATACTCTGATGAAATTTCTGGCAACCTTCGGCGAGGTCACAAAAGGTACTATCACTAGCAACAAAAGATACGCTGGTGAGATTTCCGGCGAGGTCACAAAATCTACTATCACCATTAACAAGAGCTACTGTCACCAATAAAAGATACGCTCCTAAAAATCAAAAGCTACTAACACCAGCAACAAATAGCTACTGTCACCATCACCAGTAACAAAAGATACTCTCACCATCATCAAAAGCTACTATCAAGCAAAACAAAAACTACACTAACCAACACCAAGACCTACTCTCACAAAAACCAATAGCTACTACCAAGTAGAAAAAAAGCTACTCTCATAGACTGAGAAATCTATTCTCAAAGTCTAACGAAGCTATGAAAATAAAAAGCTACTTCCATAGTTTTAAAAATCTACTACCATAGTTGTGAAAATCTATTACAATAAATGTCGAAAGCAGTCAATGTGCTAAAAAGCCATTATAACAAAAGCTATTAACATCAGCTTGAAAAGATACTAACAGAGACATAGAAAGCTACTATCACTGGTTTTGCTGTAACAGTTATAAAGAGCTACTAACGTGAAATCTATCAAAATGAAACGGACTTGATAAAAACACTTCAAACACTCCAATCAAAACATCAAAACAACTATAAATTTACAATATCAAATACTCCAATCAAAACACTCCGATTTCAACCAAACACAACAAGTACATTCTTAAAAGAAAGTTCAACAATTCTCATTCTCTGCTGCAATTATAATCTATCCCAATCAGAAAACTACAATCAATCTACAACAATATATGGCCACCAAGCGATCATCATTTGATCTAATAGAGATCAAGAACGAATTGGGAGAAAGGAGGCAAAATAGTAGCATATTTAAAATCAAATAGGTTGAAATTGTGTGGTGTTGCCAAAAGAAATTTCAAACTGCTAAATGAATCCACACAAACAAGATCACGTCGTCAACTCTAATATAAAACTAAAACTTGTCAAATGGTACGATAAACTAGACGAAAGCTATACAATACCTCCCAGTTAACAATTGCCTACAAGAATCATGCTACCATACATATTCAGGGTGAGAATAAAAACAAAAAATTGCATCGGATCATAATATGTTTAATTTGCAATCGACCTAAGTAAATTGACAACAAACATTAGCACATCAAAAAAAAAAGTTCACAGTTCTTCCACCTCAATTGTTCCTTATGCAGCATTATCTCAATTTGAACTGAAATTCAGCTAAAGAAAATATGCAATAAAAAAGCTTTCTAAAAGTGATCGACATGCAGCTCGGGCGGTCAATGAGTCAGGGGAGAAGTCGTTGTCGTCGGTGAAGGTCTAAGTTTTCGTCTTGGATGGCTTTGACAACACACGGGATCGACCATGTCTCATCGAGCTCGACGTTCCATATCGGAGTTCTAGTTCGGCGACGCTGGAGAGAGGCAAGATTTCGCCGGGATCGTTGCCGGGTTGGAGTTTCCTTTGAAGGCCGAGACGATGTCGTCGCTGTTGATCTGTGGGAGAAGCAAGGGAATCCGTCGGCGGCGACAGTGATCTGTGGGAGACAAGAGTCAGCGAAGGGAGACAACGGCGGAGTCGAATGGATATGGGAGATCCAGTTGATTATGTGAGATCTGGAGTTGTTGATTCGCTAGTCTCGGATTTGGGCTAGGGCTCTGATATTAGGTACTTGAGGAACAACTCAGACCGGTTCGGCGAGGACTGGTGGGTGGTTCGTTCACGGCGGTTCATGGCTGAGAGAGTGAGGGAGGGAGAGAACTGTAGTTGGATATTACAGAGAGGGAGAGAGATACGGTTTTGATTTAAGAGAGAGAGACTGTTTGTTTTGTTTGTAGAGGGGCAAAATAGTCAAGACCAAAATAAATTAAAGATGAAAGTGGCCTTATATGTACAAGAAATACTAGGTGGCCTTATGCCTAATTAAAGTCTCAAAATGACACTTATATATAATTTTTCTATTTTTTTTTTGTCATAGGTGTTTGTTTTTTTGGCACAACATGAAGGTATATATGCCAAATTTTAAAGCCATTTCTCTCTCCCCGACAAATTTAACCCTTTGAAAAATTTTCTCTTCCACATATGAGAAACCCTATCTATCTCGCTCTCCCTTAGGCATAGAAGAACCCAGCAGCCCCAACTCAACACAAAATTCTTGGTAGATCTCCCCCATTAAACTCTCCTCTAATCAAAACTGAAAACTCAGTCTCCCCCATCTCTCTTCGACAAACATAGAACCCATCTCAATCACTTTTTCAAACCATACGGCCAAACCATCTCAATCCCTCTCACGAGTTCTTGTTGGTGTTGAGAAGATTTCAACACTTTCAATCCATATTGTTTCACTATTGTTGGGTAAGCCCTTCATTAATTCACTGTTAATCAATTTATTTAGAGTTTCTTTTGGATTGGGTTTTAGGGTTTTAATTGAAAATTTCTATTCAAATTTGATCTGTGTTTACTGGGTTATATTCGATTCGGAATTACTTCTTTCCAGTTGTAGCATCTTTGTTAATTTAGTGACCCTTGCATTTATATCAAAAGTTACGTTCCTATTCATCAAAATCGTTACTGGGTTCTCAAAATGATAAACCAAAACAAGAACATAAAGGTGGTTCTTTCACAGTTTTATACCTTATAAACAAGAATAACCACTATATTTTTAAAGTTCAAGCTCAAGGCAGTGTCTTTTTAATAAGACATAGAGTTATTTAACTACAGCTTTATTTGATGTATGATAGAGTTTGATGTGAGAAATATTCATTGGTTAGCTATAAAGAGGTATATGTATCAGTTGGAAAAGCTATTGTCTTATTTTCTTCCTTTTGATTTATGTTTCTTTGAGAGAAGCAGAAAGTGGGTTGTGATTTGATGGCGGAGGTTCCCCTCAATGTTTATGTGTTTTCATGTCCCCTTTCTACTTATTCAGCTACTGTAACAAGTGTGTTTTTGTGTTCTTCAGTTATTCAAGTTTGGCCCGTGCAGTCCGTTTGCGTACCTGAAGGTTCTGATACTAGCAAAGAGGTAACAATAATACTTTACTAAGTGCATGTGCATTTTAAATATCTACTTAGCAAATTGCTTTGGTATCGAATGCCTGCTTATTTGTGTATTAAATTTGCAGTTTTGGAAGTTGAATTGGTATTTACTGTATGGTTGTGTCATTGTTAAATTACTGCATGATTTTCTTTTGCATTAATCCTTTTGAACCAGAAATTGTATTCATGGGGCCTCACATCCCAATTTAAAAATTAGGAGGAGAGTGGAGCTTTCCATTATTATGTATCAAGCAATGGAATATATGCAGTTTCGTGACACCAATGAAATTCATGCATCATCAGTTTTGTGACAGCAATGAGGAGGAGAGTGGTGCCTTCCATTATTATCTATCAAGCAATGTACTATCTCCTTGGATGTCACCGACAGCAAAGGGATCTTCATTTTAAGAGGTAAATGCTTCACTTTTTCAAAAACTTTCTTCAAAATCATTGTAATTCTTCATATATTACGGATTTAGAGTTTGAGCTTTGCAATTTCTTTTGTTGGTGCTGAGGTTGTTTTTGGTTTTGGTGATCAAATATGTTTGAGAATGTGGTGGATCTTAATGATGCTATTGAAGATGAATGCAAGGGGGTAGAGAATTTGATTAGAGTGGTATTTGCTAGGAACATACTTGATCTTGGTTATGCATGGGTATGCAAATTTTATAGTTATATAGAAGTGATTGTAAAGTTGATTGATAGTCAATTTAATACCCAACAAAGGCCTAATTCTCCACCACTTGGATTTTGGTCACATCGAACTTACATTTAAGCTTACATCATACTGATACCAAATGATATGCATACTAATACCTAATGATATGCATTATAAGTTGGTCTTTCGTACGCAACTGCATAATAGAACTAAAGCTTTCAGTGGAGTTGCTCGACATTTTTGATGTCTTTAATATTAAACACCAAATATAGCTAACTACCCATGCAGTTCAACAAGATTTTGATTGCTGCAGAGGGTAATGAAAAAGAAGAGTATTAATATTAAAAAAAACTATGAAAATACAGCATACAAGCACATTTCAAAAACTGCATTTCTCTAAGTGTGTCCTACACTCTTAATTCTACCACATTACTATACCTTTTTCTCAGTTTTCGATATCCATATATTTCATGTTTTCCTCCTCAACTGAACACTAACTAGTTTATGTCTTTTTATGGGGTAGTACATCCGGAAAGCCCTATTATCTATATGAGTATTGTGTGCTAAACCTAGGTCATGACATATTGCTGACTCTAGGTTCTGGTTTCAGTGTTATGTCTTTCTTTACTGGAAAATTTGATCAACAATTGTAATAGACTATGTTCAGCTCTAACATGCCTATAACAATTGCTGACTCTAAGTTCTGGTTTTGGGTTTGAAGGCAGAGTTAGATAAGGAATAGGGGTTGAATTTGCAGCAGCAGTCATGCTTTGACAGGTAAAGACTTGAGCTATTATTTCATGGGTATGTAATTGTTTTGCATGAAAAAGGAACACAGAAGCTATCATTGTTGAATGATGAGTGATTGATCTATGTTGGTAGGGAGATATGTATGAATTGGAGGAAAGATATGAACACAATTAGTATTGCTATCAAAGTATGGCATACATGCTTATATATAGATGTGTTTCTTTGATATAGATTTATTCCTGGGACTGCAAAAGTAGGATTGCTGCTGTACATGAAAAAATTAAAACTACTGATACATTATAAAAAAAAAGAAAAAGGAATTGGAAAACGAAAGGAAGAAGATAAAGAATAACAAAATTATACACCAGAATTGAAATAGAATGTACTATATCGTGTCCTTTCATATACATTTTTCTGATGTCTTCTTTAGTTGTTTTTTTTATTCGGTTGGTTAATGTCAATTTCTATGCCAGTTCTTTCAGAGGCTGGAAGAAGAGGAGGGGAGAGGCAGAAAGTAAGCAACTACTTTCAACTTAGTTTTAAGTATATTTTCAGTGACTATTTGCTTCTTGACCACTGCATTTATAAATGCTACATGGTCACTGATTGAAAAGGTGTAATTTACTGACACTATTAAGGAATCCCATGACTTGAGCTGATAAAGATTATTTACTATAGTTTCTCAACTCAATCGAGTATAATTTATGATTTGTTCCTTGCTATTTCTATGTGAGAATATGGGACCTAAGTATGAAGCATGATCGAGAGAGAGAGAGAGACAAGCATGTATAGTGGTTCACCTTGCCCTTATGGCAAGGCTACGTCCACTTAGAGATTCCACTAGTAGTGAGGCCAAGTAGCCTTTGTAGTGATACAAGTGTGGGGATCATGGATTCCTCTCCCATCTAAGAAGAGGAGGACTTCCCTTTATAGCTAAACGAAGTCCCATTCTATTCTACATTTCTGATGTGGGACAATAATACACATATTGCTTCTCTTGAAGCTTCTTGGAGATCATGGGAGGGCGGCCTCCCTACAAGGTATTGGCCAACCTCCGCCATGGCAACGTAGCTTAGGTATCGGTCTACCGGAGGCATGTTATAGGAGGGGCTAGCCATGTCGTGGGGCCCTCCTATGAGGTCGTTGCTCATGCTTGGTGGTATGCAATATAAGCGGTATGTAGAAGTCCCCCAAGTCCCCGAGTAAGAGGCGCTTCTTGGTTGGGGAGTTCAAATATGATGCCGCCAAGTATGAGTGATGACCTTGTTGAACGCCATACCCATACTAGTCCCCCAACTCCGTAAGCAAGAAGGGACTCTACGGGTAGGTTGGTGCTATAGAGCCCTCATCAAGCTAGTACCTGCAAATAAGATAAAAGTACTGTACAAAAAGCATATTGATAGTGCTAGGGCAATCTAGGTGACATTTGAGTCAAATGCATCGAGATTCATGAATGTTTATCTGAGATGCATGTTACACATTGTGTGTATGCATGTATTATGTAGTGTTGACATACGACATTTGAGTCTAGAATGTATGTGGTTGTGAAAGTATGATGAAGTGAATATGATGGATAGATGTGTTATGAACGCGATGATGCGTACATAATGATATGTATATATTGTATGCATATGATGCATATGTGTTAGGACCTGGAGTGTAGTTACTCGCCGAGTCCTCGAAGTCACGTAGTTAGTAAAACGGAAATTTGGTTTTGGGTTATGTTCGACGATGCCGTGGAGGTTGAGCATAGAGCTCGGTTATCGAAGTAAATATTTGCCATACTAGCAAGACTATGGCAAGACCATGATAGTCCCCCGAGTATGAGTTAGAAGGAACTCTAACTTACTTGACCCGAACGTATAAGCCATAACACAATTGTTTGGCTCATGTGTTACGGGAATGTAAGAGTTGAGTACGCTCATGTCGAGCGGGTGAGAGATTTTGTGAGTTTTGTCCTATGGTCTTATTAATGGGATGTAAAAGAAATTTAATTGTTGCGATCAACAATAGGTGAAAAATTTCAATATTTCCATTAATAGACCATAGCACGAAAAGTATGAGCGTGAAGCTCAATGATAGTCCCGGTCGGGTACTACCTCCACTTGTGATAAGTGGTATGAATAAGTCCCCCAAGTGTAGAGAACGCTCGGGAGGTGAGATGACTCAAACTCAAGGGATTAGACCTTGGCTTACCCGTTGGGGGTACCTTGCTCAGGGCAAGAATTATAATGCAAGGGACTGGACCTTGGCTTAAGTAAGGGTGCTACCCTTTAGTTATCCTGTTGGGATACCTCACTCGAGTAGAGGATTTATGAGGTCCTGTAGGCCTCATGTACCCAATAGGGTAGATAGGCTTGAGCCTCTTGAACCCGTTGAGGTGAATGATGGTTTGAGCCTCGTGTACCCGGTGGGGTATAGGCGTCGTCCTCTAGTACCCGTTGGAGGGCCCGATTTCTGGTACCAGGCTGGGTAGTGAGAGGGCTTGGTGCCTCCGATACCGGGTACCCGATGGGGTAGAGTGAGGGCTTGGTGCCTCGGGTACCCGATGGGGTAGCCTGAGGGCTTGGTGCCTCGGGTATCAGGCTGGGTAGTGAGAGGGCTTGGTACCTTCGGTACCGGGTACCCGATGGGGTAGAGTGAGGGCTTAGTGCCTCGGGTACCCGATGGGGTAGAGTGAGGGCTTGGTACCTCCGGTACCCGATGGGGTAGTGTGAGGGCTTGGTGCCTCGGGTACCCAATGGGGTAGCGTGAGGGCTTGGTGCCTCAGGTACCCGATGGGATAGCGTGAGGGCTTGGTGCCTCGGCTACCCGATGGGGTAGAGTGAGGGCTTTTATGCAAGGATGGCCTTGGCTTACCTCTTGGGGGTACCGCGCTCGGGGCAAGGATTTATGAGATGCACGTTGCATTTATTTAGTGAGTTTCACATGTATATATGTAGCAATTTAATTGGATTGCAATTAAATTAACGTTTGTCATTAATACATAGGCATAATAGATATGATATCGAAAATTAATTGCTATTGAAGCATGTAAAGCATTGCATTAGCTCAAATTGAAATAACATAAGTGAGAACTTACTTGAAACCGGTAGAATATGATATAAACATTGTAAACAATGACGGAGTTGTCCGATTATGAGATTTTCCATATTTTGAAAAGTGGCGTCAGCCAATAATACATCCGGTTCAAATCATCGAGCCTTCTCAAAAACAAAAATAGACGTTAGCACAGATCAAGTGTGGCCTATAGAGAATGTATAATTTGATACGTTGAGTATGATGGAGAGATGATGTTTTAACTAGCAAAATAGATATAATTGTATAATTGTCTGGGCAATCTGGTGCAAGGCATCCAATGATTATGCTTGACATATTTTGACATTTGTACATGCAGTTAATACTTGTATAGTAAACTATAGTTTTGGAAGTAGAAAATGGGTGTACAACCCACGTAAGTTATGAAACCTGTGACAAGATAAGTGACTAAATAAGGCATGCCAATTTGATACATCATGACATGCAAATAAGCTAAGCACAAGTTAATTTTGTGACATTGTAATTTGTTGTGCCCGGAAATTATATATTGCTACTGGGAACGCGCATGGGGGCCTGCAACTGTATTGTACTGAATCTACACGTGTACGTGTTGGATCATGCTCATGTGGATGACATATGCTTGTGAGATACCTGTCGTGCATGAGTTGTGTGCATGTTTAATTGGATAAGCATGGGGTTTCTGAGAGGTTCATGCTTTTGTACTATTGTAAACATGCACAGATATGATTTAGAATCATAGGAATAATATATAAAACTCATAAGAAACAGTGCAGGCATCGATCTCTTTGATAAAGAAGATGCAGAAGATCAGTTATCTGGACGGAGGTTTCTCAGAGACTAGAAGGGAAGAGGCACCGAGACCGGGATGTTGCTTCAAGTCATAAAGGATGGCTAGACCGAATATGAAGGCAACGTTGCCTCCCTCAAGGCACCACAGCTGTGAGCCTCGGAGCTTTGGGTGTACTGAGCAAATGTTCATGCACCCCCCTTTTTTTTTTTTGGGAATCGGTACCGGTGAGGTCAGCTGTTACCGAAAAGCTGGGATTTTTCTTGGGTTTGAACCGGTGTGAAGATGATGCTGGTGAGGTGAACCCGGGATCCGGAACTGGTGGTGCCGGGAGGTCAAAAAGGTTTTTCTTCAGTGCTTGGAGAGGTTGAGCTAGTACCCGGACGAGAGTAAAGCCGGGAGCTCGTTGCCAGAGAATTGTAGCCGGAGAATCACCATCTTTTGTTTTTTTGGAATCAGTACTCGGTGAGAGATACCGCTGAGTTTGCAATAGGCAAAGTACCGCTGCAGATGCATGGGCAACTGGGGAGATGAAGTGCTGGGGAGCGAAGCTCTCTTCTCTGCCTTTTTTTTTTTTTTGATATCAGCTGGACTGAGATGGGTCAGGGAGACAGACAGATTAGGGCAGCTGTTCTATGACTTCATGGGAGAGGGGGGTTTCCGGGGAGGCCACCGAGAGGCACTTCATGTGCGGTACCGCTGATTTAAGCGAAGCGGGAACTGGTACCCACACAACCAAGCAAGGCTTTGACGGTAGCTGGTACCGGTGATAATTATTGAGAGAAGCTATAGGTGTGTGCAACTATGCATCGAGCAGAAGCAGTCCGGGATTCTTGAATCTTATAAGCCTTTGGTGCATGAGACCGGTGAGATAATTGGCCAGCTGTGGTCGTTCGCTCAGTTGAGGCCTTTCGTCAACTGTTCGACGATTCACAGCAAGATGCGGCTAGCCGGTGCCCGGAGCATGCTCGGCGGGTAGTGCCTGACTGGGAAGTGAGGGGGCTGCTAGTGGTGATCCGGGAAGTAAAAAATTTGTCGAGATGATAGGCGGTAGGTGAAGATGTTGCCGGGATGAGGAGAAAGACCGAGACCGAGAAGGTTAGATACCAGGATGTTTGAAGCTCCCATGCTTATTTGAATCTCAGTGGGGATAGCGAGATGAAGATACCGAAGTGTTAGATTAAAAGTGGACTTATCACAAGTTATCCTAGAGTAACTAGGAAACCATTAAAAGCATCAATTTGAGTACAACATGGATTTGGAAAAGAATCAACCTAGATATCTAATGTGATAGTGTATTTAGCATTGGATTAGGAATCCATTATTTGGACTACAAGAAAGTCCTAAACTGTGATGCATTAGGATTAAATTATACAGTTTTAGATTATTAAGGAAAATCTTTATGGGAGATTTCCTAGGACTTGAACTAGTATAAATAAGGGGTTAGGGTCCCTGTTATCACCACCGAAAAACAAGCATTGTGTTCTGCCCATTCAGAAGCTCTAGTTGGCGAATAGCAGAAGACTTCAACCTCGTCTTCATCCTTGTTTCTGCAGCTGCGACAATGGCCTCAACTTTTGACATCAATGGTATGTTTAAGGTTAATGATGAACATGTAATTGTGTAAGCTTGTTTGTAATTTAGTTTTACAATTGGTATCAGAGCTTAGGCTTACAAATTGTTCTTCAAATTTATTTTCGATGTAAAAATCGTTTTAGGTTTTCAAAAAAAAAAAATTTTGCTTTGCAATAAACAGGCCACGTTTTGGCCACCTAAAGAAAACTCTTCTTGACCCAAGAAGCAACATAAGCTGATCCGAAGCCCAGACCTGGCCCAAAAGGCTCCTTCAGAAACTAAAGAAAGCGACCGTTATCGCAACGGTCACATGAACTGGGTTGTTTCTGGGCATTCAGAATCGGAGACGCACATGATGAATTCATCTTGTGGGGATTCAAAACCCCTATGTTGCCTAATTAAGATGTCAAGAAGTATGATTTGCTGCCTTTTGTTTATGAATTCATGCTTCCGCGAAAGGTTTTTGCAGCAAAATTGGGAAAATTGCAACGATCAGGTTTTTTTATACAGAAAACTCAATTTTTCGATTCAATCTTGTTTAGTTGATTGATGAGCACAAGAACCCAAGTAGCATTCCCGGCGTGCGCATAGGCTAAAGTAGATGGTGACCGGATGAAATTTAAATTTCTTGGTTGTTTTTTGTGTTCTTGTGAAATCGAAATTGTGTTTGCAATATCTGTGTTGTTGTGGTTGTGATTTGATATGCATATTTAAATTAAAATCCTTGAGTTTTGTATCTGTAATTCATGGTATGACAATGCATGCAGAAAACTCCCAAAATTTTAGGCATTGTTAAAATTTTGACAAGTACAAAGAGCTTAGTTCTTGTAAGGATTATTAATCTAGATAGAAAATCAAATTTTCAAGCTCAATTTGGTTTGTGTTTCTGTAGGTTTGAATGAACATATTGCACAAAGCACTCTTCACTAATTCTTGCAGAAACAACCTTAAGTTAACAAACCAGAAAAATTGTATCTTGTGTTTTTAAAATTGTGCATATAATTTTGCTTCCAAAGAAGTAGTACAGTATGATTTTAAAATGCAAATAGCAATATGCATATATGTTCTTTTCAAATATGGATACTTAGAATTCAAATTTCTGTCTAAAGATGTGATTTGTGTTCTTTGGATAACTTGATTGAATAAATGTGGCATATTGATTTGGAACCTTTAGAATATTATGTCTTCTGCTTAAAAGTGTTGCATGATATTAATTTTAGATAAAAGGGCTATTGTATGAAATATGGCATTGCTTGTGGTTTGTTTTATGTGTTGTAGTTTATTTTGTCTTGAAATTGCTTAAGTCACAAAAAGCATCAAACTTAAGATAATAAGAACTTTTGGATTGAAAAACTTACAAAGCTTTATTTTGTTTTTGCTCTTTAGGAATCCCTACTGTGACCTTGAACACCATTCAGCTCCTAACTGGCTATAATTACTAAAAGTGGAGAAACCAAGTGGATTTTTACCTAGCCATGAACCAGAACATGGACCTTTGCTTAACTGAGGATGAACTTGAGAAGCTTACTAGTGAAAGTTCAGATGACGATAAGAAGTACTATAAAGAGTGGCATAAGGCTAATAAGATGGCAAAGAATGTGATTAAGACTACTATGTCAGACACAGTTAGAGGTAGCATAGAAGAACCTGATCTAGCCATGGATTACCTGTATGCCATCCATGACAAGTACAAAGAGAGTGATAAGGCTGAGGCTGCTAGATTGGCAAAGGAATTTAATGAGCTTAAGTACACTGGCACAGGGAAGGTGAGAGAGCATATCATGAAGTTAATTGAGATTAATGCTCAGCTTAGGGACCTCAACATGGGGGTCACTGATGATTATGTAGTGCATGCTGCACTGCATTCCTTGCCAAATAGTTTTAGCCAACTCAGGACTAGCTACAATGCTCAAAAGGAAAAATGGAGTCTTAAGGAGCTGATTGCCATATGTGTAGATGAGGAAGACAGGATGAGAAAAGAGAAAGAGCCAAGTACCTCAGTGAACCTTGTTGAGAAGCCTAAGAAGAAATACCAAAACTAGTCTAAACTTAAGCCTAACAAAACTATCTACAAAGGGTCTACCTCGGGAGCAGCTAAAGCCAACAAACCATTTAGGTTCAAGTGCTATTTCTGTAAGAAAGTAGGGCACATGAAGAAAGATTGCACAGGCTTTAAGAATTGGTTGATCAAAAAGGGTAATTTTTCTAACTCACTATTTTCTTTAGAAATTAATTTAGTTAATGTTGAACCAAAGACTTGGTGGATTGATTCAGGAAGTCCCTTACATATCACTAATTCTCTGCAGGGATTCATAAGGAAGAGAGTCCCAAGAAGTGATGAAGTGAACCTGTGTGTAGGCAATGGCATGAGAGTGGCAATCAAAGCTATTGGAACCTTAAAATTAGATCTTGGTTTAGGAAAGTTGTTATAGTTTTGGATAATGTTTATTATGTACCTTCCATGAGAAGGAATTTAGTTTCAATTTCTCTTTTGGTTAAATCTAGAAGTGGACTTCTTATTGACAATAATGGAATTATTATTTCTAAAGATTCAGTTCAAATTGGTTCTGGTGTTATATTGAATGATTACCTACAGTTAAATTGTTCACACAGTCAACAAGAAATTTCTCTTGTTAAAAATAATAACACATCGAGTAACACTTTAACTGGTGTTAAAAGAACTAAATGCAATGAAAAGTCTGCATATTTATGGCATAGAAGGCTTGGCCATATATCAAAAGAGAGATTGAAAATTTTGGTCAAAAACAATATCTTGAATGAACTTGACTTTTCTGATTTACAAGATTGTGTTGAATGTTTTAAGGGAAAGATAACTAACTTAAGAAAAAAGACTGCATACAGAAGCCATGCACTTTTAGAGCTCATACATACTGACATTTGTGGTCCATTTAGAACTCAAACAATCTGTGGAAATGTGTATTTCATAACCTTGATCGATGACTTTTCTAGATATTGTTATGTTTATCTACTTTCAGAAAAATTTCAAGCACTCAAAGCCTTTAAAATATTTAAGGATGAAGTAGAAAAACAACTAGAAAAGAAAATCAAAACTGTTAGATCAGATAGAGGTGGTGAATTTTATGGAAAATACACAGAGAGTGGACAACAAAAGGGTCCTTTTGCCTTGTTTATGCAAGAACAAGGCATTAAAGCTCAATATATACCACACCATATAATCCTCAACAGAATGGTGTGGCTGAAAAAAAGAATAGGACACTTTTGAATATGGTCAGGAGCATGATGTGCACAACAGGTCTACCTAGGTTTGTATGGGGTGAGGCTTTAAGGACTGCAAACTATGTTTGCAATAGAACACCTAGTAAAGCTATAGAGAAAACTTCTTTTGAGTTATGGTGTGGCAGAAAGCCTAGTCCTCATCATTGTCATGTATGGGGATGCCCTGCAGAAGCTAGAGTACAATCCAAACATTAACAAGCTTGATCCTAAAACAGTAAGATGCTATTTTATAGGCTACCCTGAAAAATCTAAGGGTTACAAGCTTTATGCAACTCAGCACTCACCAATAATTTTTGAAACACATCAAGTCAAATTCTTGGATGAAAAAATTCATAATACAAGTTTTGAAGATTTATCTTCAAAATTTGAAGAAATTATGGATAATGAGCATACTGAAAGTATATTGCCTATAATTCATGACACTCAAGCAGCCATTAGTGTTCCAGAAACTCAAAATGCACAAGATCAACTTGTTGATCAAGAAATGCATTTTGCAGATGATCAAGCTAATCTTGAACCCCTACATGATCAACCACAGCCTGTAGAACCTCAAGCTCAGCCTGCAGAACATCACCAAAACATAAATCCCCAATTAAGAAGATCTAATACAGCAAGGAAACCAACTTATTGGGGGGGGGGGGGGAGGAAATTCTAACTTCATTGTTTATTTGCAAGAACATAAAGTTGAAATTGATCTTGCAGATGACAATGATCCAGTCACTTTTAATCAAGCTATTGAAAGCAGTCAGTCAAGTGAGTGGAAACAAGCTATGGAAACTGAGATTGTGTCCATGAACCACAATGCAGTTTGGGATTTGGTGAAACCTGATCCCAAACAAAAGGCTATAGGCTACAAATGGGTGTTTAAAACCAAAAGAGATGCAAATGGGAATATTGAGAGACATAAAGCTAGGTTAGTTGCCAAGGGTTTCACACAGAAGGAGGGTATTGATTTTACTGAAACTTTTTCCCCAGTTTCAACCAAAGACTCTTTTAGGATCATTATGGCAGTTGTAGCTCAATTTGACATGGAGCTACACCAGATGGATATTAAGACAGCCTTCCTAAATGGAGAACTCGATGAGGTTATTTACATGAAGCAGCCATAAGGATTTATTGAGCCTGCAACTGAAAACTTAGTCTGCAAGTTAAGAAAATCCATTTATGGTTTAAAACAGGCCTCTAGACAGTGGTATAAAAAGTTTGACTCTGTGATTTCTTCTTTTGGATTCACTAAGAATTCAGTGGATGAGTATGTTTATCTCAAAACATCTGGAAACCAATTTATATTTCTGGTACTTTATGTTGATGACATTTTGTTGGCCAGTAGCAACTTAAAGCTACTTAAAGAAACCAAAGCTTTTCTGTCAAAGAACTTTGACATGAAGGATTTAGGTGAGGCATCATATGTACTAGGAATAGAAATTATAAGAGATAGGGCACAAGGTTTGCTAGGTTTATCCCAGCAAAACTATATTGCTAAAATTCTGAAAAGATTTGGCATGGAGACTTGTGCATCAGGGGAGGTTCCAATGTCTAAAGGAGATAAGCTCACTAAGAAACAAAGTCCAAAGAATGAAGTAGAAAAGGTGGATATGGAGTCTAAGCCTTATGCAAGGCTTGTTGGAAGCCTAATGTATGCTCAGGTCTGCACTAGACCTGATTTATCTTTTGCAGTTGGCATTCTTTCCAGATTTCAGTCTAATCCAGGTCATGAACACTGGGTAGCTGGAAAGAAAGTACTCATGTACTTGCAGAGGACTAAAAATCACATGCTTGTGTATAGGCAAGTGGAAACACTGGAGCTTGTAGGATATACAGACTCAGACTTTGCAGGAAATTATCCTGATTCCAAGAAATCGACTTGTGGATATGTTTTTATGCTTGCAGGAGGAGCTATTGCTTGAAAAACTATGAAACAAACCTTAGTGACAACATCTACAATGCTGGCAGTATTTATTGCAGTATATGAAGGAATGTGTGAAGGGCTATGGATTAGAAATTTCTTGATGCAGACTAGGATTTTAAGTCATATAGTTTCTGATGCTCTTGTAATTCATTGTGACAATGAGGCAGCTGTGTTCTTCAGTAAAAACAGTAAAAGGTCAAATAACTCAAAGCATATTGACCTCAAGTATTACAGCGTGAGGGAGAGAGTCAAGCATGGTGAAATTTCAGTATTGAGTATAACCACAGACTCTCAGCTTGCAGATCCCTTCACTAAGGCATTGTCAGTTGCTGCCTTCAAGAAACATATTGAGAACATTGGTGTTTTGCCTATTTTAGGATCTTGAGTTCAGTGGGAGCCTAATTTAGTTAAGAGCAAATTTTTTATAAGTTTTGTAATTTTCTGAGTTCTTGTAATTTTGGTAGTTGTGATTTTTAGTTCAGCTATTATCACAACTTTATGTATTATTGAATTTTGATTGTCAATAAAATTCTCGAGGTATTTCATTCAGTTTGTGTTGCTGCAGCTTTTATTGAATTTTCTGTAATATTTTGTCTTGTGTTTTTGATTCACCTTGATATCAGATGGTCTTGTAATTTAAGTGAACATGTTCCTTTAGTTAGAGTACAAGCATTGAGACCATCAGTGTTTTCAGTTATGCTTGAGTTTCATTTTGAAACATTCAGTTGCACCATTTAGGTATATGATCTTCTAGTAATACACAATGTTCATATACTGCATCATTTTGTTTTTAATAGCATATGTGAAATGCAAGAGGTTATGTTAGTGGTTTGGAAGTGCTGCATTTTTGTCAAAGTGTATGCTTTTCCTTGCTCTGCATAAGCTACTGTGTTTTGACCATGTTGAATGGATTTTGAGACTTTTCCTTATTCTGGTTGTAAACGAGTTGATGTTATTCAGTTTTGGTTGTCCTTGATAACCAGTGATAGTCCAAGTGGGAGATTGTTAGATCAAAAGTGGACTTATCACAAGTTATCCTAGAGTAACTAGGAAACCATTAAAAGCATCAATTTGAGTACAACATGGATTTGGAAAAGAATCAACCTAGATATCTAATGTGATAGTGTATTTAGAATTGGATTAGGAATCCATTATTTGGACTACAAGAAAGTCCTAAACTTTGATGAATTAGGATTAAATTATACAGTTCTAGATTCTTAAGGAAAATCTTTATGGGAGATTTCCTAGGACTTGAACTAGTATAAATAAGGGGTTAGGGTCCCTGTTATCACCATCGAAAAACAAGCATTGTGTTCTACCCAGAAGCTCCAATTGGTGAATAGCAGAAGACTTCAACCTCGTCTTCATCCTTGTTTCTGCAGCTGCGACAATGGCCTCAACTTTTGACGTCAATGTTATGTTTAAGGTTAATGATGAACATGTAATTGTGTGAGCTTGTTTGTAATTTAGTTTTACACGAAGTACCAGGTGTAATTTCACCAAGAGTTGGGGCCACCGAGAGCAGGAGTTAGGCCACCGAGATTTGACGAAAGTTGCATGCAGTGACTTAATTTAGAAGGTCGTGATGAGTTCCCAGAGGAGACCCAATTGGTACCTGGATGGAATCGAGCTAGAGCGGTAGCAGATTTCTAGGTCATATCGCTCGTGTCAGAGATCATCGGGGTGTCCTACAAGTACACATGTATCGGGTGACTCATAGTACCCGCCGGCTCGTGTACCCGATGGCACATGTACCCGGTGGCTCCTCGAAGCCTTGGGTGAAGAAGGTGAGGGGTGTTTTGCTCATACATGATTGGTGGTTCCCGTACATGACCCTTGCTCAAGGTCGGAGGTGTCTTGTGTGTATATGATTGGTGGTTCCCGTACATGACCCTTTCTCAAGGTCGGAGGTTCATACCCAAACATAGGGACCTTCCTTCTAGCGCCAATGTTTCCGTGTGAGAATACGGGACCTAAGTATGAAGCATGACCGAGAGAGAGACACAAGCATGTATAGTGGTTCACCTTGCCCTTGAGGCAATGCTACGTCCACTTAGAGATTCCACTAGTAGTGAGGCCAAGTAGCCTTTGTAGTGATACAAGTGTAGGGATCATGGATTCCTCTCCCATCTAAGAAGGGGAGGACTTCCCTTTATAGCTAAAGGAAGTCCCATTCTATTCTACATTTCCGATGTGGGACAATAATACACATATTGCTTCTCTTGAAGCTTCTTGGAGATCATGGGAGGGTGGCCTCCCTACAAGGTATCGGCCGACCTCCACCATGGCAACGTAGCTCGGGTGTCAGTCTACCAAAGGCATGCTATAGGAGGGGCTAGCCATGTTGTGGGGCCCCCTATGAGGTCGTTGCTTATGCTTGGCGGTAAGCAATATAAGCGGTATGTACACTTGCATCTTTTCTATCTCTTTTAGTGTTGGAGCATCTTTTTTGTCATGGATACTTTTAGCTGCTTTAGTAATTGTAGATACTCAATGATGTATTTATCTTAGTATCTTAATTCTCATTTCTAAAACCTAGCAATTTCCTTGATAGTGTGCTGTACTAACTAGAGAATTTGAGTTTAGATAGTTTTAAAAAAAAATATATAATATTTTTTTTGCATAGAATATGAGGGGGTATTGCTTAAAAGAGTTGACAAATTTATATTTGTTCATTAATAAGAAAACTGTTTTACACTTCACAGCACTAATCTCAATCAATCTTATTCAAGAAGGCATTACAAATTGGGCATTAAACCAGGTGAAAAAAATATTCCCTCTTCATTTTTTAATTGAAAATCTATTTATCTTTGACAAAGCCAAATTTATTGCTTTCTTGGATTCCCAATGTTGAAACTGAAGTTTGGTTCTGTAGTGCCCTTGGCTCTACACATTGTCATACTGATAGGCACTTAAGGATAATTTTAGATATAGCTGTAGTGATATAAATGAGAATGCCCTGATTTGTTGCTGCATTTTTTGGCGGTGGCTATCTACAGGAGTATAATTCTATTTAGTTATCTCTTTTTGCAGGTCAACTGTAGCAAATCAAATTGTCAAGGAAAATTCTTTTTGGAAATTGAAGACTATTGTGGTGGTTAATGGTTGACAATCACTTAGATTTGTGTTTTTCAGTTCGATTTGTACTTTGCAATGAAATTTTATGTTTCTTTGCCTATGTCTTTAGTTGCTATACTTCGTAGGTTCATATACCTGTGAGATTCCTCTTATTTCTCATTGCACCTCCATTTTTGCTAAATTTCAAGTCTCGCGGCAACGCGCGGACTCATTTTCTAGTGAGAGCTAGACTTATTTCTATTGTGAACAGTGGTCATTAGACGTTGGTTGTTGTGAATCTGGATGAAGAAACCATTCACTTCATGGATTCGTTAAAGAGGCTACTTCAGGCTAGATCAATTTTACTTTGTTGAATATTTGGAACAATTGATGTAGTTTGGTGGCTGCTTGAAGTGGTAGTACAGTTTTTGCAGTGTTTATCAATGGATATGTTGTTAGTGGTTTCCAGGTTTTTGATGAATATATGGTACAAAGCGATTTCCACTTTCTATATGAATGGTATATTTTGGTTTATATTTTCAAGTTCTGATGAATGAATGCTAAATTACTATGGTTTCCAAGTTTTAGAATGTATGTTGCTTTATTAAGAAAAGAACAAGACATTGAAGCCAAATTCTGTGGTTGTAAACCAAATCACACAACATAAAAAGGAAAACAACTGAACATCTTGTTTGAAACAACTAGAATCCACAAACTAAGATAAGAGTTTGTAGTCATAGTGTTATTCACCCAACAAATTATTGTTGTGTAAAATCATTTCACACGACAGATTTAACAAAGAAACTTTAAAATTCTACACATTCAGACGACATTTTATTGTCGTCTCATTAAAACAAACAATAGATTTTTTGTAAAGTCTGTTGCTAGAGTTTGACAACAACAACATTTGACTGTTGTTCTATTTCACATCTAACCACATATATTTCCAATTTGTGCATATTTAAGCACATTCAGACCACAAAATTTTTTTCGGTGTCTGTCGTTTGAGTGAATTTCTGACGTCGAGTTCTACCTGTCGTCTGAACGTCAATCAGATATCAGCTTACTAGACGACATATTTTTTACATATCAGACAACGGTCATGGTCTGTCTTCTGATGATGTTAATGGCATAGTGTTTATTTGTACCAAAATCAGTCCTCTTTTAATCAATGTGATTATTGTGCCGGCATAGTTTAGTTAGACTTGTAGGCTGTTTTTTGTTTTTTACGAATAATAATAAAAATAGTCTCCTACAATTTTTAAGATTTATGTTGCAAATCCAACATGCGGAGTTAGATATAGTGACTTGAGCATGATTTGAGTTTTGAATTGGGCCTTCAAAGGGGATAAAAACTCAAAACGGATTAGATAATTTTTTGCTTCCTACATGACAATCTCATGTGCTGAAATGATACTTGATGCAGGAGCATATAGGGGTCAATTAAGAGACGAGAGTTTCTATTGGGACCTTCAAATCTGCTCATTGGACCTCACTCTATTATGAATTATTAAATGACATATATAATCTCCTATAAAATGACTATTAGGGACAATAACTATACCAAAAAATAGTTATATTTATTTGGGAAAATGATCATTTACCCAATTTTAACAACAAAATTGCGCACTTGCTCCAGTAACAGTTTTTTAACCCCATTTACCCAAAACACTCTAAGGGATTATTTCCCTACTACCCAATTAATTCTTTTTTTATTCTTTTTATTTATTTTTAGGACTTTTTTGCACTCTCCTTCTTTCTCACTTAGAGAGAAAAGTCATCATCCACCATGCTGTGCTCGGTGACTAGTGGCCGGCAGCAGACTCTGGCGACCGATGACCGGAATCCGGCGATCGGTGATCGAAATCCGACGATCGATTGACTGGAATTTGGCGACCGATGACCGGAATCCGGCTACCGGACTAGTGTCGGGATTCCGGCGTCTGAATTTATTGCCCCCCAATAATAGCCAGTAACCATATTATTGCCCCCCAGTAATCATATTATTGCCTCCCAAAAATCATATTATTGCCTCCAATAATTATATTATTTTCGTCCAGTGAATTGTATGAACTCCCGAAACCAAAATGAATATACTACAAGCACAATTGATCATATTATTGCCCCCCAGTAATCATATTATTGCCCCCCAATACTCATATTATTGGCTCCTAATAATCATATTATTACCCTCCAATAATCATATTATTGCCCTCAAGTGAACCAAAATGAATACATTATAGATACAAAAAAAAATTAAAAAAATTCTCAGGATTACCAAAAAAAAAAAAAAAAATCTCTGGGGACCTACCGGAGTGTGAGGCCGATGCAGGAGTGGTTAACTTCACAGACCATCTCCATCGTTCATCATCATCTTCTAGTTCGATTGGAACGAGGTGGAGCCGAAGCGCATTGGAGGTGCAGGATCGAGGGTGGCCGGGCGACGTCGTAGGCCTGGATCGAATCAGATCGGACTAATCCGATCTGGACTGGGTTTCACAGATGCCTCACTGTACTAATCGGCGGAATGGCTTGAAGGTGTAGGTTCGAGTTTTGTCGGGCGACGTTGAATCTGTGGCGGCCTGGATCGCATCGGATTGGACTGATCCGATCTAGACTGGGTTCACATATCCAAGCTGGGGATCGATTTGCTTGGAGGAGGTGGCAATTTAATTTGGCCCGACGGGGATGGCGGAATGACGGCGTTGCCGGATTCGGGGGATGGAGGAGAGAAAGAGAGAGTCGACGAGGAGAGAGAAATCGGTGGGGGGAGAGAGAGAGAGTCTGAGAGAGAGATAGATAAGTGTAATTCATTAATTAAAATGAGGGCAATACTATCACTAGAGATTATATTGGGTAAATGCGGTTAAAAAACTCTTAGTGGAGTAAGTGGGCAATTTTTAGGCTAAAATTGGGTAAGTGGTCACGGCCCCTATTTATTTTCTCTAGACTTTCCAATTCAATAATATTATATTGCATTCTTTATTATTTTCCCTATCTATTTTCATTTTCCAATTTCACTACATACTCATTAAAGCATTCATATATATATTTATTAAGAAATAAAACTATGATTAAGATAAAAATGTATGATATGCATATTGAACGCATATTGGTCAAGGAGAACAAAATCAATTGTATTATGCCCTAAATCTAAATCTATCCATTATATTTGTAAAAAGAAGAAGAAAAAAAGAGCTAGCAAATAAAAATAAATAAAAAATATTTAAATAATTAATCATGAGGTACAAAAAATAGAGAAATATTAAGAAAAAATGATTAATCTTTTTTTTTTGCACAGCTAAAAAAGAAAAAGTAAATAAAAAAAATCACATAATAGTTCATGTTATTTTATTTTTATTAATTTTTAAAACTCAATACCTTGTGTTTGATTTTTTTTTTTTATTGGATAAAAGATTTATGTTTTTCTGATTAAGGAATGGAGATGTAATTAAGATTTATAGAGTAATTAAATCATTGAAATGACTAAGTTTTTTATTATAAAGATATTAGTTTGTTTGTAAATTAATTATATGAGCGAGGTTATTTGAGGAACTTTAGTGAGGTTTAATGAGTAAATTTAATATCTGAAAATTTGATAGAAGGTGTAAAAAGTATAGAGGGGTCAAGTGAGTAAATTTGGAGGTTCTAATATAAAAACTCTTAAGAGACTTTAATATCAACCAAAATTAAGACAACAATAAACATAGCAACAAATTAGTGTTAATTTATTTCTCATATATTTATTTGTAATTGCATAGATTTAGCGGTATTTTTATTATTAATTAGATAGATTTAATATTTATTTTATAATTTTTCATTTATCACCTTTCCTTATCTTGATTCGACTCTTATGCTATTTGAGCAAGAGTTTGTCATCTTTGTGAGGGAGGTTTTTTGACATTATAGTGAAAATATAGCCGCTTTCACAGCAGTTTATAATGAGTTGTGTTTTTCTTATTTCTGGTGACGTGTGCTATTACTTCTAGGCCTATGTTTTAGGACTCGTCCCCAGTCAATTTGGTATCAGAGCTTTGGTGAGAGCGTGGTGGATTCCATGGCTCGAAGAAGGCTTGATCGGGGGGTTCTCGAATGGAGGGTCGTCAAAGCAACGACATGGAGGAAATCAAGATGATGATTCAACAACTTGCAGAACGTATCAATCGCATTGAAACTAAATGGCAAGGAGGTAAGAGTTGCGACGTGGAGAGAGACGTTTATCAACATGTCACTTGCGTCGAAACCTCATGCCAAGACGGTGAGTGTTCCGATGGGGAGGGAGACGTTGGCCCTTTTCATCACTGTGCTTCGTTGTGTGAGTCAGACGAAAGGGCGGAACCGGTTAGTTTTGACTATGAAGGTTTAAATACTATCTTTAATTTTTCAGTTAATAATAATTTGAAAAAAGGAAAAAAAAATGGTTTCGTGGATTTCAATTTACCACCAATTTATGATTGTTTTTGTGAGGCTTGTTGCGGCAATTGTGATGATCAGATTTGTGTTAGGAATTGTTTGGAGATTGAAAGTAATATTGATGAACATGGTATCAATATTATTGATAAAGGGTTTGAGCTAGCAGTAGGAAATATTACTATGTACATGCAAGAAATTGATCCAATTATCCAAGTCGTAAAAGCTACTGTACTAGCAATTGAAGTGAAAGACCTTTACCCATGTATGAGTATTGAAAAAATTGATGTGAGTGAGAGGATTGATGATATGAACTAAAATCATAGTCATATTGGTGATGCCAACGTTGGTTTCAATCTTGGACTTCCAAGAACTAGGCATGAGCAGGATTCAATCTTGGATGTGAGAGTGATACAAGTGTGGGTTTTGGAGACATTACCTACAAAATAAAAGTTCATAGATCTGTTGATTTTTTTAGGTTTAATGTTTTCAAATTTCAAATTCCCAAGATATTGGTTATTGCCCATCAGATGAAGAAGAGCTTTTCTATTGGAACCTCCAAATTTACTCACTTGACCTCTATGCTTTTTACACCTCCTATCAAATTTTCAAATACTAAATTTACTCATTAAACCTCACTAAAGTTCCTCAAATAACCTCACTCATATAATTTACAAACAAACTAAGATCTTTATAATAAAAAACTTAGTCATTTCAATGATTTAATTACTCTATAAATCTTAATTACATCTCCATTTCTTAATCAGACAACATAAATATCTTATCCAATAAAAAAAAATCAAACACAAGGTATTGAGTGTTAAAAATTAATAAAAATAAAATAACATGAACTATTATGTGATTTTTTTATTTACTTTTTCTTTTTTAGCTGTGCAAAAAAAAAATTAATCATTTTTTCTTAATGTTTCTCTATTTTTTGTACCTCATGATTAATTATTTAAATATTTTTTATTTATTTTTATTTGGTAGCTCTGTTTTTTTTTTTCTTCTTTTTGCAAATATAATGGATATATTTAGATTTAGGTCATAACACAATTTATTTTGTTCTCCATGACCAATATGCGTTCAATATGGATATCATACATTTTTATCTTAATCATAGTTTTATTTCTTATTAAATATATATGAATGCTTTAATGAGTATGTAGTGAAATTGGAAAACTAAAATAGATAGGGAAAATAATAAAGAATGCAATCTAATATTATTAAATTGTAAAGTCTGGAGAAAATAAATATAACAATTTTTTTGGTATAATTATTGTCCTTAATAGTCATTTTATAGTAGGTTATATATGTCATTTAATAATTCATAATAGAGTGAGGTCAAGTGAGCAAATTTGGAGGTCCCAATAGAAACTCTCGATGAAGAATGGTGGTAAAAGTTTTGGATTGGCAAAAACTAAATTTCTCAAGCTAAGATTAGGAAAGTATTCTAAATATTTATTTATTTGGAATGGACGATTCCAATTGCAAACTAAAGGATTGACCATGATTTGGATGAAATTGATGATTTTGTTAGGCTTCTCTAATCCATGGCTTGAATTTGTCCTTCTAGCTCCATACAAGTCAGAGCGTTTTAGAGTTTGGGTAAAACAGAGTGTCTCGTGGTGCTTGTCCGGTGGCACCCTCACGACGATGACGGCTCCTTGCCTAGTCAGCGTGAGATGGGTGTAGCCGGACAGGCTATGATGCTAGTGATTCGAAGTCCTTGATGGAAGATGTGGCCCGTTTTTTCTTTTCTTCTCAGGCAAAATCGATGGTGGCTTTAGGGACATCGTGGTGGTGGTCTGGTGTTCTATGGCAAATTGTTAGGCCATGGATGAAGGTTCATCAGTATCTGTGTCAGATCTGATAAATCTCTACTATTTTGGGTGGATCTGGGTTTGGATTATTGGGGACAATCTTCAATTGCTAGATTAATGAGAAAAGGGATATCGAAATTAGCAACAGTGGGCACAGTGGTTGGCGGTGTACAGCACCATCATCTATAATTGTTGGCTTGATCTGGTATCTTCAAGTGGTGCGTGGTGGTCTGCTATTAGAGGGGATGTGTGAATAGTTCTCGTACAACAACGGCGACCTTGCCTTTGGGCAACGTTTTGTGGTTATGTGGTTATGGGTACCAACCTCGCTCTGTGGTTCTTCTTAGCCAGAGTCGGAGCTTTGGTTGCATAAGATAAAGGCTGATGGTGGCCTCTCTTGTTACCTTTTGTTTACTTTTTATTTTTTTAGGTTTTTGTCTTCAGTTTTTAGGCTAGGTCTTTTGAGTCGCTACTCTCTTAAGCTAGGGTTTGGTGTTCTTAGTGGGATGGATGTGCTATTGTTATGGTGTCACTCCCAGAGATTATTAGATTTATTCTCAGTATCATCTTATGGTCGAGGTATTGCAGAAGACCTCCTACAAGTGGTCTAGCGATTTTTGGTCACAGTATTGAAGGGAGTCCTTTTCTTCTTTGTAACGTCCCGAACCTAAATTTACTAGTTTACGAGTCTTTCGATCGGTAAACGACATTTACATTTACTTTTTGGCTCCGTTTCGATCTTTTAGTGGGCCCTAAAAGTTGACTTTTTGTTGGGGTTAAAATTTGAGAAAATTTTCTTCATGAAAGCCGTAGAGGACGTTAAACCGAACGTGTGCATATATTGTACATAAAAATAGGAGTTTGTATGTGAAAGTTATAAGCGAAAAGGTAAAGTTATTGTTTATGGTAATTTCCTATGTATATGAGAAGTTACTGTGGTAGGTCAGATGGGTAACTCTCTCTCTCTCTCTCTCTCTCTCCTCCTGTTTCTCTCTCCTCGACCCCGTCGGCTTCGCTCGGCTGTTTCTTCCTCGTCCGGCAACAGATTTGGACAAGGCCAGCGGCTATGGAACCCTCTCTTCCTCCTCTTCACATCTGTGGTATTTTGGTAATGCGATTTGGGCCTTAGGGGGTGCAGCAAGGCAGTGAACATGGTGGCATTTCGGGTCTTTGGCGATTTCACTTTTTCCGGCAATTTTCCGCCGTTCCACCACCCATAGCATGGATTCCTCGTCTTCGTGGTTCGACCCATGCCAGTGGGTAACCTCAATTTTGCCGGATTACGGCGAATCGACGACGAGAACCTCCTCATGGATTTGAGGTAAATTCGAGTATCTAGACTTGAAAATGAGCTTGGCCACAGTTATGAAAGATGTTTAGGATGATCAGATGATGTTGTGGCTGAAATTTTGTAGCCAAATATGGTGGTTGACAGGTGGCGCTTGGGGGCGCGTCCGGTCGTTCCTAGTGGCTGGTGTTGGTTTGTTAAGTAGTATATGTTGTTACGAATACATAGATAGGTATTTCATGGAAATTGGAGGAGGTTTGGATATTAATCAAAATTTTTGAAATTTTGGAAAGTTCTGATTTTGATTTAGGAAGATCCGACTGTTGGATTGATCCTATTTTCGATATGTTGTTAAAATTAATGATTGGAGATAACGTTTGAAGTTTGGGCGCATTCCATATTGATTTCGAGCATCCAATGATTTATTGGTTTTAGGGTATTGAATTTATTATCATAAATTAAGTCTCGGTTTTTGAAAAACAATTATTTACTATGTTGATTGTTCAGGACGACGGATATGCGAGTTGGTGAAGGGATAGTTGGACGGCCGTTGTAGCTGCAAACTGTGAGTGGACATTTATTTTAAATTAATTGTGCATGCAGTATATTATTATTATTTTTCGGTTGAGATTTAATTTATGATTTGAATTATTGAGTTTTATGGTTTTATGAGCTTTGGTTTATTGAGATTTATTTATGAATTACGAGATTAGTATTGAAATTCCTTCCCGAGGGCTTTTAGTAGATTTTCGAGATAGTTATTTATGAGTTATTGAGTTGGGAAATGATTTTGGGAAGTGATTGATTAAGAAAATATTATGAGAATTATTGATTTCGAATATCGATTTATATGAGGATACACGAGTACGAATGTTTTATCAGATATTTGAGCATGATTGAATTATCGAAATTTCTTGAGTTTGAGCTCCGCACTTATCAGCTTTGAAGTTAGATTGAGATTTCTTTCCGAAAGCATTTATTGATTTACCGAGTATTTGATTTATGCTTTCGATGATTTATGGAGATATTGGCCTTGAGTTATCGAGATATTATTAAGTTATGCTTTCGGTGAATTATTGATGATTTATTGAATTAATATCAGGTTTCTTTCCGAAAGCAATTATTTTAAAGAGATTGATTCCAGTTCATTGAGGAGGTAAATAAGTCAGCACATGCATGCATTACCTGGTCGGTAGTCCCCTCCAAGTAATAGTCTGGTCGGCAATCCCCACCAGGTAATAGTCTGGTCAGCAGTCCCCTCCAAACAATATTCTGGTCGGCAATTCCCTTCAGAATATTTCGGTCGGCAGTCCCCTCCGATGCGTCATCTAGTCGGCAGTCCCCTCTAGATGACATGAGGTAGTTAGTCGGCAGTCCCATCTAACTACTTATGGTTAGTTGGCAATCTCCTCTAACCATCACCTCCTCGTTCGGTTGGCAGTCCCCTCCAATGCGTCACTAGTCGGCAGTCCCCTCCAGGTGGCATGAGATGACTAATCGGCAATCCCCTTTAATCATCGTCCATTTTAAGATATGATTTGAGATACGAGTAATTTAACAAGATGTTTGAAATATGATTACATATATGAGGGAATGGAGATTTTTTTAAGGGATTTCGAGATGTTCTATTTTAAGTGATTGAGGTTTTAGTAAAGATTATGATTAAGAGTATTTTCAAGATTTTTACTGCATGCGAGGTTTTAGAGAATAACTTGGGAAAATCATTCAGTTAGTTATTTTCTAAATTACTTTATTTTTGTCCACTCACTCTAATGGTTTTCAAATGTTTTCCCCTGAGCCTTACGGTTTCAAATGCCCAGTTTGCAGGCTAGATTAGCTTAAGGTCGAGCATACATGAGATCGAGGCATAGTTGTCATAACTTCCGCATTATAAAAAGTATTGGTCCTTTATCTTGTATTCTATCCTCTCGTACACCCTGTGCATTAGATTGCTCTGATAACCCATGAGATTAATATTCTTAAGTTCAGAATTGTTATGTGAAATGGGAGATGTTGTGATTTAGGGAGCAGGCTGGTTCCAGAAGAACAAGGGTGGATTATTTTAGAAGTGTAAATGTCTTTCTACAGGTTTTGGGTAGTTGATAAGCTCATAAATGTACATAATTTTGTAGTGATTTCTTCATATTTTCTTGGCTAGTTTTCCATCTATTTGAGTCATTTACTGTATTTTTATGTTTTGTAGGTGTTATGGAGCAAAGTAGAAGAAAGGAAGCTAAATTAGTAAATATGCCTGTGCAGATTAGTCAAATTCTACATGAAACTGAGAGCAGCTCAGAATGAACCAGACAGTGAACTTTACATGCTTGGAAAGTCTTGGATGTCTAGTTTCCAGAACTTTTAACGGTTCGTTCATTTCATTTTTCTACAAGAAGTTATAGCCAATTTAGTACATGTACTTACATAGGCATTTGCAAGCATAATTAGCTATAATGAGCCACGCTCATGCGACCACTAGCGGTACCAACTCCCGCAAAAGGAGTGACCTACGGGAACACAGCCAAGCAGGCTACCACCTGAGCCCTGGCTTTCCCCCAGATCACCACTGACGGACCGCGGCAAGACAGCATCAGAAGCTCCAGAAGCTGGGGACTAAAGCATATCAGTCCCACATCGAAAGCATGGAGAAGATCCGCTCTCTCCTCACCTATAAAAGGTTCTCTCCTCTCTCCTCATTAATTACGTATTTAATACTTACCTACTGTTACTTTGTCAACATAAATACATTGACTAACTTAGGCATCGGAGAAGAGAAGACCACCCAGCGCAGTCTCCCTTTGACGCCCATTGTATTTTACTCGAAAGGTAGCGGGAGCTCTAAGGAGTATCATAGATAGTGGCCCGCACTTCGAACCAACGTTAGTAAAGGTTTAGCTACCGCTGAGCTTTAAACATTAACATTAGTGCCGTCTGTGGGGAAACCTTGAACAAAAGGTCATCCCACCACATCCACCATGACTAACGACAGCGGGGGAAACGCTGAAGGGCAGGCGGATCAGTCCGCCAACCCCCATCCCACTAACCCAGTGATCGTCAATCTAGCGGTTAACGTTAACCGTGCACTATTCAGTTCGCCGGTCAACCCCGACGGGGAACCCCAGGCCAGTTCCCAGGTCCCACCAACCCAAACTACAGCGAAGGCTCAGCTGAGGTGCAGCCACCCTCCGGTGTAGGACCTCGCAGCTATGTATGAGTTGGCACTGGCGGACCTTCACAAGGCAAATCGAGAGCGCGAGTAGGAGTGCAGAGGAAAGTCCGAGGCACAAAAACAGGTGGCCACGCTGATGTCAAGATTTGATGAGCTGAATAAGGCGCTGGAAGCAAACGCCAACCCAACGCAAAGCGAGCAGTCGCGGAGCACTAGGAGCAGTCAGCCCAACACCAGCGGATTGGTACCCGGACCAATCATACAGATGCAGGTACCATTGAACCCACCAGAGCTATGAGGAATGGGACCACCTCCTGTGCCCCAACTAATGTTGGAGCAGGAGGCGGAGTCACAGCCACATATCGGCCGCTCAACAATCAGGGCTAGAACCGAGGGTAATATACCTGTCCCTAGGCGAGAGCTTATTCAGTAGAACATCCAGGCAGGACTCGAGGGAGACACAACCACCCTAATACTGGAGCGTATGCAACAACTAGAGCAAAGGCTAGTCCGGGTTGAGGTAAGCGCCCCAGCGCCAATACCAAATCCACTCTTTGCATCCAAACTAGGACTATTCACTGCTAGGATCCTGCATGCCATCCGCCCGGCGCACACAAAGACACCAAAGATGTCACATTACAATGGCATGACTGACCACTTTGTCCATATGGACACCTTTAAAAAAGTCACCAATAACAAGGGCTTCGATGACACCACCCTCTGCCACTTGTTCAGCGAAACGCTGGATAGTGAGGCAGTGAGTTGGTTTTTTGAGTGTCCACCAGGGTCCATTGACTCATTCCATGCACTATCGAATGCTTTCCTCTCTCGGTTCATCCTGTTGGCAGCCGAACACCACCAGAGTGCAACTCAGCTATTCAACCTCAAGCAGGGGGCAGAGGAAACATTGAAGGCGTTCGTTACCAGGTGGTGAGCGGCAACGTCCCAATGCCGCGATCTTAATAAGACAATGGCGCTGGCAGCTTTCAAGCAGGGACTCCTCAAGGGACCATTTCTCTATCACCTCAATTACAACCACCCAAATGCCGCTTACGACCATGTCATGAGTGAGGCTGTCATCCATGCACAGGCAGAATTCATTACATATGGAGAAACCCCCCCACACCACCAACACCTGTAAAGTCCACCCAACCCTCTGCCAGCCATCAAGAAACCGCTAGCAAAACCTCCGCCACGCCTCCAACTGATAAGAAGAGAGAGTGGCAGCAAGGCAACCACCAGAGCAAGCGGCAGAATGACCAACATTACAACAGGGGAAGTCGCTCATTTCAGGGGGACAACCGTAATAAACAGACGGAGTCATCCCAGTGGTACGCAGTGTTTACAGTCCTCACGGCCTCATACAAGGAAATATACAACCAGTGCAAGGACCAGGTCCCACCACCACCCCCAAGAAAATACCCAAGGGTCGGAAACCTCAGAAACATTGGCAAGTGGTGCAAATATCACGAGGATAGCGGCCACAACACAAACAATTGTAACACCCTCAAAACAGCCATTGAGACTTTATACCGAGACGGTAAATGAAACAATTCAAGGTACACCAACCACCACCCATAATCGCCAACATTGAGCCCTTGGGCCGCATCAACACCATTGACGGTGGTGCTCCAATCACCAATATGTCTCATAGAGCAAAAAAGCGCTATGCGCGCGCTAACCACCCCAACGAGGTGTGCAATATCTACTATGAGAGGTCCGCTAAACTCCCAAAATCTGGTTGGGAGCCTATTACCTTCTCAGAGGAGGAAGAGCGCGGAGTACACCTGCCCCACGATGACCCATTCTTGATCGACGCCATACTCGGTAGATGGTCAGTGGGAAGGGTCCTTGTCGATAGCGGGCCCGCTGTAAATGTCATCTTCAACGGTTGCTATGACAAACTTCAGCGAAGTAAGAAACTACTACAAGATCATGAGCCACTGCTTAGCTTCTCCGGTGACGTCACACAACCATTGGGTTCTGACTACATGTGACTGGTTATAGGCATCAATCCACGTACGGCGGAAATCCACACAGAATTCATCATTGTGGATTGCTTCAGTTCATATAATGCGATCATTGGTTGACCGACACTTAACAAGCTCAAGTGTATCATCGCATGATACATGCTCCTCATGAAGTTTCCCACTCCCAACGGGATAGGCTGTGTGAAGGGAAGTCAACAGCTCGCACGTGAATGCTATTCAACAACCGTGTCGGGGGTGACGCACCGCCACGAGATCCTTATAGTAGGAAACCATGCACAAGCACCGGATATCTTTGAGGACCCTAGAGATGATGAGAAGAAATATGTCAAAAAAGAGCCTGTCAACCCAGAAACCCCCTTGAGAGTTATTAGCATCTCCGATGAACACCCCGAGCAGACAATCTACATCGGCGCTCAGCTCGACCCAGAGGTAGCAGCGGAACTCACCTAGTTTCTACGTGACAACGCCACTGTCTTGCATGGTCCTACACTGACATGCCAGGCATCTCCCCTGAGATCATAACACACAAATTGAGAATCAAACCATCCTCCTACCCTATCAAGCAGCGACGAAGGGCCTTTGATGAGGAGAGATACCGTGCAATAGGGGAAGAGGTTACCAAGCTCCAAAGCATTGGATTCATCCGCCAAGTAAATTACCCTCAGTGGATTTCCAACTTGGTCATGGTCAAAAAACCCAGCGGAAAGTGGCGAATGTGTGTCGACTTCAAAGGCCTCAACAAGGCATGCCCCAAGGACAGTTTTCAGCTACCTCACATAGACCAACTGGTTGATGCAACCGCTGGGCACGAGTTACTCAGCATGATGGATGCCTTCTCCGGCTACAATCAGATCAAGATGCACCCTGGTGACCAAGAGTGCACCTCCTTCACCACCGATAAGGGCCTATACTGCTACAATGTCATGCCTTTCTGTTTGAAGAACACCGGTGCAACTTACAAGCGGCTGATGAATGCTATGTTCGCTGAACATCTGGGAAAAATCATCGAGGTCTACGTGGACGATATGTTGGTAAAAAGCATAAAGGCCAGCGGACACGTGGCAAACCTCAGAATCATATTTGCTATTCTCATGGCCTACGGTATGCGCCTCAACCCAGAAAAATGCTTCTTCGGTGTCACCGTTGGCAAATTTCTAGGTTACATAGTCAGTGAGCGGGGCATAGAGGCCAACCCTGACATGGTACAGGCCATCCTCAACATGAAGGCTCCAGAGTGGAAGAAGCACATTCAGAGCCTCCAAGGAAAACTAACCGCCCTTTCTTGGTTAATCTCCAGACTCACTGACAGGTGTCTCCCATTTTTCAAAGTCCTGAAGACAACCCACAAGAAGGTCATCAACTGGAACCCAGACTGTGAGGTAGCGTTCCAAAGCTTGAAAGAGTACTTGGCGGCAGTTCCGCTCCTCTCTATTCCTGTGCAGGGGGAGACAATATATATATACCTAGCGGTATCACAAACAGCGGTGAGCTGCGCCATTGTCTGGTGGGAAGGCCAGGATGAGCTCCCCGTATTCTACGCCGGCAAAGGCATGAACTGGGCCGAAACAAGATATCCCCCCCTGGAGTAGCTCGCTCTCGCACTCATCATCGCCGCTAGGCACCTACGCCAGTATTTTCAGGCCCACATAATTCATGTCTTAACAAATGAACCGCTGAGACAGGTAATGCAGAACCCTGAACACTCGGGACGTCTCAGCAAATGGGCTATCGAGCTGAGTGAGTTCGACATTAACTACAAACCAAGAACCGCCATGAAGGGCCAGGAGTTGGCAGACTTCATTGCTAAGCTCACCGAGCTACAGATTGAACCCAGGACGGAAATGGTAACCGCTGAGGAACCAGTTCCCCCGCAGTCATATTGGAACCTACACGTAGACGGCTCCGCCTGGGCCAAGGCCAGTGGCGCAGGAAATCCTAACAGGGCTAGGGGGACTAAACATGGAATACGCATTAAAATTCAACTTCAAGGCCTCAAACAACATGGCAGAGTACGAAACACTCATCGCCGACCTACTCCTCGCCATCGACTCAGGGGCTGACAGTGTCAACATATTCAGCGACTCCTAGCTTGTCGTTAACCAGGTCAATGACAGCTTCCAGGCCAAGGACCAACAATTAGCGGCGTACTTGGAGTATGTAAAAACGCTCCTAAAAAAATTCAAATTTCACACCATCACGCAGATCCCCAGGGAAAAGAACGCCAAAGCCGATTCACTAGCTAGACTAGCAACCGCTCAGCCACACCAAAGTCCGACAGACACAAGGGTGGAGTGTCTTGACAAACCAAGCATCACAAAAACCCTAGCGGAGATCTTCAACATTGAGGTAAATCCCAGTTGGATGAACGAGATCATCGAATACAAGGGCAATGGAACATTGCCAGAGGACAAGGTCGAAGCACGACAGCTCAAGCGGAGAGCAACCCGCTACAACATCCAGAATGGCAAGCTTTACCCCCAGGGGTTCACCCACCCCAACCTCCGGTGCTTAACCCCAGAGGAGGGGAAGGTCGTCCTTGTAGCGATACACAGGGGGGAATGTGGAAACCACTGGGGCACCAGATCCTTGGCCAATCACACAATGCTACAAGGCTACTTCTTAATTATTCAAACCATTGTCGCTAAGTCCAAGCACAAGAATCAACAGGCAACGCCAACAATATTAGGCAGACTACGTCCGCTACATCGTGCACTTGGGATAATTTTAATCCCTTTAATGTTTCATTGAGTCACAAAACAGCAGTCAAAACTGTAGCGGTTCATAAATATTCAAACAATACAAACAGCAAATACATCCACACTTGGAAAAATCTCAGAAGCAAAATACCAATTACATTTTAGGGGTCAGGACTCCCTGCCCAAGTGTATTGTTGAATTACAAATGGCCTCAGCGGCGCAAAAAAAAAAAAAAAAAACTAAGACAAAAGCCTTAGCGGCACTACTTCAGGCTGTGGAGCTGTCTTCATTGATGAGGGGCATCAGCGGTAGTCTCGCCCTCCGGCAGCGGTTGTTGCTCGGACTGACGGCTAGTCTGATCGGACCCACGAGCGGTAGGGCTGGGCGTTACAATGGTACCATCCGCTAGGGTGTGAGCGGCCAGAAAGCCAACATAGGAGACCTCGGACTGGGTAGGAGGCGGGCTCTGCTGAGAGTCATTCACCGGACGTACACCACTCTCCCTGCTACCTGAACGGGCACCCTCAGCCTCTGCGCAAACCACACCCTGCGCGGGCGGTGCGTTTTGACTTGACGACCCAACGGGCTGGGACGCCTTGACCCAGTCAATGGCGCCCTTCTGCTTCAGCAGCTCCACATTGGCAATAGCACCGGCCTTTGGCACCTCAGTCAAAGCTTTCTTGTACTTTGTCAACTGCTTAAACGCCTCCACAGCGGCAGACGCCGCATGCTTCCCCTCCGCTCCCAGACAAGCAGCCTCATCCTCCAGCCTCTTCACCTCAGCAAACTTAGCGGCAGAATCCCACTGAAGGATCTTAACTTTCTTTTCCTTTGTCGCCACCTGATCCTTCAGTAGGGCTATGTCTTGCTCTAGCCTGGAGACATGGTCATTCCGCTCCACATCCCACGCAACGGCGACAGACAGCTTGCCGCGGGCATCAGCGGCATCACAATCTGCCTTGGTCAGGCGCCGCTCTGCATCCGCCAAACTGTCCTTAGTCTCCGCCAGCTCCCTCTGGAGACCCTCAATCTCCTCCCTGAGCTACCGCTCCACCCAGGGCTACTTTGAGGCTGCCAAGAACATCTCATGTAGCCCAACGGACAAGTGCCCGAAGGCCGAGCTGTAGGGCGACTGATCAATGACGGTTGAGCGCACGATTCCCTCCAGCGCGCCGAAACCCAGCCGCTGGCAGAGGTCGAAGATAAACTCCCGCTCAGGCTCCGTCAGGAATTCGGCATATGCGGCAAACGAGTCAAGATCGCTCGTCTGCACCTCCGGTCCAGCGGTCACAGTCGCCTTCGAGGGGGCCTGCCTTGCCTTCTTCCGCTGGCGGACCCCAATGGTCTCAAAATCGGCCACATCAACCTCGTCGACCGGGTCGTTTTGTCGCCGCTTCCCTTGGTGTACCACCTGTGTCACACCAGCGGCGAAGGGGAGCGCTCCCATCTGCGGCTCCAGTCCCGCAATAGTCACTGGCTCCTTTGTGGGCGCCGCTCTCTCCTTCGACCCAAGCCTAATGGTGGGCACCCTTTCTTTCGGCTGCACTGGCGCAGCAGGGACATTGCTTCCGCCAGCTCCCTCCTGCACCACGGGCAAGCCGTCGGGGCCGAGATGTGAGTGATGCGGCATCGGCAACACCACGGGAACCTTAGGTAGCGGGTTGATTTAGTATAATTTAGTACAGCAAGGTCGGGCAGTCCGAGAATCTGACACTTTGATGGAAATCCATAATTTGAGGTCCGAATTCCTTTTAGAAGCCCACCAACGAGTATTAACTAAATATCTTTGTTTATTAAAGATATATGATATATTTTTATGGGTGAAAATTATTAGGAATCTTAGAGAAGAAGCTACTTGATTCCTAAAAGAAAAAGAAGTGAAAATCTCCTAACGTAAGCAATAAAAAAGGGGACGTGTGGGGGCCGCACAAGAGAAAAGATAGAACGCCATCTTCTGCCATCATCTAGCCGTGATCTCACCTCCTCTCATCTCTATGTTTTTTCTTTTTAATTCTCTTGATGTATGCTTTCAGCGAATTCATGACTATGACTAGCTAAATACTTTTGTAGCTAGGGGCAATTTCAAAGCCCCAAACATGTTCAATTCATATTGATGACAATTCAGTTTTTGGTTTTCTATATTATCAATTGAGTGTTTGTTTCACTGTGTCTACAAGATGAATCTTTATTTGTTTGTCTAGGTGCGCAACTAAATGAATAGGTTAGGGTTCTAATGCTAGGAGTAACACTAGATTCGTATATGTCGTGTGTTGATTCCAATTGAGTAGCAAAATGTTTTCTTGAATTACATGTGACTCAAACCCTAGGTTTAGCAAGACTACCAATGTACTTGTGACCCTAGATTTATCCAAACCCTTTTCTTGCTTAATGATTTTGATATGTTAAACTTAGTGAGCTTGTGCCTAGGTTGCATAATCGGAAATAGATTAAGTGGTGAGCTTGTATTCACTTAGCGAGGAACTAAGAAAGGGTAATGAGTTAATTCGAGCTTGTGAGTTAACTTCGGGTAAATTAAATTGAGAATTAGGATTCCATAACTGAGCTTTGATATGATTGAGTGTGTTTGGTGGTGGAGAATGAGTCCTTAGCTTTGTTTCTATCAATAGTTTTAAAGTTATAAAATCTATTTCTGCTTCTTTATCTTTCTGTGTTCAGTTTTACCTGAATTATTTAATATATCAAATAAACTCCGATTATTCTGAAATTTTGTATACGTGTTATTCAATGTGTCTTTAGTGTCCTGTAAAAGTTTCAGAAAATCACATAGAGTCTAGGTAAGTTAAATAATTTATTTTCGTTAACTGTTCAGCAGCATAGTTTAGAGTAGTTTGCAACATTTGGTTAGTAGTTTAGGAACAATCTTCAGCGGGTAATGACCCTTGCTTGATCACTATATTACCAACGATGATATTTGAGTGCAAGGTTTAAGTTGTGCATCTTTTAGACGTATAAGTAGTCAACTTTTAGAGGAAGTTCTGTCAAATTTTTAGTATAATTTATTTTAAGGTGGGCCCCGCAGGGCCACTTCGGGGCGGGTCTTGTCATTCTTGAGATTGGCTATGAGGAGGTATAAAGACTTTTGGGTTGGTTTGTCTGATGATCTATTGATATGGCATTATTTCCGAGGACTACATGTGATATCATCGGTGGCTTCTGGTGGTCAATGTGGCAGTGATTTATCCTTATATGTGGCCTAACAATTTTGGGACATGGTATATATGGAGAATGACATGGCTGTTCTTAGTATTGATGGCGAGAATTTATTGTGGCTCTCAGGATTGGTATTGTTATGTAGCCCGAGAAAGTGGGCGATTAGTTTGGTTAGGGGTTAGGCCTATTTGGCTCATGGATGTCATGGTTGTTGACGGACCTGTAACTAAGGTTATTCTTAGGGAGGAGAGTGGGAAAATTTTGTCCACCACCGGTCATTCTCATCTTATGTTATCTTTGTATCTTAGAATAAAAGGGTTTTCTATTCTGAAAAAAAAAAAAAAAAAAAAGTTTGATTGATTTGGTAAATTCAACATTAATCTTTTGAGGAGATCTGCACTACTAGCATTTGTACGTAGTAGAAGATTTTGGGAAAAGCTTCTATAACTTATGATTCGAAATGTTTCATCGATATTTGAAGTCCTATAGGAATGATTCATTAGAGGTTTAAGTAATGGTATTTGCAAGATCCTATGGGAGCAGTGGTATATAAGTATTGGTTTTGGGAAAGTTGGAATAAGACTATTACCATGTAGAGTTCATTTCTCTCTTATTTTTCTCTCTTTTTCAGGTTGCAATTTTGGCTAGTGTTCTCCTTCGCTACTCTGTTTCACCCGCAAGTATTATGGTTTGATCTTATTTTGTTTCTATCTGGTTGGGGTCTTGACATGGTGTTTGGTACTAGCATATTAAGGTGATTTTGCCATGTAATTGGAATCTTTAGGTGTAATTACCATATCCTCATTTTGTTAATGGAATCCTAATAGCCAATCTAAAACTCTTAATCACCTCTGCAGTTTGAATTTTGATCTCTGCATATCTCAGACATGCAAGTTGGGAATGGCTATACCTCTAAGATTAATTTAAGTAAATTGTTGTGTAAAGGGTTACAATTATATACATAAAAACTTAGAGAGAATATATATATGTTTTAGTGGTTACAATTACCACAATTTTGATGTTTAAATGTCTTGCTTCCGTAAGTTTGAAGTCACTCTTTGCATATAATCTGAAATTGAAGAATGACTTGAAGCTTGTGGCACTACTCTAATCTCTCAGGTTGGCGTTGTGTATGAGGAAAAGATAAGATAAGGGCCAACAGTGTTGCACCTTCATTGAACAGAACTCCACTAACTGAACCTGTAAGATCCTTTCTAGTTTCCAAGTCAACTAATTGTTTAGCTTCTTTCTTCTTTTTAGTACTATTTTTGCATTTCATTCTAGAAAAATGGCCTCAAGGAATAAATATTGAATGGGGAACTGGATTCCTATGTTTAGTTACTTTGTTGTTTTCAGAACTCTATGCATTTATTCTAGAAAGTTGGCAACAACTCATATTTGGATGCTCACTTTAATTTCTTTGTTCTTTTCAGAACTCATGGCCTATATCAAATGAATTAACATTTATATTGGGAATGATTTAATTAACTCTGTTTGGCTCGAAAACTGGTTCGGCTAGCAAACAGTCTCTTTTTGAATGCGCAGGAGTGCCAGCACTATGGGGTGCAGTCGTCGGGGAGTCCCTTGACCTGACTTCTTCTCAAACGATGTGGACGAGGAGAGCACCAACCTCGTCACAAGGTTCTTTTCTCTACCTTTCGAAAAAGGACTTCTTGCCTTACGGATAAGGGCTTGTGTTGTGATCTCTTGCGTCACCTAGTCAATACTTAGTGTTGTAGACTAAGCAAAGCAATCACCGGGAAGTAGGAGAAAGCACGAGTTTGCTAAAGCGTGACTCTAGCTTCGCTGGGTTGCGAGGGCGTTACCCTTGCTTTGCTGGTTTTCAACTAGGTTGAAGGTACACTACACCAAAAATCTTATCAAACAACGGCAGAAAACCGTTGTGGGATATGGAGACCCACTGTTGTAGAGTGAGCTGTTGTCTGATGAAAAATCTGAAATCGGTGGAACACAGTTGTGTGAGAAACACATAGACAACAGGTATGTGTTATAACTGTTGTGTGATAGCTCGGCAGATGTCTCGGTAGATGCCAAGCGCAGCTGCGTAGCAGTTGAGGCGCTGTCTTCAGACAACAGTGCCAATTTTAAGCTATTGTATGTTAAGCGTGTCAGACAACATATTTTTATTTTGTCTGTTGTCTGATTGATCTTCAAACTTCAGTTCTTGGACTATATCTGTTGTGTGATTAACTTTAGGACAACAGAGTTCAATTGATTCTGTTGTGTGATTTAACTTTTACGACAACAGAGTTCAATTAATTCTGTTGTGTGATTAACTTTTAGGACAACAGAGTTCAATTAATTCTGTTGTCTGAGTATAAATTAGAAGACACTGATTTGTTAAAAACCGATGTGTGATATGATTGATTACAATGTGTTTTTGTCCTATTTTTGTTACCTGATCATTGTGTGATCAGAATTAGGCAAAATTAATGCTCCATTATTACCTAAATAATGGTACGTCTAGATCGTTGATCAATTGGACAGAAAACACATTGCAAATGCTCAAATGAGTAATCAAACCTATTCCATATATCTCTTAATGTTAAAAGCATTTCCCAAAAGCTGATACAACTACGTAAAACATGCCACATATAGAGTTTGTGCAGGAACTTGGTTTCAATAGCCAACATATTGATACAAACTCTTGTCTTCCCACTATTCCACGAACTTAGTCTGTGCAGCCATGGCGTCAAACCTTTAAAGTTGAAGCGAGTGGTTTGCAATTTCTGTCCAAATGTCTAACCAAAGACACCTCAGCCAAAAAAGCCAGTCCAGAACCTATATACAAACAAATAAGCTTCAGAAAGTTGAAATTCCTTTCTATCCATCAGAACACAACGTTCTGCATGCCATCCAAAAGTGCATATATCCAATTGTTATGCTTATGATTTAAATATTGAAAGTTGCAAGTCAAGTTGTCCAAATAGAAGTCATATACATCTCTAAGCTTTATATTAGTCATTTGCTACACTCTTAATATGATTTGGTTGATACATGCTAATATATACCAACCAATGTTACTTACAAACTTCGAATCGATATAGTGATCATTTATGTATGAAACAAAAGTGAAATGCTTGAGTACTTTAAAAACAATTAGCCAAAGTCACCACTAGTCATATAAATGTACATACAAGCAAATGCTCTTCTTAAAAATCATATAGAGCTATCACTGAAACTCCTGACTTTAAAAATTATGAAAAGTAGAATCATAAAATTGGACCTTGTTGAAAAGGATCCCCAAGAAAGCATTTTCAGCATTGAATTATTTCAAGGCTGCACAACAATGGGATAGGGACCTAAAAAAGCCAAATAGCATTCTTTTAAGGCTGTGTTGGTTCCCAATCAAATCAATGATTATGTATACTATACAGAACAAAAACAAATTGATCCAGAGAAAGAAACATAGAGGTTACCAGTTCTTAACAACTTTCTGTGTTCCAGAATTGCAAATGACAGCTACATCTATGATTTGGTAAGTTGGAAACTCAACTCTAATTTCAGGCCTCTCCAAGTTGAAAAACCAAAACAAATCAGTATCTTTTTCTTGTGAAATTAATGATTACAGAAACATGTTCTAGAATTATGGAAGCAGAAACACTAGAACTCTAATCTGGAAAGTGAATCCCTACATCTATTTCTGCAATTTCAGACCAGGCAATCAATAGTTTGATGGTCATGGAGCCTTTGGTCTAATGCAATTTAGTATTGCTATACATGGAATCAATTGGAAAATCATGTACAATCTGATATCATTGCCTGCTCTGCAACCAACTAGTAAGAACCATAGTTAGCGAAGAGATTTCATGCTACCTACAAAATCCGAGTCCAGCAAAGAACACAGAGGAGAAGATACAAACTTAAAGTGCAAAACTGACTTTCATAGGCTACTGCAATGAAGAGGTATGCAAATAGGCAACTTAAGCCAATTCTCTCTCCCGCCCTCTCCACTATAAAACTAGAGAAAAGCAAGGAGAATACGACCATCATCTACAATCCAGAATTTACTTCAATAGTTGAACCAAACATAGAGAAACCAAAAAAGGTGGGAAATAGATCTGCTTGAGTTCCAGAAAAGTCAATCCAATAATTAAAAAAAATCCCAGTACAGATAAAATGAAGAACTACCATTGTATTTCACAAGCAATAATCGCCACTCACCTAAAATAAAAACTGAAAAAAATTAAGACAGTTTCGAAGTCGATTAATCTGAGAAACTAGAAATGAAATCAAAGTCGATTAATTAGTGAGACAAATGTGGCAAGACAGTTTCACCCAGTGTACATGCCTTCTCAAATCTCTGTAAGCACATGCCTTCAAAGAGATCAAATGTGGAGGAGAAAAAAAAATTTGTAAACGACAACAGAATCCCAATAGAAGTTAAAGACATGAGTATGTTTGAACAGACAAAAAGTCAAACGTGCAGTTCATCTTTCCTTGAAGCTCAAAGATGGCATGAACAGGACAATAGGAAAGACTTGATCCCATATATTATCTCATAAGCAACATAACTTTAAGCGTTTTGGCATCTGTGTGACTGTGCATGGAAAGAAAACGAAAAAGTACAATTCAGATCGAGAGATAGCCAGACTTGATACATAATCATTACATATAAACAGAGATAATAAAAATAGGAGGTTGAATTGCTGGTTATTTGGTCAGAGGACAGCTCATTCGTGTGTGGAGAAAAAAAAAAAAAAAAGGGAGATTTCCTAGATAATTGTCAAGCATTACTGCCAGTGTTAAAGGCATCCTATTTAATGTTGGTCCTTCTTTGCAATAGAGAACCAGTTCACATATTAGTGTGGGGAAAAAATTAATCCAACCACTCAGATGCCAAAGTGAGAAGGACATGAAAAATTAGCTACCAATGTAAACTCACCTATAATGCATCTACACATGACAAGGTTTGGAACAACTTTATCCTTTTCAGCTTGAGAAAGGGGCAGCAGGCCAGCTTCTAGATCATCCTTCCTACAATCAGGGTGCACGGGAAAGAGGTTGAGTTTTCACTTTTACAAGAAACAGAGAGATATAAACCAAATATAAGTGCAAGATCAACTCTAGTCTAAATGACTTACTTTTCACTTGCCACTACAAGTATGGAGTATGTTACACTGTTTGGACACAGTCCTATACTCTTCATTTCCGACAGAACTTCCATAGCCTTCTGTAGTTGATCCACATCACCTGACATGGTAATTATGTGATATCTCAGTTAAGTTTTGCTAACATACAGACCCATATATTTTATATATATGGCATGGAAAAGGTGACCACTTTAGATTTCAAAAGCAGAATTTCATTGTCATCACACCATTTGTTAGGGTAGTAATCAAAGCATTGACAGTTGAAACAGTCTGCTCAATTTTAGCTAACTTAAGATCCTCAAAGAGACCCATCACCCTACCATTTGTTAGGGTAGTAATCCAGTGCTTTCTGCCAATTTTTGGCCTGAAGCATGAAATATGCAACTTATTAATTATTATGAATTTCTAGCAGCATAAGAGAGGTCGCATCAAAAGGAAATAAGTTGAGAAGTTAATCAGAGTTACTCTCTCAATTGGAGAGCAAAAAAAGCTTCTGAATTACTTCTCCATCACAGGACTACACAATTAATTTGCTTGTATGGTTGAACCAGAATTTGTAAGAAAATTTAGTATTCCAAGCCACACACACACACACATTTATATAGGAACATTACTTTTGTTACAAAAAATGAAAAACCTATAACACTCACCTGCTCAAGTTTGTGTTAATATAGGATGTTATAAGATATTTCTGATGGGCTATTCATTCTCAGTTTGCATGTAGGACTACAGCTAATCACAATTATTTCTTTTTCTTTCTTCTTTCCAAAAACAAAAGAATGTTTACCACAAGTGCCTATCTGATACATACATTGCTACATGCGCCCATCAATGAGCTATATGATACAGTTCCAACTTGTATTCCTCGATTTCTGGCTTCCTGTATGATTTCAAAGGCAGCATCTAGCTTTCCAGCATGCCCAGCAACATCTATTAATGCACTGAGGAACATATGAATTTAAGGCAAAAAGCATATGTAAGTAATCTTAAGATTGTATCAGAAGAGTGATCTTAATGATGATTGATCACTGAATGCACTGCTGACATGAATACAAGATTGTTTCCTTCATCCTAAACATACGAGGAAAAACATATTAATAAATAAGTAAATAACCCACTGTATTTTCCACTTCTTCTATAAATCCTTCTAACTCCCCAACTTATCTAAACCAGCTAACATTATTGAAGACTATCTTGTCAGGAGTCACGGCCAGCTAGTGTTGGTAAAACCTGAGCACAAAGCAAGCATTGTGGTACAAACAGCTATAATTGCATACCATAATCAAACCAAACAGATCGATCAAGATACTAAACCAGAACATGAGTTAGCAATAACGAAAAGCAAGAAAGTAAAAGGAAGAAGTGAGCAACGCACCTAAGTAGATCTCTCCAAAGGATCCACTACTGTTCTTCCGGCCGACTCGGAATCGTCCCCCTACTCGAGGCTCCATAGCCCAAAAAAGCTGCTTCTCTTTGCTGCTCGGAGAACAAGAATTGAAATCTGAGAAACTAGAAATGAAATCAAAGTCGATTAATTAGTAGTACCTTCGGCTTTGGCGATTGAAATAGTGGAGAGTCTGAATCTTTCTCTGAAAGGTCACTCACTGAATTGGAGTGAATGAAGGCGAAGGCGAAGGCTAGGCCAGATAGGTGGGCTGTCGCGACACCAGGTCAGAGACAAGCTTCAGAGTACGGTGGAGTATGAGGGGTCGCGAATGAGTTGGAGAGAGCGAGTTAGGGATTCAATGATTGAAGAAACCCGAGAAACCACCCCCCTCCCTCCTCCTTCAAATCCCCAAATTGAAAACCCTAATCGAGTGTTTTCAGAAGATGGGTTTTAAGAAGAAGATGGGTTTCGAAAAGAATGATGGGTTCGATTCTTTAAGAGAAGAAGAAAGATCGATGGTTTTTGATGATATTGAGAAGAGAGCTGCTCGAAGAAAGCGAGTTGAGGAATCGGCTGATTTGACAAAGTGTTAAAGTTTTTTAGCTGAAAACTCTCTAAGGCCAAAGTGGGAGTGAGAGATGGAAGGCTTGGCCACTCGGGATTTTGCTCGAAGTGAAGAAAGGCTCTGGGTTTTGCTCTCAGACTTGAAAAACGGCTAATATGGTTAAGTGTGTGTAATGGTGCCCTTGAGTTGTATAAAGCACCACGCATTAATTTTTATTTTTTAAATTACTCAGACAACATATAGAGTTCTATATGTTGTATGAAGTGTAGCAAAGCTGAGGGAACAAAGATGGAAATTTCCCGCTTGTGCAATCAAAATTTCAGTTTTGGCACTGAGGCTAGGCATTTCTCAATCACACAACAGAAATAGTTATTATGTTGTAGGAACTTGCAAGCATGACAAACCATTGAAGCCAAATCTGCTCGTTTTGGGGGGAGAATGAATGCCATTTTGGAGACTTCTCCTAATTTTGCCACTCACTTGCACAACGGCACATTAAAAACCATTGTATGATGATTTGTAAGTATACTCCTACAACACAAGTAACTAAACTGTTATACAATTTAGTGGCATCTAGGGTAGAATTTGGAGCCAAATTTGAGTCCATCTAGGAGGGAAATCTGCCGCATTTTTTTATTTGATTCAACAACAGATTATTCTTGTAACCATTGTGCAATGACATTCTAGATAAAAACTTCAGGATTTTAACCACCTTATACAACGTAAGTTTACTAAACATGTTGTCTGATTCACTTTTCTTCATCACACAACACTTTTTTTTTTCGCTGTGCAAAAAGTGTTGTCTGTTAACGTTTTTGGTGTAGTGGTAGGTTTTCTTTGGAGAGACTTTGATAATTTGTGCGATTAGTTGATCAAAGAGTTGTTTTTCTTTTTTGTCCTTCAAACCTGGTATTTATACCTAAGGTTTGCCGACTGTTCCTTGACATAGAAGGATTATTGATTGAAGTTTCCTATTCAATCTCCGCTACTTGATTCCAATAAGGGCTAGGTTTTCTTATAGACCTCGAAATGGGTGAAGCTAGAACCTAAACCCAAGTAGACTTAATTTTGGGCTGCAAGTATCGGCCCACCACGCTAAACCCCCTTAAGGGATCTTGCCAAAAATACTTTTGGGCTCAAACATTGCACCCAGGCCTCGAGATCAGGCCCGTGAAATTGTAACTGATCGAAGAGGACTTAAGTGACATGACTTATAACAAAAACGAGTCCATAAATATGGGTTTGCATCTGTTCACTGGCTAACTGTCTTTTGTAGCATCGTTTCCCTCACAAAATCCCTTATTTAAATCTTGTCGTCACTTCAAACCTGTCACATCAGAAACTCTTCTAGTCTCTTAAACCCATAAACCATTCTTGTTCTACACCATCTCCCCTAGAGAAACCCAGAAATGGCTCCACCTAAGAAAATCATTATCGATCAAGAGGAAGAAATCAACGAGGAGGCCGCCCATGCTTAGGGAACTGGCATTGGTGCTCGCTGCTTTGCCCACACCACTGTCCAGAAGCCTCTACTTCTCAGTTTCTCCCATTCTCAGGCTGAATTAGGCCCCACTCTGAGAGATTCCATTCCAGGGGATTCCATCGCCTTATGTGGTTTACCCATTCGCCGACCCATTCCAGTTCTCAGCAGGACCCCTAAAGATTTTAGCAGTTGGGGCTCGCGCCAATACAAGGCGAAGATAAGGTTTTGGCCTACTGTCAGCGCGGCGGAACTCACCTAGTATCATGAAGTTCGAGCAAGGGATCTGGCTCACTGGGACGCGGCAAGTATTGCCCACACCATCGATCTCTGTTTCCGACTTCCAGCGGAGGCAATCGCACGCCGCTGGCAGCCATTCTCTATTTCTGGAACACCGCCAGCAACACCTTCGATTTTCGATTTGGCCAGATGAGCGTCACATTGCTGGACATTCTCGCCTTCACGGGGCTTCCTATCGACGATGAACCCTATGTGCATGGCCAATTCGACACCATCAACTTCCTTTCACGCACGGTTCAAACCGGCCGCGGCACTCACAGCAGTTCCTACCCTTGATGGCTGACCTATTATCACAAGGAACACTATGCAACCGGTGGCATAGCCTTCTTGGAATACTTGCTCTACAAGTTCATTTTCTGCACCTCCGCTAACAAGCCCACTGGTCCCTGGACTTCCCTAGCGACGACCCTCTACAACGGCCGCCGTGTAGGACTCGGCCAACCTGTACTGGACGCACTCTACCGCACTCTTTATCAAGCCACAATGGACCCCTTCGAGGTGAACATTTCTGGCCCTTTCTCGATCTTAGACTTCTGGGTACAGGTCTATTTCCCCGACTTCTGCCGGCGAGATATCCTAGAGACTCCACTAGCTAAGGCCCTTTTAGGCGAATGGCTCTGCCGCAGGGTAAGGTACACTTCTCCACCATATATACTCTGAATGCTTTTCCTATTTGTACCTCCTGGACGAGATGCCAGATTCAGACCTGGTTCTCGGTAGAAAATTCCTGCCTCCCCTCTAACAAGGGTTCCTTCCTGGGGATCCTGATTATAGCGATTGCGCGCACTTGGGCTTTCACTACACGATCTCCTGCTCAAATATCAGACTTGCGACTGATGACATCATCTACAAACTCTACACTCCCAATCACTTCGCTCGCTAACTCGGGTCGGCCCAGTTAGTGTCTTTCCCTCTCTACGATGCTTGGAACTACAACACCTCCTAGAGCAGAATGGGCTCCCCATCTGGTCCTTCACCAGCCCAAAGCATGCTTTCCTTGATCAACCTTCCTAACTGGGCTAATGAGCTAGTCCTCGTCGATAGAGTCGCCGAGGACTATGACCACTGGTGGTCTCAAGTTTCTGTTAATTGTTGGGAACAGCGAGACGACAAGCTCTTCGCAACCCTCTTCCAAGATCTGAGGTACCCCTAAGAAGTTGATTCTGAACAGCTCGCGCGCTTTCCTGAGGATGAAGCACAGCCTCCGCGACCCGCGCGAGCCCCAAGACCTGCTCAAGCTGACATCATAATCCGCGAACCAACGCAAGAGGTAATCTCCTTTCACGTGTATACCAGTTTACCCGTTTCTGCTTTTACTTATTTAACTCATATATTTACTTCAGAGGACAAATCTCGGGGTACCATCGCCTGGCAGCCAACTAACAACTGTTCCTCAAGCCGCAAAGCAAAAGGTTGTGGTAACAGAACCTGAAGCCACATATTCTTCTTCTGATGAAGATCCACAGGAAGTAAGTAGTCCCTCTTTACTAGGCCTCATAGACTCTTCTCTTAAAATCCAATCTGACCCCCTCGATCCCATAGGCCGTTGCTGCGCTGGCCTTCAAACGCAGCCGTTCTGAATCCCAGATCGACCCCTGGGCCGACAACGAACCAATCGCGGACCGACTGGTACTCCATGATTCAAATAAACCATGAAGTTGTCGCTTTATTTTAGTTTAGTTTTCCTTACAATGCTTTTCTTTTGCAGGTTTGTCGCAGGACTACGGGTCTTCTTAGGCAGAGTAGGGGAGGCCCATCCACCGCTGGCAATGAAGCATCATTGTTGCAAGCTCAGATACCAACAGACTCGACTACCCTTCTACCTCTGATCAGCACCACGGGCAACTCACACTTGGCCTTGGTGCTAATGCAGATAATAGTTGACAGCTCACCTGAAGTCGAGAAGAGAACGCCTCCCCCCCCTAACTCTCCCCGCGAGGGACCAACCGTGACTAACATTCTGGAGCAAGTAGCGCCTGATTCGGTTCCAGATGCTGTCGGGGATGGTGAAGAACAAACGGCACCAGAAACATCAGTCCCCCTAGTAGCAATCCACAATGCTTTAGACACCCTTCGTGAGCAACGTATTGAAGAGGTACTTCAAAGAGGTGGTAATCGCTGTTGAGGAGGCTGCCGGCAGGAATCCTGCTGAACCTGTGGCCTCGGTTGTCGGCGAACATGCCCCCAAGTGCTTGAAGCAGAGGAGGAGGTAAACCTTGAGCCTACGCTAAAGGTGGCTCCTATCATGGAGCCTCTTAAGGCTCCAGTTGTTGTTGTTCCTGTTCCACAGCAAGCACCTCCCGCTGAGCCTTCCAGGTTAGAACGACTGGCCTGGGTGCTTGAAGTAACTTCTCCTGGAGTTGTGGATGATACTAGAGAAGGTCTTCGTCTACTTCTGGGGCCCGACATATTGACACCCAGCGCGCCCACAAGAGCTTTGGAGTATCTCAGAGTACTTCGCCTCGAGGCCGCCATCACCGAAGCATAGTTCCTGGATATCGACAAACTGCTGGAGGATCTTCCTAGGTGGCTCAATGAGAAAGGAACCACGATGGCACAAGCCAGAGAAGCCCAAGCACATCGTCAAGCCATTGCTCAATAGATGGATGCCCTATAAGATTTCCTAGGTGAGCGGGCCTCTCATCTTAGGGAGCTGACGCTCGCGGAAAATCACCTTTAGACTCAGATTCAAGACCTCTAGGCCCAACTAACAGTTGTAAGGGCTGGGATTGTCCAAACGGAAGCCCAACTGGAGCAACCTTTGGCAACCTCTGAAGTGCTATCCCAAAACCTGGTCCAAGCTAGCGGAAAAGCCCAGCGGGCCGAACAAGCTGCAGCTGACGCCTGCTTTCGTCTGGATGAACATTTTCCTTGCTTAACTTTTGCAGGCCGAGGTCTCCAAGCCTCTTGTAACAGGCCCATTATATTTTTGGAATATGCACATTATTAATATTATTTAGTTGTTCAGCCCATTTTACTGGCCCAAATGCATCTTTTAATTTGTAACCGACAGTACGTTCAATTTGTCTTAACTACAGATTAAATAGTTTCAAAAAGATAATCTCGAAACGGAGCGGTTACCTCCTTGAAGACCGTTCCGTTACCCACACGTCTTCAATGTTCCTTCATTTCTGAGATCATGGCATTAACTCCATTGATGGCATTGAATCAACCCCAACTGTCCATCAAAGGGCTGAGGCCACTTAAATTGGCCCTATAAATATCTGTATTTGAGGGTGTGAAGATCAGAATCATGGCTCACCCAAAAATAGCCCTGCAAACCCTTCTTCTCTTTCTTCTTCTCCTTACAACATCGCCTCTAGCCTCTAGATCTTAAGCTTTATGGCGAAATCTCAGGTCTGAGGTATGCCTTATGGCTTAATCTCAGGCTGACCGCATGTCTTTGGTTTCAGAAAGTCTGGATGGAATTTCTAGACTTCTGGTAAACTGAAGAACACACGAAGCTCCTAGCGCGGGATACCACATTCTGAGGAGTCCTCCTCCTTAGGTTCCCTTGTGTGGAGCAAACCGAGGAAGGGTGGGAGACCACCCAAGGCCTTACATTCTTCTTCGGTTCCCTTCTTTCTGGATGCGACCCTAACAGTGTCCTCCAGATGGAAGGGGGCTTTAGTGGTCACCTCATTCTTATGCTCTCTCTTCAACGACAGAATCTTGGAGGAATGATGAAGGATGGACTCGCGGAAGGAATGGGAGTGGGTTACGGCGTTCCCACACTTCACATCCTACCAACAGTGGCTGCCAAAGTTGAAAGAAGAGTTCAGCGAGGACTCAAGCCAATGTTGAGTTCCTTTGTTGTCTGCACCCCCTTGGAGATGAAAATATATTCAGAAGATTCCATTTCTTGTATTTAGCCACATTAGGCTTTGTAATTCTGTAAATGTAATTTTTGCGAATGTACTGTACTGCTTTTGGCCGCAAAGCCACTTTATGAATATAGTGATATTTTCCATTCCCTGAAATATTTAATAAAGCCTCAGGTGTAGGCCCTGTAATATTCATCCATATTTTGTACACATGGTTGTCCAAAAGGAATAAGAAGCAGAAAAACAACAGAAAATTTCTGAACGAAACAAATTCTGAATAGGTAAAATTTTGAAAATCACAGGTAAAGTCAGAGCCAAAAGGCCACGAAAAACTAGGCCCAGTATATATATAGTGTTGCCCCTCTAGTCTTGCTAGGTGAAGCGAGTACATAAGAGTGGGGCCACCGAGTAGACCCCCCAGCCGTGGAGACTGGTGTAACTGGCGGGTCTTCAAACTCCCACATACTGGGGTAATACTTCTTCAAGAATCGTCGTTAATAGGGTTGCAGTGAATGTTGCCGTCCAAATCTTTAAGGTGAAAAGCTCCCCTGTCCAAAATTTTATAAATTACAAAGGGTCCTTCCTTCCAACGCGACGTCCACTTGCCGCGGCTTGTGAGCTTCTCCCCCAACGGAAGGAATGCCTTCCAAACAAGTTACCCTTCCTTATAGCTGCGACCCCGCGTACGCTTGTCGTAGGCGCGAGCAACTCGCTGTTTTTCCATCACTAAGTTATCTAAGGCATCCAGACACTACTCACTCAAGTCTTCATGCTCTTTCCAGATAGCCTGGACATAGCTTCGCCAATCAAATGATGTTGGTCCTAGATGCGCAGGGACTGAACGTTGATTTGCAGAGGTAAAACTGCATCATGACCAAGCATGAGAGCATAAGGTATTGTAGCAGTGGGGCTACACTTGGAGGTACGATAGGCCCAAAGAGTCTCGTATAGCGTCTCGTGCCACTGGTGAGGATTCTCTGTAAGCATCTTCTTTAAGAGGGTGATGAAAATCTTGTTACTGGCCTCTGCTTGACCTTTGGATTGGGCATAGTAAGGAGTAGAATGAATGAACTGGATACCCAAATCAGCGAAGAGCTCTTCCATATTGTGGCCCATAAACGCTGCCCCCCTGTCCAAGACCAGAACCTCTAGTATGTCAAACCTGCAAATAATATGATTAAAAATAAATTGACGGATTGTGGCACTGGAAGCCTCTTTCAAAGGCTCAACCTCTACCCATTTAGTGAAGAAATCGGTAGCAACAATGATGAACTTGTGCTACAGAGAAGAATGAGGGTGTATCATCCCTATCGGGTCCAATGCCCAGCCACGTGCAAGCCATGGCTTAATAACAAGCTGTATGGGAATATTTGGGATGTACTGGACCAGCCCATGTGCCTGGCAGTCTTGGTAACCTTTCGCGAACGCAATGCAATCCTTCAAGATATTGGGCCAATAATATCCATGTCTCCTGATGAACCAGCGCATTTTTGGACTCGCTTGGTGGGCTCCACAGACGCCAACATGGGCTTCTCGCATTAGGCGCTTAGCTTCTCGGCCATACACACACCAAAAATCGATGCTATCTTCACCTCGCCGCCGCAACTCATCATTCCTAAGAAAATAATTAAGCGCGAGAAAGTGGATCTTCCTATCGGTAGAGGAATCTAGCTACTTGAGGTATTCGACCAAGGGGACACGCCAATCCACATCAATAGGATCCAATGCAATCACTGTTGGCTCATCAGGTGGGTCAGGCCTCGCGAGCCATGAAGGCAGTGAGCGACGCTCCACTTTTAAAATTCTTTCGCGAACCCCATATTTTAAGGTTATACCTGTGGCCAATTGGGCGAGCTCATTGGATGCAAAATTGTGCTCGCGAGGGATATGCTCTAAATCCAAGTCATCGAACTAAGTCAGGAGTTCAAGTCCACGATCCAGATAAGGAGCGAGCAAAAAACTAGTGCACCTGAACTTTTCGCGAAGCTGATTAATGACAAACAAAGAATCTCCGCGAACTTGGACGTCTCTGACCCCCAATTCCAGTAATATTTCCAGGACAATAATGAGGGCCTCATACTCTGCTTGATTGTTCGTGCAGTGGAAGTCGAGTTAGAAAGAATAAGAAAAACGGTCCCCTGCTGGGTTTTCCAGGACTACGCCAGCTCCGGCCATTGTGTCCGTCCTGGAACCATCAAAGTGCAAAACCCAAGGCTGCAGTGCCACCGTGGCCTGATGCAATGCAGCGTATTCCAGATGGACAGCCAAGTCTGGTCTAATTATTGTCTCTATGACCACCTCTAAATCACGTACTGCTGGCACATCTAACATAAGGTGGTGTGCCAGGAAATCTGTGATAGCTTAGCCTTTGACTGCCTTCTGTGGCACATACTGCAGGGAGAATTCTGACAAGGCCAATACCAACTTGCCAATGTTGCCTCTCAGAATGGGCCGCGAGAACATGTATTAGACTAGATCAGTCTGATCGATGATGCAAGTAGTGAAGGATACATGTAATGCCGCAACTTGCATGCTGAGAAATATAGCGTGAGACATAGCTTCTCTATGGGAGTATACCTCGTCTCTCAATCTGTCAGTCTCCGGCTAAGGTAAAAGATTGCATGCTCGATGCCTGTCCTGAGAAAGTAGGCTCCCAATAGAAGCCTCAACCGTTGAAATGTAGAGTTTCAAAGGGAAACCTGGTCTGGGAGGTACCAGTACTGGTGAACTCGCAAGGTAGACCTTGATTTGGTCAAAAGCCTCTTGATGTTTAAGCTCCCAAACAAACTCATTTTGCCCTTGTAGCTTCAACAATGGGGGAAAAGGCTTAATTTTGTCGGCAGAGTTTGAGATTAACCACCGCAGAAAGTTAATCTTTCCCAACAACCATTGTAGCTCCTTATTTGTTTGCAGGGGAGACGCATTGATGACCATGTTCGCCTTATCTTCAGGGACCTCAATTCCCCTTTGGTGGATAATGAACCCTAGAAAGTCACCGGCCTGAACTCCAAACACGCACTTGGCCGGATTTATCTTCAATTTGTGTAACCGCATGCGCTCAGAAACCTTTCTAAGGTCTGCAATATGGTCCCCTCGCTTTCTAGACTTCACGACCACGTCATTTATGTAAACCTCTAAGATCTTTCACAGGATGTCATGGAAGATCAGGTTCATGGCTCTCTGATAGGTATCCCCAGCATTTTTCAAACCAAAGGGCATAACCACATATGCAAAAACTCCCGCGAAACCTGGACAATGGAACGCGGTCTTGTGTCTATCTTCTTCCGCGACTGGAATCTGGTGATATCCCGCGGTCCAATCCATAAAGGAAAATAGTTCATGCCCCACTACTGCATCTACCAACATATCCGCCACCGGCATGGGATAGACGTCTTTGGGGGTAGCGAGATTGAGGTCTTTGTAATCCATGCAAACCCTCATTTTGCCATTTTTCTTGCAAACAGGCACTATGTTGGATAGCCACTGGTTATACTTGGCTGACTTGTGCATCTTTTCGACCTCTTCTTTGACCAAAACTTAGGTCTTCGAGTTCATTCTTTGAGGCTCTTGATTGATAGTCCTCTTGTTCGGTAATGTTGGCAGCTGGTGGCAAACCAAGTCAAAAGATAGGCCTGACATATCTTCGTATTTTTGCACGAAGCAATCCTTGAACTCTAATAGCAGGTCGGTGAGCCTCTGTTTCTCGTTAGGCTCTAAGTATGTACTGATAGCCACTTCCATGGGCTCAGTGATCATTCCCAGATTGATTTTCTCGGTAGGAACCCTGACCTTTGGAGGAGTGTCATCCAGCGCAGCTAGTGCGAGTTGGATTTCTTCTTCGTCCTCTTCATGGTCTGAGAACTCTTCATTAACAGCTTCTAGTGTCGTGACTCGATCATAGGCCTCTTTCTCCACCAAGTACGAGGATATCCTGTCATACAAAGAATGGAAGGCCTCTATCCCTTCCTCTGGAAGGTTGTATCCATTAATTATTTAGTGTGTGGGGCATAGCATGGCCAGGCCTTTCCAGATACTCTTTTGCGAGCGTGAGCCCCCACTATGCCAGTTCAGAGGCCGTCACCCCAGTGGGGCAGCCTTTGTTGTCGATGCCACTGACCTACAATGGAGTAATTGGCTCCAAATAGTACCTGGCATCTACATAATTAGTGGAGACAGGGAAGGGTCGAGGATCGGCTTTAATTACCTCCGCCTTATCTGTCATCCTTTTTCACATGATCAGTTCCTGACGGAGAGTCGACGGGACACAATAGCTCTGATGAATCCAATCGCAACCCAGTATGGCACTGTAGGCCGCGTAATAGTCTATGACAAAGAAAGCGTAAGCACCCTCTGCGAGGCCAACCTTGGTTTGCAAGAAAAGCAGGCCTAAAGTTTTGGTCACAGTTCCCTCGAAGTTCTTAAGTGTGAGAGAAGTAGACTGGATCTTCTCCTTCTTGATTCCCAACAACTGCAAGGTTCTGGTGGTAATAACGTATCAACCATTATCTTGCTAACCTTAGTACCATTAATCTCTGCCATGATATACAAGGGTCTCATGTGTTGTACCATGGCCAGTGTTAGTCTTGTGAAGCTCATAAAGAAACCTCTGCTGTTAGCATTCTTGGTTTCTAGGAACACAGCCTCTTCCACAAGCGTCAACGTGGCTGAAGTGATCTGCAATGGCTGCTCACTAGTTATGTCAGCTTCCACACATTTCTGAGCCGCGACTAGAAGGGCGTACTTGGCATGTATACGTAAACCATGTTGCAGGTCGTGTCAAACCCTTCAGTCTCGTCCACGTCGTCGTCAAGGTGAAGCCTAGGTTTATCAACTGGGATTTCAGTGTTGAACTGTTTAGCCACCAAGGTAACCAACGACTCCTCTGCAGGGATCATTGTCTCATCCTGTTTCTTTTCCTGTATGTGGAGGCTTGTTTCGGTGGGTCCGGCTTTTGTTCCGCTACTGGGACCTCTTCTGGGGTCGCGACCACTATGCTCTGGACTTTCTTGGGTCTCCATAGCAGGGTTTCCAAGGCATTCTCTCTGCCCTCCAGTCTCTCAAAGACTGAGGATTTGGCTTTAGGCTAGTCACGAAACAACCTACGTCAAACGCTTGGTCGCCTGGTTGGCGAGCTTTCTTTCCTAGCTGAAGGTGGTGTCTTCTCCTTAGTAATCTAGAAGAAAACACTAGGCTTGGGTGCCTCTGGCTCCTAACTTGATTATTTCCGGAAGCTGCGGGGAGCCACTAAAGGCTTAGCCTCCAGTGCCTCCATCTCTCATTGATATTGCTCTGGGGATTTAACCAGCTGCGAAGGCTTAATCAGGCCCTGATCCAGAGCTTCTAGTGTACTATTGGCTTCGCCAAACCTGCGCTGCGGGTTCCTTTTCTTAGAAGGGTTGATCTCTACCACTTTCCCCTTCTCTCTGGTATACCACTTACCCTCCTTTATGGAGGATGCTAAAGAAGGCGGAATGTATGGTTTGGTCAGGATATCTTTGCGCTCACCTTTGCTTTTCTCATCCTATTTCTTATTATCTGCGGCTACCTTCAGCTTCTTGAACAAGTTAGAATCTCTTGGGGATGATGGTGATTCAGCTTTGCATTTTGTTCTGGGACTAGTGGGTTGAAAGTTTCGCGAAGGCGAAGCCCACTTGATTGGTAGGAACGAACCAAAACGAAATGTCTGCTCAACCTCTTCATGCAACACTTGAATGCCGCACTCTTCTTTACATCGCGAGCATAGGACCACTAGTGAGGCCTCATTGATAGGCTTGGCTTTCTTCTGAGCTACCTCTTCCCCTTCTTCCTTACCATCTCGCTTTCAACCATTGGTTGTCAAATCCAAAGTTGGCTTCCTCTGGGCTTTCCTATTCCAAGTCACATCAACCATATTCACCCTGGTGTCAGGAAAAGAATTCAAATCCACAAGAGCTGCTGCGTTTGCTGGAGCTTCAACCTGCAAACTACAGTTATTAAGCCATACTTGGATCTGATCCTTGAGCTTCTCACATTCAGCAGTGTTATGTTTCCACAGGTTGTGAAACTTGCAGTATTTCTTCCCCTTCAATTGTTCTGGTCTAGGGAAAGGTCCAAAGTCTGTCTTTACCATTTTCTCGGCGATCATCTCATCTAAAATCTCATGCGCTTTATTGGCATCATACGTATACATCGCGAATTTAGGTTTGGTGAAGGCCACCGACTTGAGCTTTACCGGTTCTTTGGTTAACTTTAGCTACTTGAGGGTAGAGCTCTTTCTTCTAGTTAACTCAAAGGCAGAGACATCATTCTCCTCCTCTTCGTCTTCATCCGGGTAAACCTCTTAGCCCTAATAGTAGGGGTCGTATGTGACTAGCTGGTAGCTTAGGGCAGCCATCGTCCGGTGTTTCCCCGAAACATATATTCCTTTAGATGTGTTCTTCCTAGCATCCGTCTCTCTGAGGAGGTGTTCAAAACTACCCACCTCCGTGATGAATTCTCCCATTGATTGGATCATGCTACCATGTTGCTTCTTTCGCTGGCGTGCTTCCAAGCCCTTGATTGTCAGTTTAACTAATTCGATCTCTTTCCGGCAGGACCATGTTCAGCTTGGCTTTCTGAATTTGGAATCGTTAAAGGTAAGCAACAGCGGACTCCATGGGTTGTTGGGCCATCTAAGTAAGGGAGGCCAGATCCACCTTAGGCTCTATAGCACAAAATTCTCTCTAAAGAGCCTTTCTATCGCGGGCCAATTTGCAACTGACCCCGGGCGGAGCTTAGAGAACCAAGTAAAAGCGACTCCTGATAGAGAAGTACCAAAGATCTTGCACTTAAGACTATTGTTGTTCTAGTAGTGGCTGCACTACACCTTGAACCTGGCCAAATGAGTTGCCGCGTTATCGGTGTCTTCCCCTAAAAAAGTAGAAAATATGATATTTTTATAGCCTTTAGGGAAATGCGCGAGCATTATGTGTGGCAAGAAGGGTCCCTCATACACCCCGTCAAGGTGGGCCCTAGGGTTAACCAGCCTGATCATCTCTTCTACCTCCTCACGTCTCACATAATCTGGGCCAGATGGAGGAAGCATTGTCGCGGTTTGGCGAGAGGTCTGAACAGGTGCAGCCTGGCTCGCGGTCGCTCTCCCTTCCCCAAGGCGAATGGTTCGGGGAATACTGGGCTGTTGAAGAGTAATTGCTGGTGCGGACACATCTTTCACCAAAGTAGTTATCTTGATCGGAGTGCCCGTTTGATCAGTCCCATAGTAGTTCACTAGGAGCTCTTGGTACACATTCTCTGCGCCATCACTGTCGTACTGAGCAAATGCGACAGGTTCAGCGGGGTTGCCTTCATCGATATTCAAGACCTGGCACTTCTGCGCGGCAGTTGGCATGGCCTTGTCTCTGCCACCTATTACCAGAGCTTTCTCTTTGGTCTTGGAGGACATGGTAGTCCTGGCGGCTGCAGGTGTAGCTGTGCTACTGCTAGCCTTGTCTTGAGCATTCGGTGGCATGTACTTGCCAGACCTAGAAGGTTGACCAAGCGAACCTAGGATAGCATTAGGATCTTCCAATGCTTTATTCAAAACCTCTTTAGCTTGGTCTAACTCAGCTTTCTGCATGGCAACTTGTGTCGCGAGGTTAGACTCACTATTGAGGAGGGCTACAAATTCCGCTACAGTCTGCTTGTTTTGGCCTGCGATGGCTTCCATGATTTTCTTTTGTTGCAGACTGTGCCTGTCAGCGATATCGCTGGCCTGCTTCCTCTCTTCGTTCGCTGATCGCTCAATATGCTTTCTAGTCTCTTGAGCATGCTGGTCAATGTACTGGTCCAACTCACGTAGGCGCTACTCTGTCTTCGTAATCTCCCAAGCCATATGTTCAGCTACTTTTTCTCGATATCTGTAGTTGTTAGCCATGATGATCGCGAGCTGTTCCTCGATAGGTGTGCCCTCTGGGATGGGCGTGGGAATGAAGACCCTCTTGTTGCGCTCTCCACATTGGCGGCGATAGAAGCATTGACAACCTTGTTTGCCTGGGTGCCGGCATAATTCTCTCCCCCCAGTAGTGGGCTAGAGACCTTCTCCCTGTTCAGTTGACATGTCGAACGGTAGCAGGTTGAGAGAAAATCTTTGAATTATCTATTCGTCAGAAAGACCACGACAATCTATACGAGAGTGCGGCCTGTAATTGGAGGTCTTGAGCTTTGGCCAGTTGACGTAAACCTTTTGGTAAAGGGTTACCGCTTGACTTCCCAATGGTGGCGGTCGCAAAGAAACACTATGCAGGTCCCACTGGGCGTGCCAAAATGTTCTGCTCTGAAACTGGTTTGGCTAGCAAATAGTCTCTTTTTGAATGCGCAGGCGTGCCAGCACCGTGGGGTGCAGTCATCAGGGAGTCCCTTGACCTGACTTCTTCTCAAACGTTGTGGACGAGGAGAGCACCAACCACGTCACAAGGTTCTTTTCTCTGCCTTTCTGAAAATGACTTCTTGCCGTACAGATAAGGGCTTGTGTTGTGATCTCTTGCGTCACCGAGTCAATACTTAGTGTTGTAGACTAAGCAGAGCAATCACCGGGTAGGAGAAACCACGAGTTTGCTAAAACGTGACTCTATCTTAGCTGGGTTGCGAGGGCGTTACCCTTGCTTCGTTGGTTTTCAACTAGGTTGAAGGTAGGTTTGTTCCAGAGAGACTTTGATAATCTGTGCAATTAATTGATTGATGTTATAGTAAAAATGGAAGTGCAAAGAGAAATGTGTCTTTATTATTAATAATAGAACCCCTTTATATAGGGATTTACAGAGTACATGAAAGGTAAGAGAATCTGAACATAACTAGGAAATCTAGAACCTTTTCCTATTACAACTCTATGACTAAACCCTAGTTTGAAGAGGCACACATGATGTCAGTATCCTTCAACACTCCCTCTTGTGCCGCTCAAACTTAGTGATGACGCTTTGATCGTTGCCTCACTAAAAACCTTGCTAGGTAAGAAAAACCCTGTGGGACAAAAATAACCTTGGTAGAAGGACAAAAAGAGCACAACACGTCATTCACTCTTTGAGATCGAACATGTAGACATCATACCTCCCCCTGATGTCAGTATCTCCCCCTGATTGCTATAATCATGGGAGTTTGGATAACTTTCTCAATCTGATGCTCTTTACATGTTTCTCGAAGGTGGATTTAGGTAACGACTTAGTAAATAGGTCCGCTACATTATCCTCATATTGGATTTGATTCACTTCAATATTTAGAAGTGCTTGTTGTTGCTGATTGTAAAAGAACTTAGGCGATATATGCTTGGTATTGTTGCCCTTGATGAAACCTAATTTCATTTGCTCAATAAAAGTTGCATTATCTTTATAAATGCATGTAGGTTCATCTGTGGTAGACTTCAAACCACAAGTTCCTCGAATATGTCTAATTACAGAGCTTAGCCATATGCATTCTCGCACGGCTTCATGTAGAGCAATAATCTCTGCATGATTTGAGGAAGTAGCAACAAGGGTCTACTTTGTAGACCTCCAAGATATCGCGGTGCTTCCCATGGTAAAGACATAACCCGTTTGGGAGCGACCTTTGTGAGGGTCAGAGAGATACCCTGCATCAGCAAAACCCATCAAGACATCGTTGCATTTTGATGGAGGGGAGGAGGAGGAGGAGGACGTCGACCACCATGGATGGCAGCGCCGGTGTCAACATCACAGAAGGTGGCATTTTGCCTTGTGAGGTCCGATCCCATACTTCCGTAATTTGTTTTCTCTCTGTAGGGATAAAATAAGCTCATATCAATCGTACCTCTCAAGTATCGAAAGATTGTCTTTATACCAATCTAATGATGGCGTGTTGGCGCAGAGATATGTCGAGCTAACAAATTCACTGCAAACGAGATGGCCGGTCTTGTGCATTGAGCTAAGTACAATAATGCGCCTATTGCACTTAGATAGGGCACTTCAGCCTCTAATAAGTCTTTATCCTCATCCCTTGGACGAAATGGATCTTTTTCGGGTTCAAGACTTCGGCCGATCATGGGAATACTCACAGGCTTCGCTTTATCTTCATTAAAGCGCCTTAGTAACTTTTGAGTATATGATGACTGATGGATCATAATCCCATCACTACGGTGCTCGAGTTCTAGTCCAAGACAAAACCATGTTTTCCCAAGATCTTTCATCCCAAATTCGGATTTCAAGTATTCAGCAGTTTCCTTTAACTCATCTAGAGTTCCAATTCGGTTCATGTCATCGACATAAACTACCACAATTGCAAATCCGGAACTTGTCCTTTTTATGAACACACATGGGCATATTTCATTGTTGACATATCCCTTCCCAATCAAGTAGTCACTTAGACGGTTATACCACATCCGTCCGGATTGTTTCAATCCATATAGTGAGCGTTTCAATCTTATAGAAAACTCGCTCCGTGGTTTAGAGCCACTTGACTTGGGTAATTGAAGTCTATCTGGAACCTTCATATATATATATATATATATATATATATATATATATATATAGGGCTTCCACTAAGGGATCCTTTTTTTTTGTCTTTTATAGGGATAGGCATTATACCAACTTTTAGATCATATTTTTACATCTTAACTATTCAGTTTTAGGTCCTAATGTATAGATCACTTATGCAAATTTTCAGCCAAATTGGTGATCGTTAAGGTATCCAAAACTACAATTTACACGAACGGACCGAATCAGTCGAACCGGAACCGTTCGTGTTTATAATGATAAATTACAGTTTTGGATGCCTTAACGATCATCAAATTGGCTGAAAATTTGTAGAAGTGATTTATACATTAGGACCTAAAAACTGAACGGTTAAGATGTGAAAATATGATCTACAAGTTGGTATAATATCTATCCCTATAAAAGACCAAAAATAGGGATCCCTCACTAGAAGGGCCCTGTATATATATATATATATATATATATATATCTCTGAATCTATATCCTCATAGAGATGTGTTGTAACCACATCCATAAGCTGCATGTCCAGTTTTTCAGAAACTACCAAACTAACAAGGTAGCAGAACGTTATAACGTCCATTATGGGAGAATATGTCTCCTTGTAGTCGATTCCAAGGCGTTGTGAGAAACCTTGCGCCACAAGGTGGGCTTTGTATCTAACAACCTCATTCTTCTCATTACACTTTCTAACAAAGACCCATTTATGGCCAATAGGCTTTATATTTGGGGGCGTCAGCGTTATAGGCCCAAATACCTGTCTCTTTGTTAGTGAATCAAATTCAACCTGGATCGCATCTTTCCATTTAGGCCAATCTGCTCTTCGTTGACATTCTTCAACAGAGCGAGGTTCAATATCATCGTGTTCTATAATTCCTTGAGCAATAGAATATGCAAACATATCATCAAGGATACTAGAATCTATGTTCAACGTCTCATGTACACTAGTGTAATTCATGGAGATCTCTCTATTCTCTGGAATTGGTTTAAACATTGGAGCGTCCCCCAATGATGTCTCTTGGACATAACCATAATCCGGAATATCTTCATGAGACGGATTATTTATATCGATGATTAATGGATCTTTTTGTGCCAAACTCTCTTTCTTTCTTGGGCGAGAATCCATCGAACCTTTGAGCCTCCCACGTTTCCTTGCTGGGAGCCCGGCCTGAGCCACATTTCCATCACCATTAGTGGTGGTGCCATGTCCATGTTTTTTAGGGACATCAATCCTTGCAGGCACGTTTGCAGCAGGTATATGTGATCTTGTCACTTTAGCGATATCAGAAAATGCATTAGACATAGAATCTGCTACGTTCTGAAGATCGAGAATTCTCCGCACTTCAATTTCGGACTGTGCAGTTCGGGGATCAAGATGAGACAAAGTGGGGACAAACCACGACAATTCATGTCGTTCCTGTTGAACATTATTGTTCTTATCTTCCCTTAACGACGGGAAGACTTTCTCATCAAAGTGACAATCCACAAATCTTGCGGTAAATAGATCACCTGTCAAGGGTTCTAAGTAGCGGATAATAGTTGGAGAGTCATATCCAACATAAATGCCTAATCGTCTTTGAGGACCCATTTTGGTGCGCTGTGGCGGTGCAATTGGCACATAAACTGCACACCCAAATATGCATAAGTGTGAAATGTCAGGCTCATATCCAGTAACTAGCTGGGACGCAAAAAAAGGTTGAGTGGCAGTAGGCCTCAGGCAAATAAGCACAGCTGCATGCAATATTGCATAGCCCTAAGCAGAAACATGGAGATTGGTGTGCATAACCAATGCTCTAGCAACCATTTGAAGTCTTTTAATGGCAGCTTCTGCGAGACCATTTTGGGTGTGAACATGATGAACACAGTGTTCAACCTCAATCCCAATGGACATGCAATAGTCATCAAAAGTTTTTTATGTAAACTCTCCAGCATTGTCAAGACAAATTGACTTAATGGGATGACCAGGGTGGTGAGCCCTTAACTTAATGATTTATGCTAGGAGTTTAGCAAATGCAGCATTTCTTGTGGACAAAAGCATGACATGTGACCAGCGTGTCGATGCATCAACCAACACCATAAAATATCTAAATGGCCAACAAGTTGGTTGGATAGGTCCACAAATATCACCTTGGATTATTTGTAAGAATGGAATGTTTTCTTTAGTGTCTTTTGCATAGGATGGTTTAGATCCTAACTTTGCTAAAGAGCAGGCTTTGCAAAACGAATGATGGGCTTTAGAAGCAACCAAGGAAGAATTTGGTTGTGCCACGAAGTCACAATTGACTTTAGAAGTAGAAAAAGGAACCAATGAGGCATTGGCGGCTTCATGTCCACTTTTGGGCCGCAGAGGGTAGGCGGCGCTGGCCCTACCTTAGATTGGATTTCAGTTCTGACTTCTTTTTGTTTTGAAAAATGGATGTCCGTGTGAAGTCTTTAGTATACGGATCATCATATCATGACTTGGGTGTCCCAGACGGTCATGCCAAAGCCTATATGTGTCAGAATCTCATAAGTCATCTCTCAAGACATGGTTGGATTCAATGACTTGAATAGTGGTTGCATACAACCCACTAGAGCGACACATAAGTTTCTCTAATACTCGTTTATGTCTGTAGTCATTAGAGGTGATGCAAAAGAACTCTTGTCCATTCTCACAATGTGTTTCCACATGAAAACCATTGGCTCTTATATCTTTAAAACTCAATAGGGTTCTTCTAGCCCTAGGAGCATATAGCTTCGGTGACATTAAGACTTGTGCTATTTGGCATCTTAAATTGAGCTGGTCCTCGACCATGGATCAATTGTGATGGTCCAGCCATCGTAGTCACTAAAGATCGACTAGGCATCATCCATAGAAATAGTTACCAATGTCACAATATAGTATGTGTGGTGCCAATGTCGCAATATAGTATGCCAACTCTCCAGGAAACATACTGAAAAATAATAAAGTTCGGAATCAAAACATGTCCAGGACATTGATAAAAATACGATACTTTATTAATAAAAATAGCCAATGATTACATCAAAGTTCCCAAAGTCTAATCCAAAATATAAAAAAATCAAACTTAGACAAATTGTAGTTACTCATTTCGTTTGGTAACTCCAATCAAATATGACCAGGAAAGTAGAGAGAGATGTTGGTGGAGCGAGGCTCTCTTAAGTACCACTAATCCCAATTACTTTCCTAGACATCATACTTCATTGGATGCGCCACATGAGAAAGAGTTAATACAATTGTCATTTATTGACTAACGCATATTGCCATTACATAATTCTTGGAAAAATAAAAAGGACTATTCTAATCAAAGTGTACGGCATCCTTGTGCACTTCATCTTCAGCTTTGAAGTCCTCTATGGTGAGATTGACATCTCCACCATATTCTTCTTCTTCTGCAAGGTATACTTCTTGCTCCCTCAGGTCTCTGTACTCCTTATAGTGTGCAGCTAGTTGGGCGCTTGCCTTGCATTGCTTGAACCAATGCTCACTTGTTCCACATCGATGACACACGTCATTATGGTTGATTCCCTTCAATTGAGGTGCATGTTGTGCACGTTGTGGATGTTCCCTAGGAGGGTTGGCGCCATCACCACAGCTAGGGATACCACGACCACCTCTCTCACGTGTGACATTGCCACCACGTGTATCCGCACCAAACTTGCGGTTTCCTTCCTTGTTAGGGCGGTTATATGGACCCATACGTCCCTCATGTCCCTTTTTCTTAGGGTTCCTCTCCTTGCGCCCTCCTTTGGGTGCATTATAATTTGCCTCATGAACGCTCTTAGTTCCTATGGGTCTTGAATTATAATTCATTACGAGTATGTTATCATATTTCTTAGTTACAGACATAACATTGATAAGCTGATGAAACCTCGTGATCCGTCCAGCATTAACTTCAGTACGATATTGCTTTGAGACCACAATTGCTGAGATGGGGAAGGTGGAGAGAGTTTTCTCAATTAGCTCTTGCTCTGTGACAGGTTGTCCACAAAATCTCAACATGGATTGTAGGTGAAGAGCTTCTGAATTATATTCAGCAACAGACTTGAAGTCGGCAAAGCGCAGATTGTTCCATTGAACCTTCAAGTCAGGGAAGAGGGAATCTTGGACATTGCCAAAGCGCTCTTCTAGCGCTACCCATAGCTCTCTTGCATCCTTGATCGACATATACTCCAATCTGAGTGCTTTGTCCATATGATGTGGCATCAAGATAACTGCTTAAGCATGCTTTGTAGGTGTTCGTACGAACACAAGATCCTAGTTAGGTGCCAGGATTATGGGTAATATTCCCTTTGAAGTGAGGTGGTTCTCAACATCGGTTACCCAGCTATGGTAATCCGAGCATGTTGAGTAAAGCATGGGAAAGTCGAGTCTTGGTTCATTCGACATCCTGAAAATAAGAAGAGAAGATATATTAGTTTCGGAGCTAAACTTCCACGAAAACTAAATAATAAGATTTCCGAGCTATGCTATGAAGAAATCAATTTCCAAGAATATTTGGATTAGACCAAACAATGATGTTTTAAAATGGTCACAATTTGATTCTTGCGGACGCTCTTAGTCCGAATATTATGAACACTCTTAGTTCATTGATTACGAACGCTCTTAGTTCGTTTATTATGAACACTCTTAGTTCATTGATTACGAACGTTCTTAGTTCGTTTAGCGTGAATCCCCACAATTTCACTTATTAAATAATCGAAACCATGTTCGTTTATTTCAAATCCTGCAGCAAATAAAGGAATTTAAAAGACAAGAAAGCAAGAATTTTAATCTCAAAAACTTGTTGATTCGGGGTTTGAGTCACGCGCGTGTTGATGCAAGCATGATGGAGCCAAGCTAACCGAGGAGATGATGAAGCGAGGCTTGCAGCGGTGGTAGCACTTCAATCCTAAGCTAGGATTGTGGTGGCTGTTCGATCCTAAGCTAGGATTGTAGTGGCTATTCGATCCTAAGCTAGGATTGCAACCGGTTTACAATCCTGGTCGTGGCAAAGAGCTGGAACACAGGGCTGTAGTGAGTTGCGGAGCAGCAGGGGCTACAGGTGTGTGGGGGCGTTGCTTGGCGGGTTGGCAGGTGCACGGGCGTGTTGCTTGGCTGGCTGGCAGGCGCACGAGAGCGTTGCTTGGCGGGCTGGCAGGCGCACAGGCTCGCTGGGTGTGCGGTAGGAGCGCAGGGGCAGCAGGGTCGTTGCAAGGCAGCAGCGCGCAAGTGTGAGCGAAGGGGCAGGCTGGGAGCAGGGCGCGCTGGGAGGCGAGCGCTGGGCTGGGCATTGGGTGCATTGGCTGCAAGGACAGCAAGGAGGCTTGCGGCAGGTGTCAAGCGCGCAGGCGGGGCAGTAGGCGGCAGTGGGGAGGCTAGCTCGTGCTAGGGCTTGCGGCTAGGATTGAAAGCTGCGGTAGTTTTTGGTGATGAGGGTTTTTAGGGTTTTCTTTTTCTTTTTTTTCTTTTAGGCTAGGGTTAGGGCTCGTGCTGATAATGTGTTGTAGTAAAAATGGAATTGCAGAGAGAATTGTGTGTTTATTATTGATAATATGAGCCCTTTATTTAGGGATTTACAGAGTACATGAAAGGTAATAGAATCCAAACATAACTAGAAAATCTAGAACCTTCTCCTATTACAACTCTACGACTAAACCCTACTTTGAAGAGGCACACATGATGTTGACATCCTTCAACAATTGAAGAGTTGTTGTCTGTTTTTGTCCTTGAAACCTGGTATTTATACCTTAGGGTTGCCGACTGTTCCTTGACATAGAAGGATTATTGATTGAAGTTTCCTATTCAATCTCTGCTACTTGATTCCAATAAGGGCTTGGTTTCCTTATGGACCTCGAAATGGGTGACGCTAGAACCCAAACTCAAGTAGACTTAATTTTGAGCCGCAGGTATCGGCCCGCCAAGCTAAACCCCCTTAAGGGATCTTGCCAAAAATATTTTTGGACTCAAACAAACTCAACCAATTTTACAATTCTTGATATGACAGGCAATTTACTTAATGATAAAGTCAGCTTCTATGTTTCTAACATAGTGAAGTTTATTGATCGAACATGAACAAATGGGGTTTTGGGTTGAAAAAAATAAATGGTGGTCCAGAGTTTAGCTTTGCGATCATGCATTGATTTTTTGAATTATGTTTAAAATTTGGTAGGTTGATGCAGGGAGGAGATGGTTTTAGGATTTTAGCTCCAGCACTGCAGAAGAATGGTAATTTTGCATAATTAAAATGGAGCAGTTTACTGGTATGTGCATTACTCTTATTCTTTGAAGTTTTACGTTCATAAGTTCTCTGCTTTAAGTAGTGACATGTACAACTCTGTGATGGCCATTATCTTTGCCAGCATAGACAAAGAATCAAGCTAGCTAGGAAGAAGAGATGGCATAAGGAAGCATAGGTCCTGCTAGCAGATGTAACTGATGTTGTGTAGGTACAACTTTTGTACATGTCGTATTGGCATTCCCATACAAAGAGTCCCTTTACTGATTTCGGAGAATCAGGTATACATGCATTTGCATCTGCAGTCAGTTTTATGTGGAGTCAGTTTTTAGGAAGTTGGGTTTGGATTTTATGGAATTACATTCTTAAAAGATTTTCTCTGATAAATAAAAGGGTAGTTTTTACGTCGTAGGTGTTCTAGGATTTTGTGGATATCTTGGATTAAAAGCTCTTTCCTAATAGAAGTCTAATTAGGGTTGTCTCTGGTTTGTTTGAGTGGTTGTCGCTGGTTGAATATATATTGCAGAAATATACTCGGCTAAGGTGTGTATTCAGAAACGCAAGAATTGGTGATAGTGTCTTGCATGCTTGTTTGAGTTTGTGTCTTCACAAAGAGTAAAAACACTTTGTCCATGTATAAGTGTTTGTGATCATAAGTTTCATATGCATAATACTCTCTCGAGATCAGTAGAGAGACTGTGAAGAAAGAAGAACAAGATTTGAAGATCATTCAAGTGAAGGAGTTCTAGAAGGAAGACAAACTTAGAGTTAGCTTTTGTCTAATTCTTATAGTCGAGCAAGTGCTATAAAAGTTTGTATAAGAACATATCCTTTTGAATAAGATGATTATTATTTTAGGTTCTCAAGAGTAAGAACCCCGCAGTGTTTTTAATATCATATTTGAGGTTTTCACTGCGTAACCAAAATCTGGTGTTTGGTTAGTTATTTCTGATTTATGCCCAATAGGGATTCATCCATATACTGCAATCCCCATTTCCCAGAAAACTTTTTCTGTCCTTGTATTTTCATCTGGCATCAGAGCGGGTTCTAAAGTTATTTAGTTAATCCGTGGTCAAGGATGGAACGTGAACGTGATAGGGCCTCCAATTCTATAAATTGCCCGCCTTTGTTTGACGGTGAAGACTATTCACAATGGAAGATTATGATGAGAGCGTTTCTCTACTCTCAGGATGAAAACATGTGGAATGTTGTTGAGAATGGATGGGAACACCCAACCAAGTCCGAAGAGTCAAAGAAAGTGGAAGGGTCATCTGCAAGAATTCTTAAACCTAGAAAGGAATGGACATAAGAGGAAGTTCGTAACAGAAATTGTGATTTTAAGGCTAGAAATTCACTATTCACAGCCTTGTCCAAAAAGGAGATAGAGAATGAGAATTAGTCATTGTGACACAGCCAAAGAAGCTTGGGATTTGCTTCAAGTCACGTATGAGAGAAACAAGAAGGTGGTCAGAAGCTTCAAAGACTTGTATTGGAATTTGAAAACATGAACATGGAGGAAGAATCGATTGATGACTTTCATGCTCGACTACTCAATGTTACAAGCCAATGTCGCAGCCTTGATGATCCATTTGAGGAGCACCGAATTGTCAAGAAGTTTCTCAGGGCTCTTCCTTAAAAATTCCAAGCTAAGTAGATTGCCATCGAGGAAGCTCAAGACCTTGACACATACACCTTGGATGAACTGGTAGGAAATCTCAAAACTTTTGAGATGCGACTCAAGCCTGAAAAGAAGGTAAAAAGGTTGCATTTTCTTCTATCAAAAAGAAAGAAGTTATTGATGATTCTGTTGACTTAACCTTGCTAACTAAAAACAAAAATTCTTAAGGGAATACTTCAAAAAAAATTTCTAATTCAAAGAGGGATCAAATGTCTGAAAATCTTTTTGACAAAAATCCAAAGTTTGCTAAATTCCCTCAAAAGAAAAATTTTCCTGAAAAACCAAAATGTTTTGAGTGTGGTGGCATTGGACATCTTGCTGCCAATTGTGGCAATAAGAGGTACAATTTGCGTGGTAACAAGGCATTAAAATCTACTTGGAGTGACAGTGATGATAACACTCAATCCGATGGTGAAGAGGTAAATCTTGCTCTTACTTCCTCCTTTAATTCTGAACTGTCTGATGTTTTTGATTTAAAAGATGACTCTTATGATGAAGAAACAAATGAAAAATGCAAGCAATTGTACAATGCCTCAAGAATTGTTCTTAAGAAAAATAATAAACTCAAAGAGGAAATTGAATTCTTAAGGAGTGAAAAAGAAAAAATTGAGCAAAACTTTGAATTTTCTTTGAAAGAATGGGAAGATGAACAAACTGACCTTGTTGATAAGATTAAAGTTTTGCAGGAAAAGTCCAAGTATCAAGACTGGAACAAGGAGCATGAGGAGCTTATTAACAAAATCAAGGTTTTGCAGGTTGAAATAAAGGCTCAATCCTCTTTAAATGTTTCTCTAACCTTTGAGAATGAAAAATTGCAGGCAGAATTATTGAGGGTTAAGGAGAGCTTTAACAAATTCTCGATAGGTTCTGAAAAAGTCTCTAAGATGATGGGAATTGGCAAAGCCTATGGTAATAAGGAAGGATTAGGATATAATGGTGAGTCATGCAAACCTTTGATTTTTGTAAAAAGTGTGGAAGGTGAGAGCTCATCAAGCAACTCACAAAGTACTAGTGACAAACCATCTGACTCCAAGTTGGCTAAAAGAACAGAACCTCATAAAGTCATTCATTCACATCAGAAAAATCTTTCGGTAAGTTCTGACAAGCACACCTCTGTGCGTCAACCTAGGTATGTTCCCAACCCCAAAAATTTCATTCCTACTTGTCATTATTGTGGAAAATTAGGACATATATGTCCTAGGTGCAACATGCTTTGTAGGGTCACTCAAAGTCAGAGAAGAGCATTGAGATTTAATTCACCTGCCTCGTTGCAAGCTAAGTTGAAAGAAGGTCTAAACCTGATAGCCAGGATTGCAAAGCTGGCTTCAATCTCCGTGGATCTGGAAACGAAAACAAAACAGACTTGGGTTAAGAAAGAACCCAAATGCTTCTCAACTAAGATTGATAATTATGACATATCTTCTGAATGTATTGATGCAACGTGTTTGCTTTCATCTTACTGTTCCAATAATGAGTTTGAACATGTGGAAGCCACTTGTCTTGTGGCTTTGACTGCACTTGCAGATAAGAAAGGTGATGTTTGGTACGTTGATAGCGGTTGCTCAAGACACATGACGGTGAAAAGAGTTGGTTTGTGTCCTTTTCCAGTGAGTTTACAAGTGGATCAGTCACTTTTGGAGATGGAAAAAAGTCAAAGGTAATGGGTAAGGGAACGGTAAATACTCCAGGTATTCCTAATCTCCAAAATGTCTTGTTTGTTGAAGGACTTCATGCAAATCTCATAAGTGTTAGTCAATTAGCTGATGATTATGAGGATGTAAATTTCAATAAAGCAAGATGTATTGTTACTGATAACAATGGCAAAAATATTATGGGTGGTTTGCGTTCTAAAGATAATTGTTATCATGTACGTGCTAATAAATCTGTTGAAGGGCAAACATGTTTGAAAGCCAAGACATCGATTGGATGATGTTCTTGAACTCTGGCATAGACGTCTGGGGCATGTAAATTTTCAAGACCTACTGAAACTTTCACACAAGGAAAGTGTAAGAGGTATGCCTTCTTTGAGTGGTAAGCCAGACAAGATGTGTGACTGTTGCAAGGCAGGTAAGCAAACTCGTACCTCACATGGAGCAATCAATTCATCCACTACAACTCATCCATTGGAACTTATGCATATGGACCTTGTTGGACCTTGACAAACCGAAAGCATGGGTGGTAAGAAATATATTTTGGTTGTAGTTGATGACTTCTCACGTTTTACTTGGGTAAATTTCCTTAGAGAGAAGAGTGATACATTTGAAAGCTTTAAGGGATTGTGCAAAATAATAACAAATGAAAAACATTCCACAAACTTATGCATTGTTAGAGTTAGGACTGATAATGGAACTGAATTTAAGAATGCTTTGTTTGCTGGTTTTTTCCTTGAGCATGGAATTGCACATGAGTTTTCAGCTCCAATTACCCCACAACAAAATGGTGTAGTTGAGAGAAAGAACAGGGTATTTCTAGACATGGGAAGAGTGATGCTACACTCAGCTGGACTTACTCCAAACTTTTGGGTCGAAGCAATCAGCACTGCTTGCTATACTGCAAACCGTGCATTCTTGAGACCAGGTACTAACAAAACTCCATATAAGCTATGGAAAGGTAAGAAACCCAATGTAAGTCATCTTCATGTTTTTGGCTCTCCTTGCTATATTTATAGAGATAGAGAATATCTTGGTAAATTTGATGCTAGGAGTGATAAAGGCATATTTCTTGGTTATTCTTTGGATAGTCGAGCATACAGGGTGTACAACAAGTGAATCATGTCTGTACTGGAATCCTTTAATGTATCTATTGATGATTGTGCTGTGAGTACTGTTCAGGTTAATCTAGATGAGGATCAACCTTCAGGAAGCCTAGTGAATGTGGAACTAAATGAAGAAACGGATGATTCCTCAAATGATCCTATTTTTGATACTCCACCAGTTCAGAGAACAGGGTTCAAACAAGTTCAGAAAGATCACTCCACTTAGGATGTTATTGGGGACTTACATGGGAGAATTCAAACTCACAGACAAGCTGCATCCCAAGTTAGTATTGATTCTGCTCTTGTTTGTTTTCTAACTGAAAATGAAGTGAACATAAACATAATTTCCAATTGTGGTTTTGTCTCACTTATTGAACCCAAGAATGTTAAAGAGGCTTTGAATGATGATGATTGGATAAACGCCATGCATGATGAATTGAATCAGTTTACAAGAAATGATGTGTGGTATCTTGTTCCTAGGCCTAGTGAATTCAATGTTATTGGTACCAAATGGATTTTTTGAAATAAAAGTGATGAGCATGGTAATGTTACTAGGAATAAAGCTAGGCTTGTTGCTCAAGGGTACACACAGGTTGAAGGACTTGATTTTGATGAAACCTTTGCCCCAGTTGCAAGGCTTGAATCTGTTAGACTTCTTCTTGCTATTGCTTGTCATCTGAAGTTTAAGTTGTACCAAATGGATGTAAAAAGTGCTTTTTTAAATGGTATCTTGCAAGAGGAAGTTTATGTTAAACAGCCTCAGGGATTCATAGACCCTTGTAAACCTGATCATGTGTATATACTTAAAAAGGCTTTGTATGGCTTGAAACAGGCTCCAAGAGTATGAGCATTTATCTGCCTACCTAGTGAGTAAAGGATACCATAAAGGTTCAGTAGATAAAACCTTGTTTGTAAAAAGGGATAAAAACCATGTCATGATTGCTCAAATTTATGTTGATGATATCATATTTGGCTCTACCTCTGATACTTATGTTAAAGAATTTACTAACATCATGGAAAGTGAATTTGAGATGAGCATGTGTGGGGAGCTAAATTACTTTTTAGGTCTACAAGTTCGTCAACTGAAAGCAGGTATGTTTCTGTCACAAACTAAATATGCTAAAAATCTTGTGAAAAAGTTTGGCCTTGAATCTGCAAAAATTGTCACTAATCCAATGAGTACAAGTACCAAACTTAGTGAGGATCTCACAGGTAAGTCTGTTGATCAAACTCTCTATAGGAGTATGATTGGCAGTCTTCTTTATCTCACTGCTAGTAGGCCTGACATATCCTATTGTGTTGGAGTTTGTACTCGTTTTCAGGCAAATCCGAAGGAATCTCATTTGGAGGCAGTGAAAAGGATTATACGTTATGTCTCAGGTACAGTGAATTGTGGCATCTACTTTACCTTTGATACTAACATTGAAATTGCAGGTTATTCAGATGCAAATTGGGGAGGAAATTTGAAAGATCGGAAAAGTACATCTGGAGGTTGCTTCTTTGTGGGAAACAACATGGTGGCCTGGCACAGCAAGAAGCAAAATTTCATATCTCTTTCCACCGCTGAAGCAGAGTATGTGGCTGCGGGTAGCTGCTATACTCAGATGTTATGGATGAAGCAAATGCTTCATGACTAAGGAATTTCCCAAGGTAAGTTGACCATATTTTGTGATAACTCAAGTGCTATCAATATCTCCAAAAATCCAGTGCAGCACTCTCGCACTCAGCATATTGACATGAGATATCACTTTATCTGAGACTTAGTTGAGAAAGACATACTTGAACTTGCATTTGTTCCCACTGAGTATCAATTAGCAAACTTATTCACCAAACCATTGGATAATGCACGATTTGAATCACTTAGAAGTGCCATTGGTGTTCTAAGTTCTGAAACTCTTACTTAATTTCCCTCTATCAGCATGCATTCATTCTGTATGTCTTCATGATAGCATAGGTGCACTTTCCTTTCGTTTCTGCATTGTTACTTTCAGTTTCTGAAACTTCAAGATTGAAGTCATGGCTTGTATCCCCAAGTGTCTAACAGCTTATTTTGAACTTAGATTGACAAGGGCCATACTCTTTTCTTTAAATCTGTGTCCAATAAGGTGCCTAACACATTTTGAACTTGTACTTACGTCACTTTGTAATTGTGAGCTTGAACAACATATTCTCTACAATCTTGAACACTCACATGCACACATACTCTAAGTGGTGGTATGTCTTCCTTGATGGTTAGCTTGTTCTCATTGCTCATGTATGAAGTCACACATGATGATTGCTCCTTGATATCAAAAAAAAAAAAAGATAGTTGGTTTATGGAGCATGGCTAGGCTATTCCCAAAGTAAACAGGCCTCGGTCGTGACGAACGATTTGAGGATTAGGAAGAAACGGGAATGGTTTGGTCACCCCGGTGGATTGTGAAACTATTGACTCAAGTAGATGTGCTCTTTGGGATGTCCTTGTCACATCTAGTACCCTAAAGTCATCTGACTTGGGAGTTGCTAGCATAATACTCGTTACATGGGTAATAGTTTTCTTGAGCAAAAATGTTACTTTGTGTGAAAGGCCAAAAGAAAAATTCAAAATCATGCCCACACGGTGTTATAAGGGGTAATAAAGTTTATGTACTTAACTGTGTTTCGTATGTGAGCTTTGCTTTTCCTGTTTCCACAAATAGTACACACCCCATCTTGAGATATGTTCACTCTACACCATAAGCGGTATAGAATACTCGCTCATCCTCTATTTTACCTTGTGGTTGTTCGGAATATCTTCACTCGTGTAAACTCATCTTGTTGCACTCTTATTTCTAGTTCAGTGGTGTTGCTCTTGTTGGAAAAGCTATGCAAATTCAGTCTATTATTGCTCGTGGATACAGCCCAACATCATTGTGTTTTTGCATAGCATGTTTGCCTCACTCATATCATATTCAATTAAGAGGGAGTTTCAGGACTTGGTGACTTTGCCGCATTCTTTTGCTTCCCTTTGCATTCTTGTCGTTATACTTGTGGGTTTCTGGTCTCTGGGTCTCTTTGTCCTACTTCAAACTTTAAAAAAAAAAAAAAAAAAAAAGTTATATTTTTTTTTTCTTTTTCACGGTTTGGTTAAAGTGTGTTAGCTAGGTTAATTTTTCTCCCACAATTTCTCCCTTCCCTCTCGAGGCTGCCCTCTCTCTCTCCTTCCTCTCCCCATGGCTCGCCTCAAGCACACCGTTCGGCGCCCCAAAGCTCCGGCCACCGCCTCGTCTCCATCCCCGCCTCCGGCCACTCGTCCTTCTCGACGTTCCAATCGCCTCCACCGTCCTCGGGATTCTGGCCCTCCTACCTCCGTTGCGCATCCTCAAGCCTTGCCGGATTCGCCATCTCAGTCTCCGGCCCCCGCTCCATCGTCGCCTTCTGGGTCCAAGCACTCCTCAGCCGCCGCTGCACTTTCCGCTTCCGCTGCTTATGAGCCTGCCCCTGCCTCTCCTTCACCAGCTCCCACATCGCAACGCCGCTCACCTAGTCCTCTCTTGTCAACTCCGCCATCCAAGAGGCCTCGATCTTCGGGCTGCTCTGCCCCGTCTTCTTCCCGGCCGACCAAACCTCCGAAAACCCGTAAGGATTCTCGATTTGTGACGCATACTCAACGGGGTTGATTATGAAAAATATACTTTCTTGCATCCTGTGGTTTATGAAAAGCATTTTAATGTGGCTGAATTGGGTTCCTTATTTGCTGAAACTGTGCGAATTTTTCGATGGAACTCTGTCTTGGATGTGTTGCCTACTCCTAACCTTACTGTGGTTAGAGAGTTCTATGCCTGTTGTTCTCCCAATATGCCTGCGCAGGTTGATTTACTTAATGTTGCTACTCTGATTGGATGCAATGTGGATATTCGTGATGTCTCAGTCCCTTTCACTCCAACCACCATCCGCGACACATTGGGTCTCCTTGCCCCTGTTTCCTAGATGTCTAAGATTGATCAGGAGCTTGCAGCTTTGTCCATTGATACTGTTGTGGCTGCTCTTTATGAGGATCGTCCAAATGCCACTCTTATGGAGCTTTCAACTGGTGCTCTTAGTGAGTTCTATCGATTGTTAGGACATTTGGTTCGTACTCTGCTCTATCCTTCCGCTCAAAGCAGCAAGCTTACCTTGGAGGAAGCTCGTCTCATCTATGTCCTCAATGCCAAGGGTCCCTATCTCCCTCCAGAGCACTACATGTATACAGCTATCCGGAAAGCTGCTGTTGAGGGTCGTCATCACAAAAAGGCAGCCTTAGTTTTTCCCTCTGTGATCATTGCTGTCTGTAAAGCCAAGGGAGTTGTATTTGAGGACTCTGATGAAATGGCCCCTCCTTTGAAAGTTTTCTCCCGGAGCTCTCTCCTTCGTAGCTCTAGTCAAAGCAAGACCAAGGGTATCTCTGTTGATAGATGTCTCGGACCTTGCTTGACCATTTCACGGTGGTGAACCGCAAGTTGGATCAGCTTCACACTGATGTGGGTGCTCTTCTTCAGCGAGTGGATCACCTTGAGGGGGAGCTTCACTCTCTTCGCGACGCTATTGCCGTTTTTTCATGTGCTTTGGCATAAATAATCCAAAAAGGGGGAGAAGAAGCCTTATTTTGACTTAGATGGTTTAGCCTTATTTTGACTTTGATGGCCTGGGCTAATGTGGTTATGTGCTCTCTATCATGCTTTAAGCTAGTAGTTGACTTTGAACTAATGTTACAATGGATCTCTTAAATTGCTAGTTTTTTTGTTTATTACTATCATGATTGTTTCACAAGGTGTGTGTGGTTAAGTGTTTCAGGTTTGATGACTTCTTCGAGTGATTTTTCTCAAGTGCTTGTTGAGGGGGAGTTTCATGTGATAGAATAGTTTTGTATAGGAATGCCAAAGGGGGAGATTGTAGGTACAACTTTTGTACATGTCGTATTGGCATTCCCATACAAAGAGTCCCTTTACTGATTTCGGAGAATCAGGTATACATGCATTTGCATCTGCAGTCAGTTTTATGTGGAGTCAGTTTTTAGGAAGTTGGGTTTGGATTTTATGGAATTACATTCTTAAAAGATTTTCTCTAATAAATAAAAGGGTAGTTTTTACGTCGTAGGTGTTCTAGGATTTTGTGGATATCTTGGATTAAAAGCTCTTTCCTAATAGAAGTCTAATTAGGGTTGTCTCTGGTTTGTTTGAGTGGTTGCCACTGGTTGAATATATATTGCAGAAATATACTCGGCTAAGGTGTGTATTCAGAAACGCAAGAATTGGTGATAGGGTCTTGCATGCTTGTTTGAGTTTGTGTCTTCACAAAGAGTAAAAACACTTGGTCCATGTATAAGTGTTTGTAATCATAAGTTTCATATGCATAATACTCTCTCGAGATCAGTAGAGAGACTGTGAAGAAAGAAGAACAAGATTTGAAGATCATTTAAGTGAAGGAGTTCTAGAAGGAAGACAAACTTAGAGTTAGCTTTTGTCTAATTCTTATAGTCGAGCAAGTGCTATAAAAGTTTGTATAAGAACATATCCTTTTGAATAAGATGATTATTATTTTAGGTTCTCAAGAGTAAGAACCCCGCAGTGTTTTTAATCTCATATTTGAGGTTTTCACTGCGTAACCAAAATCTGGTGTTTGGTTAGTTATTTCTGATTTATGCCCAATAGGGATTGATCCATATACTGCAATCCCCATTTCCCAGAAAACGTTTTCTGTCATTGTATTTCATGTTGGATTCTTTAATTTTCGGAATCATATTCATATTCCTCTTGTATATCAAGTGGTTTGGCTCCATCATTTCTGGCAATAGATAGTAAGACCTTATGTCTGGCAACTCACTACTCTATCCCTCTTTGGCAAGTCGGCAAAGTTACTACAGTTTTTACAACTTGCGAGGAGGGTATCTCTTGGGTCTATTTGTTATTGTGAAATGTGTTTGACCACCCTTGGGCAGTTGTGAACGTAGGAGAAAAATATGCGTTTTCATGAGTGTTCGATCAGTACTTGGTGCTCGTATTGTTCATGTTGTCATTGCAATATTGAAATTGACAGATGGACGTAAACAAAAGCTTTATATAAATCAATCCATCTTCATGTCTTCGGGACGACTAAATGCCAAAGAAGTAGGGACGACGTTCAGCCAAAAGGATTGGTTGGACTTTCCCTCACTTTATTAAAGTTTTTCTTTTTATCAAAGAGAGAAAAAGCAATAGAATTCATTTTCAGTGCATTATCAGAATCAAACAAGAGAAAATTATAATTCTAATTAAGATCCAACAAGTAGAGGTACAACGACATATGCATCGAAATATGTAAGAGGTACAATAAAATATCTCAAAAACAACGACAGCCACACTCAAAGAAAGTGACAAACACATGCAATTGTGAATAATTTGCTAGCTACTAAACTTCACTTATGCCAGTGAATCCGAATGTTGTTTGCCGCGTTCCACGAGGTGAGAGTCAAAACGATAATACCTATCCCGAAAGCCAAAATTCTCCAAGGGTTAGAAAATTTTTCACTCTTGAGTAAAGCCAACCATGTAAACCATTTCGATCTGTAACAATCATTCACTTTTTCGCACAGCTCTACATAGTAGAACTTCTCGTGCGGGATGTCCTTGTAAAGATTGCTGAAGAACTTACAACCATCTTCATCACTCATCCAGTTACCAATTACTTTTTCCTTGCAAAGTAATTCCATATCCTCATTTGAAGAGATGAGATTATCCATAAAGATGGCATAAGACGTTATCTCATTTGAATAACCATGGTAGCATTGCTCAATTGCAATGAGGTTCCTGAATAATGTTTCCGATGACATTCCAACGTTTAGCTGTGGAATCTCAAGAATCCCATTCCTGAACCACCCACCCTTGTTGAATCGAATGTCCATTATGCTCTCCCTTTCGACTTTTTCGAATTTAATGTCTGCCTTTGACAGTGCGGTTGCGGTACGAATTTGATGTTGATCTGGGTCTTCATGGACAGCTTTATTGCCTCTCTTGTCTTTGTTCCTAGTGTGCACTTGATGTTCTTCAGGGCTGGATGTACCTTCTTTATCAGTTGCTTTATGCGCTCTCTCTTCTATGGTCGTTAATGGAATAACTATGGAAGCTCTTACCAGATCAAGTATGTGCAGAACATGAGCATCACAATGACAGTTGTTTTTCTTGAGATGCGTTTTATAGGTTGCGCAACTATGCTTCAGTGAGGGTAGTATGCTGAGCGCTTTCAGGATGAGAATAGAGAGGGAAGCTTCACCAGGGTTTATATCTAGGGTATGGCCATGCGAACTGTGGATAATATGGCCATACAAAATGTGGATAACAAACCAAGGTAGTTGATTCTCTAGGAGCAAAATGTCGTGGCATAGGAAATGAAACATACAGTCCATATTGAACACCGGGTCATCAAAGGCCCTGAGTTTCGGATCGTTAGACTTCCGAAACAGTTGAACTAGGAAGCAACCATCAACTATCATCATCTCAATGAAGTCTTTGGAAGAAATATGATCAAGTGGTTCTGCATAAAAATTGCGGGCTTGTTCCTCAAAGGCACCTTCATTCTTTTGATCTGAGAGCTCAATAACTTTTGCAGTGAACTCTTCCAAAGTAATATTCTTCATATCTGCGAGAATTTCATTCAAATAGCTGTTTTTCACTCGTTCCATGAGTTGGAAATCTTCCTCACATTTTCCTTCTTTGCCTCCATTACCGTCCTCGTTTCCTCGCTTTTGTCGATAATGATGGAAGGGTCCAATAGAAACAACGTCAGGTGTATATGCTTCTGGGTTTTGTCTCCGGAGCACGTTAGGAACTCTGAAGATGCATTTCTTGCATTTCTTGCGGTCATCGATAACATCAATAACTGTATGATCTCTACCACTTTTACGATTTGCAGACATGAGTGCTATATATGATCAATCCCCACCGAATCAGTTGGATCTCCTGAAACAAGTTGCAATTAATGGAGCATATATTCGAATAACGTAGAAATGAAAACTAAATGAATAAAATACAAACCGCATGTAATGAGTATATATACACCATATCAATCTAGCTAGCGATGAAAAAAGAAAACATTACTATATACTATACCTAGCCGCCGCGGGGGGGAGGGAAGAGAATTTTGCAGTAGATCAATGGTGACAAGGGGAATCTATAGAAATTGATTGAGTTTTGGTTTGGGTTAGTGTGGTTTTTGCAGCAAAACCAGTTCCTTTTAAAACAGATGGATGGATCTGGAAATTCTAGACTGATATGGGGAAATTTGTTGCAAGTATTTGTCGTTTAGGTAGGCACTGAATAATTAAAGTTGATCAATACTTGCAATTGCGGAGACCTCGTAAATCGTGACTCAGAGTCGAGTTAATTAGTCTTCCATGACTGGTAGCTACACCAAATATCGTACTACCACATGAATGACAGTAAATTGTGATCGCCGTCAAATTAATGCTATCCTCTGTAATCCAGTTCAAAGTCTCAGACTGGCGTGACTTGCTCATTATTAAAATTTTTAGGAAATTAAATTTTCTTATTTTAGTGGGCTTGTAGTTTTAAGCTTTTTACTTTTATTATTATTAAAATCAGTTATTTTTTAATTAATATAATTGTCGTGCGGATATCTTGTAAGTTATTTTACAAATAATAATAAAACAATTATGATTGAGAAACTCAAAATTAATAATGAGTCTCCTATAATTCTTAAGAATTATGTTTGAAGACCAAAATACCAAAGGAAGAATTTAGATATAGTGATTCAAGCAAAATTTGAGTTTTAAAGTGAGTGTCTAAATTATTCTATATACATTTTACCTCTACAGTACAAGAAGTTAGAAACTATATTACTTTTGTTTGTGTTATAACTTTACTGATTCGATGGTGAAAAAAATTAATGACCGCTGGTCCTGGCACCGTGACCATAGATATCATAATAATTAGAGATTTTTAGTTTCATAAAAAAATATATATAAAAAAATTGGTAGGGGTCATCAATTTTACTTTTTTGAGAAGTTGGTTGGGCTACAAATAATTAATCATAGCATAGCAAAATGATTGATTGCTTCCCAGTGACGTTGGGCTGTGATGCACAAGAGAACAAAAATGATCGGAAAGGCCAATGCCAACTATTTTCATATTAGAGATGGCCAACGGGCCGGTTTTAAAATCTTAATTTGAACAAATAAAAATTAATTTTATTTAACTATTTAAAAAATTAATATAAATTAAGTTCTACAACGTATTTCTTAATCTTAGTTTTTTAAGATTAGATTTCTAATAATTTTTTATATTCCACTATAAGAAAGAAAAAAAAAACTCAAAATATATTGTTTTTAGTATATTATTGTGAGATTAATCTTTATTAATATAATGAAGATTTAGTATCTATTATTCTTTCCTTTATTCTATAGTTGTCTTATTATGAGATTAGTCTTTATTAATAAATATACATTTAATATTTAGAAAAAATACTTATGTCAAAACAAGGATATAATGTTTTGTTTCATTATTTTGACAATATAAAAGAAATCATTGGTGGAATTGTCATGAGATTTTAAATAAAAATGTCTCATATTCAAATCTCATCATTATAGTTTTTTAATATTTTTAAAAACAAAATGAAATTTTGTATTTGTAACGGGCCGGCCCACAATATGTCGTGCTCGGGCCGTGCCGGTCCCATTACAGGCTCGGGCCTGGCCAGACCAATGGGCCAATATTCTTAGGCCCAGCCCGACTAGTTATTTTAACGTGCTCGAGTCGTGCTGGGCCACTAATGGGCTTGGGCCTTGCCGGGCCACTAACGGGCTTGGGCCTTGCCGGGCGGCTTTTAAGCGTGTCAGGCTCGTGCTTAGTGGCCCGTTTGCCACCTCTATTTCAGATCAATAAGGACGAAGGACGACCAATGTAAATACGTGGGGCCATTACTAGGCTACTATGATAGACACAACGTCTAAATTGATTCCTATGTGGAGTAATTTTAGCTTAATCACATTTAAAATTATCATCTAAAAATTTTTCAAATCTGATTAGCTGCGCCTCCTCCTTATTGCTAGACTCTTCTATATCATAATTTCTCCTCAAAAACGAGAGTTTTAGCGACTCTGTCCGCTATTCTAAAGGCTTCATTCGTCTCTCTCCCAACTCCGATACTGGTATCCACACTATCGTTGTTTCTTTCTGGCGGTGATGATCTTCGTCGATTTGTGTTTGAGGATTATATTGCTGTCCGCATTATTGTTGTTTTCAATTTTGCTTTTTTTGGTTAATTTTAAGACTTTTTGCTTGCGGAACTATTGGACTTGAGTAGGATTTTGGCCATTGGAGCACGTTTTCTCCGTTGGTATGGTGGTGGGTTTGGCGACGATGGCATGTGCGGGCTTATTCTCCAACCGTATGTATTTAAACATTTTTGCACGCCTAAGTTTTATTTCTTGGTTTGATTGAACCTAGTGTTAATCCAATTGCCAATCCCTCCTCATGACTTCGGCAAGATTAATTTTTGTGCTTGCATTTGTTTTTTTATTTTTTATTTTAAGTTTTTGGGTCATATAACTATTTCCCATACTTTTAGCTTTTAATGAAATTCTAGTTTTGGAAAAAGAAGAATCTAAAATTTACGTGGGAGTTGATCACTAAGTCACTAGTTGACCAAGAGTTTTATGGTGACCAACCTTTGAATTTAGTTTTAAGGGTTGAGATTAAAATACTTAAAATTCATTCTTTAAAATGTAAACCCTAAATATAAAATCCAAAGGTGGATGACCGCAAAATCCTTAGTTATTGGTGACTATGTGAACATTACTGATATAACTTTTAGTCTTAATATTATATTCATTTGATTCTTGAAATATTTTAGTAAATGTAAAACAAGAGGGCTTTTATTTCGACTAGCAATCTTTCTTGATTGAATATTAATTAGGATTTATTTTTTAATAATATCATATCAACTTGTCATTAAACTCAAGTCAGAATGACAATTACATGCCCCTTCACTATTATCTATAGACTAAACAAGAAAGTTATAGGGTACTACGGCAATACATAGAAATTAAGTCCAGTCATTGAATATTCGACCCTCACGTATTTCTAGTAAGTCTATTAAACTATGAAACATAAACATCGTACATAGACTCACTATAAACATAAAGAACATTAGTGTAATTAGCTGGGCTCAATCCTCGTACATCCCAAATACAAATTATAGAGAGCCCGATTTGGTTAATCTGGTCCAGACTTTAGACCAAATTCAATTTTGAGCTGCTTTGGACACCTAAAACGTTCTAGGCACCCAACAACATATTTTTGTTTTGGACACCCAAAGTCTATATAATTGACTCTGCACCCAACTTAATTTAGGCTTCCCATTTGAGTTGGGCTGCCAAATTGATATTGGCACCCCGCCGTACCTAGGCACCCTCTCTCCTACAGTTATCTCGAACACAACCAACATCACCTTTGTCCAGTTCACACGGGGTCTAGTTTTTTTTTTCTTTTAATTTTTGATTTTTTATTGACAGAAATATTAATAAAAAATAAATAAATAAGTAGCCTGAATGAAGGCGTCGTCGAGGCCTTTCGTCATAAACGACATCTTTTGCAAGTGAATGCTTGTTGGGTCCAGGTTGAATGATAGAGGAAGCTCCCCGAATCACACAGTTGTCCAAAGTAGACCCGAAATAGGTCCTCCATTTGAACAAAACGTCGTCCTCATTGACCCGAAATCAGCCCTTGTGGGGATAATCGACTAATTTGACCCATCATTATGACAATTGACCCTCGCCATAAGTACGCGGACAATGACAATTGTAGATGCAGTGGCAAATACCGTTATTTACGCCATAATGAAAACGGCGTTATGGAGGTACGGTCATAATGACGTAACATGGTGGCATTATTCAATAACACCATAACACGAGGCGGATTAATGGCATTATTCCATAACGCGGAGTAATGGCATTATTCAATAACGCCATAACACGATGGCGTTATTCCATAACGCGGCGGATTAATGGCATTAGTCCATAACGAGGAGTAATGGCGTTATTCAATAACGCCATAACACAATGGCGTTATTCCATAACACGGCAGAATAATGGCATTATTCCATAACGCGGAGTAATGGCGTTATTAATAACGGGAAGTAATGGTATAATGGCGCAGTGTTGACGTTATCCAATAACGTCGTAACGCGAAGTGATGATGTTATTGATGGCATTATTGAATAACGCGAAGTGATGGCATTATTTAGTATCGAGGAGTTATGGCGATAATAAGCACAGTTGCCAAAACGATATTAAACGCCACTTATGGTGCAAGCTCTCCCTCACCTATAAATAGGGGGCATACTGACTGGGTAAGATATCTGATTCGGATTCTCTCTACTCCTCTACTGAGAAACGTACTGACTTAGGCATCAGAGGGTTTTCTGCATGTACCCCCCCTTTTTCCCTCCAGCCGACGGTCAAACTCCTGGTCAACGCTCGAAGGAAGCCTCTCAATTGTTCCCGGTCAGCTCCCGCTCCAGTCCGCATTAATTGGTGAGTCAATACGGGGGCAACTATCTATAGGAACACATGCATTTATCCATACCAGTGGTCGGTGGCTGGTTGCTCTCTTCCTTCCTGAGTCCCTTGAGCCGATTTTCGATACCATGCATGCAACACCATTATTTTTTCATTTTGTGTGCCCAAGTGTACAGCCGAAAAGAAAGGGGCAATACGGGAAGAAAATGGACTACCAGTGTAAGGATATCCTCGACGAGGACGACTGTTGGCGGTGAGTCATTCATAACAAACAAATTTTATCCTCAGATTACACAGAAAAACGGAAACGGCAATGAAAAAGTAAACGGAAACGACAAGCCTCTAGCATGAGGCTATTATTACATAAGTACCAAAGGAAAAGATGGAGTGAAGCAACTGACGCGGAGTAGTCGGATAGTTTCATGGCTGGGGAGCACCGTCGGGACCAACGTAGTATGGCAAGAGAGATGTGTCGATACCAGGGAAGTTCAGTATCATCCTCTGGCGGTACTCAATGACTGCATCACGGTAACCGTCTTCGCGGCTTTGACCACGAACTTCGTCGAGGAACCTTTCCCGATGATAGCACTCACGAAGTTCCAGCTTTAGACTTTCAGTATGATTTCTTGAGCGCTTAACCTCTGCCAACAGCTCTCGAACCTCTGCTTTTAAGCTATAGATCTCCGACATAGCATGATCGAGCGAGTCTTGCAAGACAAAAGACTCCTCCCGGAGGGCTCTGAGGCGGCACGACTCAGGAGTTTTGACCTTTTCGGAGCTCAAACTACGTCGACGAGAGCGACTCGTGCGGATGCCAAACCTCAAGGCAAAAGGTGCGTAGGTCTCAATGTTGTTGGTATGGTTCGCTGCACCCTTGGAACTCTGAAGAGCGTTATCTTCGAAAAGAAATTCACCAGCACGCGATTCAGACCTGGGAAAAAGAAAACCATCAGTCACCCAACCAACCAAAGGAAAAAGCCAAAAGGAGAAAAGGAAGAACCTATTAGAAGAACTGTAGGACGGAATAGCAATGGGAGTAGGTGATCGACAATCAGGAGAACGTTCATTATCAGCAACGATTTGCTTGCCGTGTCCTACAGGGGGGCACCCAAGATCCATGATGTGGAGGATCAAAAAGAAGTAGAGGAAGTTAAGGAAGTGAAAGTAGCTCTGAACCCGAGAGATATACAAGTGTGAGGAAGTAGCATTTTATACCGAAAGAGGGGATGAAAAAGGGTAGGGTTCAAAATTTGCGAATCAAAACCGTGAGAACTGCATTAAAAGACGCCAAATCATAGCATTTAAGATTGCGATATTTTCATTAAAGCACCGGATGACGGCCATGAAGCCCAGGATCGTGCATTGATGGAGGCATCCTATCCAGTAACGTTATATGACAACCATGAAAGTTATATGATAACAAGACCAGGTGGCGGTCGCGATATCTCCGTGGAATGTCCATAAGAAGAGAGAGAAGACCACATTGTAATTCGCGGCATACGCGCTAAGGGTGAAGCATTTGAGGAAAGGATGATTCAATCGGAAAAAGGGGTTAACACGAAGGGGTATCAAAAATAAAAATTCTCCTATGTAGTTGCAATGCATTACAGAATGTCAATAAACCACTAACAAGGTAGAAGGAGATGGAAAAAGCAAGGAACGTAAACCTAGTCGCTAAAGTTGACTACATTCTCTATTTCTGATCTGATTTATTGAGGAGCAGACGACACTTCACCATCCTCAACGCCATGGCTTTCACTGGCGCTAGATGCCTGCGACGGGATATCTCCCGGAGTCATACCCCGAATAGGAGAATAGCCACTCGGAGTAAACCCATAGTATCGGTCAAACTCGTCAGGACCTGGATAACACCTATCCTCCTCCTTAGTCAAGGCTTGGTTCCAACCGAGCAAGAAATTCTTGGCAAAAACTCGCTTTATCTGAGCAACTCCTTTCTTGTATTCCTCATCCTTGCTTTGCGTCACTAAGGCCAAATCATCTTTCAGTTGTGCTATATGATGATTTTTCTCTTCAACGATGAGACCTACCTCTGCCATCATTTGGGATTGCTCTTCAAGTTCATGTTCCTTGGCAAGAAGTTGGTGATCTATTTCCTTTAATCGAGAGTCAGCGTCTTCCAACTTTTGCTGCTGTTTTAAATGGTGACCGTCAAGACTACGCAAGAACTGATGAGACGCCATGAGAGCCTACATGAAAGGAAAGAAACGCCAAAAATAAGAACAGCAAACACCGAGAAAAATTACAAAGAAACAAAAAAAAAAGAGAAAAAGAGAGAAAAACAAGACATATACTCACATCAAGCTGGGAGGCACATAAGTCATTATAAAAATCCATAGGACTTTTGGGGAACGACCTTGGAGCAGGCCCCAACAAAGCAAAGGTGGTAGCCACTGCCGCCGCGGCTGGTCCATTAGAAAGTAAGGGTTCTTCTGCCCGAACGTAGGAATTATCGCGTTTTTTAAAAGCTCAATTCTAGAATCTTGGAGGGAGAACTCGGAGCAGGAGGGTCAGCTCGCTGCAAAATGATGTTTTGCAACGCTGGATTAAGGGCGGCTTCCGATGAAGGCTGCATAAAAGATGAATCACCACGTGCAGGAAGGCGCAACAAGGTATCCTGTGCCAACACTTCTAAGGGAGAATGGGACGGTCCAGAATCATTAACAAGATTTCCAGCTTTACGTTTTCTGAACTTTCGAGGGGGAGGAATTGTTTGCGGAAGTTCTCTCACTACATGTAATGAAGGCCCTTCTTCTATGGTACCCCACATAAGTTGGAAGACAGGGTGAATCGGAAATCTGATAAACCTCAAGTGAGAAAGAGATAGTACCAAGGCATCTCTAGGTACATTCTCGCCTGCATAGATGTCGGCGCCATTAGGAATTGATGAAATTTTGACGAACTTTGGGACCGAATACACCTTGGCGTACCTCTCTACCTCCTGAGCGGTTGGTTTCTAAGGCACAGGCTCATCGATTGGCTTCAGACTCTTTTTCTGAGATTTTGTCAGATCAGTATATTTAATGCGAGTCATGCGAGGGGTTGGAGGACCTGCATCACGTCAAAGACGCGGTTAAGATCAGATGGTTTGAAAAAAAAAAAAAACAAACAAAAAAGAGGGGCCGAAGCTTATGCTGGCTTGGAAGTCGAACCGTTAGGCAGGGGGAGAATGATAGAAAAAGGAAAAACCAAAAGCGACAGAATACAAAAAAAAAAAAAAAAAGTTCTTGCCGCCGCCGGAAATCGAACCCAGACAGAATGAGTAACAGGGTGAAGTCTTACCGTCGCTAGCCTTCTAAGCAAGGCGCGGCTATTGACGTCGACGAACTGGAAGGGCGCGGCAAGAAGACCACAGCTGAAAGTGATGACTGTAAGCGGGGATCAGGGTCAACGTTCAGGCCGTGGTGAAGTTCACGATGCCGTCACAAGGTGGGTATGAGGCAAAACGGCAGCAGAGACTCCTTTATAGAGGAGTTACAACGATGAGGGTTGTGATCCAAGAGAATTTCGGGGAAGATTGCATGTGGGACGCTAGGAAATCAAGCCGGAATCGTGCACAACGAAGATGGGGGACAACTGGGTTGGGTTAGCATCAAATCGGGTTCAAGTTAGCTGAAATTGGACCAAGCATTGATTCATGATGGGCGTGGATTTCTCGTCAGAACGAGAAGAAGGCATGGGCTTGGGGCCGACCTAATTTTGTCGTATTTGGGCTACTCCTAGAGTCAAGGCGTTGACTCTTGCAGGATATATAGGCATGAACTAGGCTTAATACTTGGAGAATACACAGCGGCAAAGCTTGAAGTAAAAGCTTAGATGACCATAGTGGTATGAACATGTGGAAATTTTCTCTTAGGATAGACATTCAAAGAGGAAATTTCGGGGGCATTGTGGGGATAATCGACGAATTTGACCCATCATTATGACAATTGACCCTCGCCATAAGTACGCGGACAATGACAATTGTAGATGCAGTGGCAAATACCGTTATTTACGCCACAATGAAAACGGCGTTATGGAAGTACGGTCATAATGACGTAACATGATGGCATTATTCAATAACGCCATAACACGAGGCGGATTAGTGACATTATTCCATAACGCGGAGTAATGGCATTATTCAATAACGCCATAACAAGATGGCGTTATTCCATAACGCGGCGGATGAATGGCATTAGTCCATAACGAGGAGTAATGGCGTTATTGAATAACGCCATAACACAATGGCGTTATTCCATAACGCGGCGGATTAATGGCATTATTCCATAACGCAGAGTAATGGCGTTATTAATAACAGGAAGTAATGGTATAACGGCGCAGTGATGACATCGTAACGCAAAGTGATGGCATTATTGAATAACGCGAAGTGATGGCGTTATTTAATATCGAGGAGTTATGGCGATAATAATCACAGTTACCAAAACGATATTAAACGCCACTTATGGTGCAAGCTCTCCCTCACATATAAATAGGGGGTATACTGACCGGGTAAGATATCTGATTCGGACTTTCTCTACTCTACTGAGAAACGTACTGACTTAGGCATCAGAGGGTTTTCTGCAGGTACCCCCCCCCCCCTTTTCCCTCGAGCCGACGGTCAAACTCCTGGTCAACGCTCGAAGGAAGCCTCTCTATTGTTCCCGGTCAGCTCCCGCTCCAGTCTGCATTAATTGGTGAGTCAAATTCCTCAACGGAATTTTTCGTCACCAACAGCCTTCTTCGTGCAGATTCATCTTAGACTGAAATCATTACAATTTCTTCTATTCCTTTTCTGTCTTCGTTTCTTCTTCATCATCTTCTTCCAAGTATTCTTCTTTACAAGTCTGTACCACAGCATGATTGCTTCACACTTAGTTTATGAACTCCATCCCTCAAAATTTCTCCCATTCAAACCAACTGCAACTTTCAGGAAGTGCACAAATCAAACCGTCAAGACTGGATGAACCGCCATTCCGTAAGGATATTCAAAACCTAAGCGTAGCTTAGCCACTAGTTCACTACAAGAGAAAACCCCATCAGAGACTAAAGTATAGGAGACGCAACTCATGCGCGTCTCTAATTACAATTATGGGTGACAAATTTTTTTGATTTGTCACCTAAAAATCGTCATCATAAATTAAGACTTGCATTGTGATTGCGAGACAAAATAATAGTGAAAGGAGACAAAATTGTACTAATTGGCGACAAAACAGTTTTGTCTCTAAAATAGTTTTTCCTTGTAGTGGTTCATGGGAGATAAAACTCAAGGCGGGATCGAGTTGATGAGAACGACAACGTTTTTGAGACCACGGTTGCCCTCGTGACCACCACAGACCAATACGGTGTGGTTGGAATCAGGAACATATTGAGTTGACTTGGTCTGAGTCCCTGTCTTAGTTTTCTGATTCTTTTGGTCCTCGTTTTCCTCCTCTGATTCTTGAGCTCCTTTGGACGTGAGAGGGATGCCATATTTTATGTGGTTCAAAGCTTCCATTGGATTCGTATCTCCTAGTCTGAATTTTCTTTGTGGGAAGAATGAGATTGCAGTAACAAAGAAAGAAGAAGGGGAGAGAGAAGAGTGATTGCTCTCCATAATTGAATTTAATTACGATTATAACCCTAAAATTTAATAAACTTATAAAATTAATTAACAAGGACAATAATGTCTTAAAATAAAATACAAATAAAAAGAAATTTCTACAAATATGGAGAAAAGAAACTCCTCACTATTTAATATTTCCTCACATAAATAGGGTGTGAGTACTGTTAGCAAAGATAAGGTTATATATCTAATTTCTTTACTTATTCGGTCTTTTTAATTCATTCACTTCAATGTTCATTCTGAAAAAATTATATTCACTTATAGAAAAAATATAAAATAATTCAACTATGTTGCCTTTGAGAATGAATCATTAATGATATATCGTATAAAAACTGAAAAACACAAAAACCAGTTATTAATTACAAACCACTTGATAGTTTATTAATTTATTGGGTCCAAAAAAGCCAATATAATATTTTTGTCCGTGCATTATGTTGACTTACAAACAAACCTCATGTCTTAATTTGACTACCATGCACTCAGCTATCAAGATATGAGTTTAGATAAAACTAGATGATGTCTCCCGCGCGATGCCGCGGGTTTTGCTTCCTAAGGTTTATACAATTGTTAATTTGTTGTACAAAGCAGTTGCACATAATTGATAGAATATAACAGTATACCTAGCTTATGGTCTATAATGATTTGCAAGCACTGATTTCATTGTAGCTTGGCTTAATTGTCATCTGAATCATGAGCGAAAGAAAACAAAAGCACCCTAGAGGACTGACCTTCCTTAATTCAAAGCTAGGTGGGAATACATATATATATGTAGTACAAAATCCACCAACTATACATTCTGTCACATAATTAAATCACAAAGTTTTGCACGTTGATTAGTTTCCTCTTACTTGAGACAACTTGCAGTCTCAGTTGGCCCAGCTTGCCTTGCCATCTCAATCAAGCAAATACAGTTGTAGAAAACATGTAGTGGTCCCATGTATCACAATTCATGTTTTGCAAGAGATAGGTATTGGAATTCAGGAGAAAAGGAAGACACATAAAGACTTAATAATGTTTATTGAGCAATAGTCATACCAAGAAAAATCAAACGAAAATCAGGGTTTCAGGATTTTGTTCATTACTAATTCCATGTTTCGAGTGAATTAGATTCGACCACAAATTTTCAGTACAAAAAACTGCTTCAGTAGTAGAAACAGTACAAAAAACTGCTTCAGTAGTAGAAAAAAAGCCAAAGGAAATTGATAAGCTCTAGAAAGGAAAATGCATGGTCACAGTTTGTATTCCTTTTGTTGCTTTAGTGTCATCTTCAAATGAGGTTTAGTCTAGACTGGATGTTAATAATAGGAAATGGCAATGTACTATAGAAATTTGTATCCACCTTAACCTCTTGTTAATCAAAACCAAACTGATGCAGTACGTTGAAATTAAATTGAGATAAGAGAACAATTTCAAATGAATTGAATGAAACTAAATCGTCTTTATTCTAAAGATAATCGAAGCAAACGCATCTATACTAAAATTGATTTTATGCAAAATAACAGTGATGAAGCAAATAGAATCAGACTTTGATCCAAGGTGACAAATATTTGTAACCTTTTGTTTAACTGCAGGGTCACTATAGCATGAAACCATTAATCTCATTGCTCAGATTATCCCAAACTATTACATCCTAAATTCCCAAATGATAACATCCCCAACATACTAAACAAACTAATACCCGAGCTATTTAGATTGTTGCTTCTCCTCAGACCCGACCTCTCAAATCTAAAAATGTTTAAGCGGAAAACTTTCAAATTGAATGTTGACCTGGGTGCTCCTATGCCCAACTTAGCAATGACTTTAACTTACAGATCCCTACTACCATATTAGATCTGCTTACCAAACACATTTCATTTCTCTAGAACACACTTAATGGCTTCCAAATTAAAGCAACCTAGCTTCTAATTGGAGGAATTGGATTTGAATAAAGTGCATGATAAGTAATATAATTGTAATACACATATACTAATCGGTACAGTAAATCATAGAAAAGCCTTTTTGAAAGATCGCGTTCAAGTTTCAAGTTTTGAAAGTGCGATTGGAATTGAATCAGGCGATTTTAGAAGAGAGACTAATTCCTTCAATTATTAAGATAACATCATAACAGAGGTTAAAATAATTCCCCTTCATGTTGGGGGTATCAAAGAATAAAAACAGAAGTATCCAATTGAAATCAAGACTGAAACTTTAGTGGAGAATCCAATCCAAATCGCCAAACCCATAAACTAAATGAGGAGAATCAACAAAATCTACTTACAGGAGACTTGTCCTTTCGACTTGAACAGCGGTCACAAACCTGAAAACTACTCTCTATAAATGGCGTAACCTTGATCAGTGTCATGATGTAGTTAACAGAAATGAGAAAGGGATCGACTGGGTCATTGGGTTAAGTAGTGATGGATGAAAATCGAAGAAGATTGAAATTGCATAACCTCTCTCGCAAGACCCAGAAGACCTATATTTCTTTGTGTCAATTGGTTGAATGGCAGCGTTGTAATAAAGAAAAAATGAGGGGCAAAAATGTAAATCAATATGGGACTTACTGTTCAAGGGCAGATAGCGCTTTAGTATAGGTAATAATGGCAACCCAATAACAAGACCTTATGTTTAGCAACGAGTTAGGATAAGACAACCTAGTCTGCAATCATATGCTTTGTATGTGTAAGAAAAACTTTCGTTGTAAAAAAAAAAATATATATATATATATATATATATACAGATAGTGGGTAGTTATTCATGGGGAGAAAGTAGATTCAGTGGATAGTTATTCATGGGTTGACAGTTTTCCCATGTATTTATCTATTTCCCTATTTTTTTTCTTATTTTTCTGTTTCTTTTGTAATTTGACTATATTACCCCTATATATTTTATGAGTGTGAAAGTTTATTAATATTTCAAGGTTATTGTTTTGGTACAATTTTTCAGTTTTGGCTAACAAAACCTCTTATCTTAATAATAGTATAGACTAGCTTTTCTCCACACATGCTCTGCATGTGTAAGTATTTTTTTATTTATTTTTTTCTGAAAATAAAAGAGAAATTTTAAATACACACCCCTAATCACTTAATACACATCCCTATTATTTTATATTTCAAATTAAATTTTGTAAGTAGGTTAAATGACCAAAACAGACATTTATGCATTAGAAGAAGAAGAAAAAATAGTCATATTTTCCTTATATTATTCTATTTATGTATAAATAGTTAGATAAACACGAAAAATTTCTATACATGGCCTCCCAATTTAATACAAGAATAAAGTTAGAAACTATCTAATTTAATATTTCCTTAAATAAATTGTAATTAGATGACGTTAGAGACCATAATATTTAGAATTTCAAAATCAATATTTAAAAAAAATCAATTTACTCCCATTTTTTAGTTACTTTCCTTTTTTGTTCTAAGAGTTATGATTAATCAATTTATTTTCTAATATAAAACATCACATGTGAAAAAACTTTGTAATTGTTAATTTGTTTGGCCCCTCTAATGACAACTATTTAGTTCCGCCACTATGGAGAAACTACTGGTATAGTTTTGGTTGAATGTTCAACTCATAATTTTATACTTGATTAACATGGTATTTGGTGGATGAGAGCTCAAATAACACAAAACCTATTTATATGCATCTATTTAAAGGGAACAATAATAAATCTTTATGGATTTCTCAATAACTAACACAAGTAATCAATATGGTCATTTGCAAAATGTCAATATAGTAGAATATACTGATCATATTAAATAGTAACCTTAATATAGTCAAAAAGTAGGATATTTCATGATTTTTGAGATTAAGGGTATTTTAGGTACTTTAGGTTGTGTATTTAGTAAATTATTAGAATGAGAAATTAAATGGGTGGTGTATTAAGTATGGAGTGTGTATTAAGTAATTATGGGTGTGTATTCAAAACTTCTCAAGATAAAAAAGAAAACGGTTATTGTAGAGAAGAGATAATGGGAGAGAAAAGTGGGTTGTGGGTTATATTTTTTTTTTTTAATAAAAATATATTTTGTAAATGTCATAACTGTTCTTATGATTTAATTAATTCTCAAAGTTTATTAAATTTCTAGGGTCATTTATGTCAAAATTTTAGATTTTGGCTAACAAACCCTCTTATCTTAATAATAGTATAGATAAGGAAGTTTATTCACAAATCACAAGAAAATATGACTACATTCAAATACAACGAAATACACCAGTAAAATGACACATATAAGGGAACATTCAAACAACATTAACCACGCACAGAGGTATTGAGGACAAAGTGATAAACCCCATTGTGAATAACTAGCTAGCTAGTAAATTGTCATTTCTATAAGGAAGTCCGGATGTTGTTTGTCTGACTCCATACGCTGAGCATCAAAACGATAATACCTACCACGAGAGCCAAAATTTTCCAGGGGTTGGAAAATTTGTCACTCTTGAGTGAAGCCAACCATGTGTATCGCCTCAGTTTGTAATGATCATTCACTTGCTTGCAGAGAGCACTATAGTAGAATTTGTTGTGTGGGATGTCCTTGTAAAGGTTGCTGAAGAAGTACTTACAATCATCTTCATCACTCAGCCAGTTACCTATTACTTTTTCGTTGCATAGTAATTCCATATCTTCCTTGGAAGAGATAAGGTTATCCATCAAGATGACATAAGATGTAATTTCATTCTAATAACCATGGTAGCATTGCTTGATTGCAATAAGGTTCCGGAATACTGTTTCCGATGACATTCCAATGTTTATTTGTGGAATGACAAGAATCTCATTCCTGCAACACCGACCTTCTTTGAATCGAATGTCCATTATTCTTTCCTTTATGACAGGTTGGAATTTAATGTTTGCCCTTGAGAGAGCTGTCACGGTATGCATTTGATGTTGATCTGGGTCAAAATTAGCTTTACGATCGAACAGTTTTATTGTCGCTCTTGCCTTTAGAACTAATCTGCCTTTGATTTGCCTTTGCAGTATGCATTTGATGTTCTTCTAGGTTGGATATACCTTGTTTACTAGCTGCTTTATGCGCTTTCTCTTCTATGGTTCTTAATAGAATAACAATGGAAGCTCTTACCAAATCAAGTATATGCAGGCCATCAGCATCACAATGACAGTTGATTTTGCTAAGATGGGTATTAAAGGTTGAGCAACTTTGCTTCAGAGATGGTAGTATGCTGAAGGTTTTGAGGATGAGAATAGACAGGGAGGTTTCATCATGGTATATTTCAAAGGTAAGGCCATATAAATTGTGGATGACAAACCAAGGTATTTGATTCTTTCATAGCATCAAGAGCCAGGTTCATTCGGGATTTAGACCTCAAGCTCAGAGTTCCTACTACTCTTCTTGCTTCTTCAACCTTATCACTGTAAGAAGAAGAATTATCATACAAATCATTTTCATTTCAGATAAGTTTGATACATCTCAAAGCTCTAGATCTAGCTCTCGTCAAAGTTTGAGGAAATTTTTGAGTGATTCATGGTTTTGAAGCTTCAGATTAGTGATTACAACCTATACGTACATATAAGAATTTCATACTGTTTTGTGAAGATTTTGAAGAATTTTGTGGAAAGTAGCTTGAAACCCTAATTCTGAGAAGTGTTGGATAATAGTTGTTCCTGTGAAGACTATCTTGCTGATCCTTTAGATATTATGAAGAGATTGAAGAATTTTTGTGCATGAAGTATATTGAAACCCTGTTGAAACCCTAATACTGAGAAACTTTGGATATTAGTTGAATCTGTGAAGGTTATTCTCTAGTCCTTGTGAAGATATGAAGCAACTGTTATATATATGTGAACCTCTAGATCACCTATACTCGGCATTCTTGTGAAACGAAGTCAGTACCTGAACCATAGCTGTATCTAGCTCATCTTGCTCTGCTCGCACTCACTCACATACTACTGTGTATCTGCCCAATGTTCTGCTTGATGAAACAAATTATCCTACTTGCCTATTTTGAATGGAATCCTTCCTTAGAGGCCAAAACCTGTTTGGATATGTGAATGGAGCTTTTGCCTGTCCTCCACAGCTTGTTCTTACCACTGATGGAGTAAGCATCTCTATATCACTTGACTATATCAACTGGAAGACTCAAGACCAAAGTATCATTAACATGATTGATCCAAGAATGGAGGTTTTAGTTTCAATAACAATGTCAACTCAGGCTTTAACAATGATGGCAATTTTAATTCTGGCATTGGTGGATTTGGCTTCAATAACAATAATACCAATCAAAGATTAATAATAGTGGTGGCAGAAACAATGGCAATCCAATCTCTTGCCAACTCTGTGGAAGAAATGGACATGGTGTAAGAACTTGTAGAACACTCTCCAACTATCTAGGCATTAATAATGGCCAGAACCTCAACAATAATGGAGGCTGTCAATTTTGTGGCAGAATGAATCACACTGCATATAGATGCTATTACATAATAGGCTTTCCAAATCAACAGCAGCAACATAATGATGACAAAGAAGCCACTGCCATGCTTGCTGCAACTACTAATGCACCTCAATTCTGGTTTGTTGATACTGGTGCTACCAATCATATGACAAGCAATGCTCAAATGGTCAACAACATTGTGCCCTATTCTGGTTCTAATTCTGTTTAGATTCGCAATGGCTCATAGCTCAAAATATCTCATTATGGTAACACAATGCTTGGTTCACTTAAGCTGAATAATGTTTTATTAATCCCTGAGCTTGCTGCACATTTACTATCAATTTATCAATTGTGTAAGCAAAATAACTGCCTAATATGGTTTGATGAGTTTATGTGTGTAATTCAGGACAAAGTGTTAGGCAAAGTACTTTACAAAGGACTGAGTAACCAAGGGTTGTATCCCATACGTTTTGATCTGCCACTTCAAATGTCTGCCTCGTCAAGAACATTGACAAACAAATGGAGGTCATCTGCATGTACTTTAGAGAGTTTACCTATTAAGCAAACTACATATGTTGGAAAGCTTATGAAGTACTCCTTGTGGCATCAGAGGTTTGGCCACCCTTCAAATGAGATTGTTAGGCATATGCTCAATAAATGTAATCTGTCTAGTACAATAGGTTCTGAATCCACAATTTGTGAGCCATGTCTTCTTGGCAAGTTTCAGAAACTTTCGTTTTCTAGTTCACAGTCTAGATGTTTAGTTCTCTTTGAGCTTGTACATTCTAATGTATGAGGTCTCTCTTCCTATGTGTAAATTGATGGATTCAGATACTTTGTTTTGTTCATAGATGATTGTACCAAATTTACTAGGGCTGACATTTTCAACTGAGACAAACCAACCAACCGAATCCGAGCCGAACCAAAGAAGTTGGTAACCGACACTATTGGTAACCGAAGTCTTGGTACGGTACAACCGTATTGACTCCACATACATGGTACGGTAATGGTTTTAATTTTCATATATACGTGGTATACCGTACCGTACCGAACTCATGTATAATACTCATATTTTTTAAATTTTTTATTTTTCTCTTCTTTCTGGACGCTTCTTCTCTCTTCTCTTTCTTCTTTCTTCTTTTTCTTTATTTTGCCTTCTCTTTATGTCTCTCTTCTTGTCTTCTTTTTTTAGTTTTTTATTCTTTTCTCTTTTCGCTTTCTTCTTTCTTCTTTCTTCCTTTCCTCTTTCCTGTCTCCTGTCTCTCTTCTTCTTCTTCTTTCCCATCTCTTCTGTTTCTTATCTTCTTCTTCTTGAAAAATAGCAACCTGTAAAGTGCTTCTCTTAGACTCTGCTCTCTTCCTAGAATCTGATTCAAACTCAGCCCTAGATCTCTCTTTTACTTCAAGTAAGTTTCTTTTCTTGCTTATGTTGATTTTCTTTACTGGGAGGAAAAATCTGGTTTTGGGTTTAGTTGGTGTTGAGTAAAGTTTTGATCTTTTGTTTCTTTGCGTCTCGGGTTTTGTTAGTTGTGAAATTTGGTGAACACCCAGATGAGGTGTTGTTAGAAATTCAGAGAATCATGCTTTATAGATGAATAAAGTTTGAAACTTTTGTTTGATTTTAGCAGAGGTTGCAGATCTGAGGTTGCTTCTTCCTTCACCACAATCACTCTTCCATCACTATGTGTGGTATGGAGACTGGAGAGACCCATAACCATGTGGGTCGAAGAGTTCTCAGAAGGAGAAAATAGAAGAAGAAGGGATCGGTGATGTACTGGTGACTGGTTTGTAGCCCAATGTCAAACTCGGTTACAAGCCCAACTGTACCGAACCAACTGATTAAATCGGTATACCAGATTTTGTGGCCAGTAGTGGTATGGTTTTTTGCATACCAGTATAAGTTGGTACGGTACATGGTATCAGCCTGGAAGCTCCGGTACCAAACTGAGCCTAGCCCTAAAATTCACATGGTTGTTTCCCATGAAAAATAAAAATGAAGTGTTCAATTACTTCAAATCTCTTTGTGCACTTGTTTCTACTCAATTTACTGCAAAAATTAAATGCATTAGAAGTGATGGAGGAGGAGAATATATGAGCACTCAGTTCAGGGATTACTTGTCAAACAATGGAACCATTCATCAAGTGTCTTGTGCTTACACTCTAGAACAAAATGGTGTTTTAGAAAGGAAAAATAGACATGTAAAGGAAACTGCTATAACTTTGCTTCAGATTGCTTCTCTACCAACACAATTCTGGTATCATGCATGCACTATCTCTACACACTGGATAAACAGAATGCCTACTGCTGTTCTCAATTTTATTTCTCCCTTTGAAAAATTATATAAAACACTTCTTGCACTTAAGCTACTACGGGTTTTGGTTGTGCTTGTTACCCTTTACTGACTTGTTATAAGTCAAACAAACTCCAACCAAAGACGATGAGATGCATCTTTCTGGGGTTTGATGTTGGCTACAATGGTTATATTTTTTATAGTCCTGTTATCAAGAGATATATTATCTCCAGACGTGTTTTTTGATGAGACCTGCTTTCCTTATAGTACTGTACATATCAAGATCACTCAACAGATGTCCTCTACCTCATCAGCTCAACAACAAGCAACTACCAGTCCATATCTTACTCAGTCCAATGTTTAGTGCTCCTTGCCCTCATTTCACACACATGACTCAGGTCAGTCATCTCTCCCACCACAACAAATATGGGCTAACGCCACACTTGTTTTGCCACGGATAGAAACAATTGTGGAGGTGGGCTTAATTTTTGGCATTTCCACTATTTGAGTTTCTATTCATTCCACTAATAGTTCATAATCGTGGGTGTGGAATTGTTTATAGTATTTTTTTTGTACTTGAGAATAGTTTATAGTTTTATAAGCTCTTGTGGCCCTACCTTCAACATAAAGCTGACTTACTTCGACAAATGCAATAAGAAATTGGACGCGGCTCGCATTCCCAACTTTTTTTTACTGTTCTTATGCAGATCCGCAAATGGATCTCGTTTTGTAGCCTTTCATTTCCTTCTTTCTTTTTCTTTCCTTATCTTTTCCCCTACTTCTCTCTTTGTTTGATTTTTTCTGAATAGAAGAAAAATTGCAGAGCTAAAGATATAGCTGCGATCTTTCTAGACTTTGTTGAGTTTGTTTGCTAATCAGAGAAGCTTACTAGCTCAATGGCTGTCTCTTTGCTTTTGGGATTTTTTTGTTTCATGAATAAAAAATGAATTTCTTTTAAAAAATTTCTGACTTTACCTCATTTCCTCAGCTAGCAACTGGAGCTTGGGCTTTCATCTAGATCTGTGGAGAGTTTTTCATGCTGTCAATGAAATCTTTGAACAGAAGACAGTGATTTATGACTGGTGGGTCATTTGGTTTTACTTCTCATTTAGACTGAATCTATATGTGCTCATGTTCTTTTTTTCTTTTGTTTTTTATAAGTGGTATTGTTGTTCATATCTGGGTTCTGTTGGATCTGCTACAAGATCTTTGGCTTATTTTGATATTTTAAGCTTTGATTTATGTAAGTGGTGTTATTGTTCATATCAGTCATTGACGCATCAGAGTATATGGAACCATCTCGTCAATCCCTCTTCAGGTGCGTTGTGCGTAAAATGCAGTTCTTTCTCTAGGATTTGTTTGAAATTCTTCTCGGGTAAGTTTGAATCTATTTTCTATTTCTCAATTTGCCATGTATTGTGATCTAATCTAGTATTTCCTTTGATGGTTGGTTAAGCTGGAATTCCTGTCTATGATCACAAACAATGAGGAGGATTCCAATTGATGTTTGATTGTTTTTTCGATGGTAATTGATGTTTGATTGTTGCTTCCGGTGATATACACTTATACAGAAACTGACAACATTGAGAAGATTTTCATATGGAGCAGAAGAGAAGAGACTTGGACGTGTAGAAGTAGAAGTAGAAGTAGCAGTAGAGGTAGAAGTAAAAGTACTGATGTATTGTAATTAGTATGAAAGTTAATGTTTGTATTTCAGTGAATTTGAAATTGAATATCCGATAATTCATTTCTGATCAATATTTTTTTTTTTCATTTTTTTTATGAAAGAAGACACAACAAAAGTAAATGTGACTACAAGAATATGATAATAATAATATAAAGCCACTTGCATGGGTCCCAGATATATGAATTTGAAATCAAGTCACGGGCTCAAACATGCGTGTCTTTTCCATCAAAGCAACTGCTCCACAGTGCACTGACCCTCTAAAGAGTGGCTGCAACGTTGCTTTGCCCATAGCAACAGTTAATCATGGGTATTGGAGGTCAAAGGCACGTTCCTTGTACGTGGCTTTTGTTCAAATTTGTAGTGGTGTCCCTTCATCTCACATTGCCGATAATGCTTCTGATAACTCTAGTTTACCTGATGATATAAATCATAGTTTCTCTAGGTCAACTTCTCCTGAAGACAATCAGATATGTCATTTTATTGATAATGAACATGTCATTTTATTGATACTGAATTGTCAAGTCTCTGATGTAAATATTCTTCACCTTGTGAATGGTCTTACTTCAACTGAAAATATCCATCCTATGCTAACAAGGAGTAAGAGAGGTGTTTTCAAAAACAAATGCTTTCCGTCCATTATGTCACCACCTTGTATTGATCCAGTTGAGCTTGAACCCTATTCCTACAAAGAAGCTTTGAAAGTTCCAGTATGGAAACAAGCTATGTAAGAGGAATATGATGCGTTGATGGAGAAACAAACTTGCCCTTGTTCCACTTCCTCTAGGTAAAAATCTTGTTTCATGCAAATGGCTATTTAAAGTAAAAAGAAATGTAGATGGATCTATTGCTAGGCATAAGACAAGACTTGTTGCCAAAGGATTTAGTCAAGAGTATGACATAGATTATGAGGAAACTTTCTCCCCTGTGGTTAGGTACACTTCTATTAGACTTATGCTTGCCTATGGTACTCACTTTGGCTGGCAACTTCATCAAATGGATGTAAAGAATGCCTTTTGCATGTCATACTGGAATGAAAAAGTGTACATGTCTCAACCTGGTGGTTTTGAGAACACAACTGCATCCTCTCTTGTGTACAAACTGAATAAATTACTCTATGGTTAAAAACAGGCACCAAGCTAGGGCCTAGAATGAGAGATTTACCAACTATCTTCCATCTATTGGCTTTTCTTCTTCTTTTGCAAACCCTAGCCTCTTTGTGAATGTCACTGGTCCCTCAAAGGTGTATCTTCTACTTTATGTAGATGGTATCATTATCACTGGCAATAGTGAAGTCCTCATTGCAGAAGTCAAAGCAGCTCTTCAACTTGAGTTTGACATGAAAGACCTTGGCAAATTATATTGCTTTCTTGGTCTGGAGGTTAAATATTTGAAAATGGTGGAATATTTGTGTCCCAGCATAAGTATGCAACTAATTTAGTGCACAAGGCTGGTCTTAATAGCTGTCACACTTATGATGACCTGGATTTTCGTTATTTAATTTTAGTATTTAATAATGGACCAGTTGTACGAATTATTTTTATTATGCTTTATTCGTATGTCGTATGTGAAGTGGAATTGTTTTGGACAATTTATTATTCGAAAAGTATGGATTTAGAAGGGGGGGGGGTTTCAAGGTTGAATTTTGATACGTTAATATTCTCTAAAAACTTCCTTCATGAAAGTCGTAGAAGGCGTCGATACGAGTTCGCGGACATGCGAAACGCGAAAATCATAGTTCGTATGAGAAAGTTATGATCGATTGAAGTTTGGAAAAATTCTATAAATAGGGGTTTCCGTTTTTGGAAACTTACTATTTTCATTTTAGAAATTTCCATTTTTAGAAATATTCAAACTCACGGTTCTCTCTCTTCAGCACGCGTGACTCGACCCGACTCAGACCCAGCTTTTCCGGCGATCTCTACCGGTGAAGCAAGCCCAGACCGACTCGCCTCCACCGTGCGCTCCTCCCTGTGACGTCCTCTATCGACGATTCTCAACTTGTGTGGCACTGGAAGGCGGTAACTTTTTGGTGCAGTCATACCCGATCGGAAATCCTAGCTCCGGTGACTGCACGGCTTCAAGTTTTCTGAGTTGAGTTCGTAGAAGCCTCCTCAAGTGATCCATGGTGTTTGTTTTGATTGATTCACGTTGGAATCATATCAACTCACAGTGAACAGTTCACGGTGGCTTGTGGTGGCGATAGGTGGCGATATAGGCCGAGTTGGCTTGAACCCCAGGTATTAAAGTTGATCTATTTGGTATTCTTGACATTTTGGACAGTTGGATTAATCTAGTTTTGAGTTTTGTCTGGTGATGGTTGTACCACCCACTGTGGCGGCCTTTTGATAGCCTTCCATCCATGTAATGGATAGTTTCTGGTTTTATATATCATCTACTCATCGATACGAGCGTTTCGATATATAATACGTAATTTTTGGACATCGTATGAATATGTTGTGATTTTTACGGTTTCAGACCGTTTGATGATTCGATCCATGAGGATTTGAGCATTCGATCGACTTGTGGTTTTGACATATCGATCGTAGAAGTATTCAAAAGACTTTAGGTGGTCTCGGATGTGGTTTTGACTTGATTGCTGTCACTTTTAGGGATTTTAGTTCAAAACGGGGGTTCGGACTTAAATCGTTTGTGATTCGTTACTAAGTTGAGACTGTATGTGATTAGGTGCTTGACAAAGTATTCTTGGACGTTTTCTGGATGTGCTGCTTTGTCCTGTATTGAAGACACAGCGGGAATTCGAGGTGAGTAATCTCACAATGTTTATTTACGAACGGAGTTATCTTTATCGTTTTGAGAGTTATTTATTTAACTGCAAACTATTGTTGGTATTAGTAGGCATTCCTGAGTGAATGACTACGTATATATATATATATATATATTTACGTGAAATATATATGTATTTGTGGATTTTGTTGATTGATGAAAACAATATGCATGATTATGCTCATTTATTATTTTGGGTTATGGCTTTTTGGAAAACAAATGATTGTGGAAATGTTGATTTCTATTGTTTTGAAAAGCATTGAGATTTGTGTAACATTTTGAGTCCTATGCAACTTTTTAAAATGTTTTACTCCGAGGGACCGAGAGGCCTGAGGATTTAATGTCACAAGTTGACTTTTAGCAGTATATCGAGTAATCGCGTCTTTGGCCGGACGAGTGGTTACAATTCAATTAGAGCTCTAGTTTGTCTGCCAGTGTAATTCATGGGGTAACGGAGCGAGGTTATATCTAACTCATGAATGTGTGTTTTAAGGAAATAAGGTGTGAGTTGGTTTCCTTATATATGATTTATAGGAAACAAGGTGTGAGTTGCTTTCCTTATTTCATGATTTGAAAGAAATCAAGGTGTGAGTTGCTTTATTTAGTTGGTGTTTAAGGAATCAAGGAGTGAGTTGTTTTTCTTATTTACGATTTAAAGAATCAAGATGTGAGTTTCTTTCTTTATTTCGTATGGATAGAAACCAAGGAGTGAGTTGCTTTCTTTTGTTACATTTTGAAAGGAATCAAGGTGTGATTTGCTTTCCTTTATTATGTGTTCATAAAGAGATCAAGGTGTGAGTTGTTAGTGGTTGTTTTGAGTTACTCATACAAGCTTTCATAAGCTTACTGAGTTTGTTTTGTGGAAACCCGGTGCCCTATTCAATGGTGTAGGAGCTAATCCTGCAAGTCAGGATAATCGTGGCTGAAGCTGAGGTAACGTCTTTGCAGCTTTACTGCAGGAAGCTATTTTTGTGACTTTACCGTTGTGTAGTAAGTTATGAGGAGCATTTACGTTTCATTTTGTGTTGACAATTTAATTCGTAACTTATGTAATATATGACTTAGTGGAGCGGGTCTGTATTGACATAGTGAGTCCAGGGCATCAGTATGTAACTTTTTTAAAGAGAAAAAGTTTCCAAGTACTTTGTATTGATGACTGAACCATTACGCATGTATAATTATGAGATTATATATCGATTTTTTTGTGTGTTAAAAATCAGGGGCATGACAACACTCATCTTACACCTCGTCATTCTGGTGTAAAGCTTCTCAAGGACAATGGGAAACCACTTGATCATCACGATGCTACTAATTTCAGAAGCATAGTTAGTTGTTTACAATATCTAACTTTTACAAGATCTGACATTGCCTATAGTGTTAATTCTGTTTGTCAATTTATGCACTGTCCAACTAAAGATCACTTAGTTGCTGCAAAACAGATATTCAGATATGTAACAGGCAGCATTGATCATGGTCTTTATTTCAGGAAGGGTACTAGTGCAGACAAGTTGGTTAAAATGCAAGCATACTGTTATGCAGACTGGGCTGGAGATCCAAATGATAGAAAGTCTACAACCGGATTTGTCATACTACTTGATTCTGCTCCTATCTCTTGGTGTAGCGAAAAACAAACTGTAGTATCCAGATATTCAACTGAAGCTGAATACTGTAGCATGGCTGATACCACTTCAGAAATTTAGTGGCTGCTACGTTTTATCAAGGACCGACATATTGAGCTTGAAGAAGTTCCTACTCTACACTGTGACAACATTTCAGCTCTTGCCTTGGCTACAAATCCAGTATATCATATCATTCAAAACTAAAGCATATTGAGGTTGATGTTCATTTTACTAGAGTTCATCAGGTCAAAGCTGGAACTATCTGTTTGGCTCCAAAACCAGTTGGCATGCAAACTGTCTCTTTTGAGCGTGTGCGCAGGCGTGCTAGCACCGTGGGGTGCAGTCGTCGGGGGAGTCCCTTGACCTGACTTCTTCTTCAAGCGTTTGTGGACGAGGAGAGCACCAACCTCGCCACAAGGTTCTTTTCTAGCCTTCCGAGAAAAGACTTCTTGCCTTACAGATAAGGACTTTGGATGTGATCTCTTCGCGTCACCGAATCGATACTCAATGTTGTAGGCTGAGTAGAGCAATCACTGGGAAGTTTGGAGAAAGCACGGGTTTTGCTAAAGTGTGACCTTAGCTTCGCTGGGTTGCGAAGGAGTTACCCTTGCTTCGCTGGTAGTATCGGTGGCAATAGTACTGGCAGTCGGCTCGTGAGGAGACTAGGACTGGAAGCACGGTCGCCAGATTGATCTGGTGATGCTGACAGTCGGCTCTTAGAGAGACTAGGACTGGCGCGCGGTCACCGGGTTTCAACGAGGTTGAAGGTTTACTCCGGGGAGGCTTTGTAATCATTGGGATTGATTGATTCAAGAGAGAGCCCTTTTTTTTGTCCTTGAAACCTAGTATTTATGACTAGGGTTTCGACTGTTCCTTGCCATAGAAGGATTATTGATTGAAGTTTCCTATTCAATCTCTGCCACTTGACTCCAACAAGGTTTCGTTTTCCTTATGGATTACGGAATGGGCGAAGCTGTAACCCAAACCCAAGCAGGCTTATTTTTGGGCCGCAGGTATTGGTCCGCTATGCTAAACCCACTAAAGGATCTTGCTAAAAATACTTTTGGGCTCAAACATTGCCCCACAGGCCCCGAAAGCAGGCCCGCTAAGATGTAACTGCTTGAAGGGGACTAAAACGACACGCCGATTGATTAAAGCGATATCATTAATTAGGATGCGTCCTTTCGCTTGCGAAAACGCCTTTCTGTCGTATCGTTTCCCTCACAAAATTTCTTATTTAAACTCCCAGCCACTTCAGACCTGTCACATCAGAAACTCTTTTAAGTTCCTAAAACCCAGAAACCCTCTTACTGCCAAAACCTTCTTCACCGAAACCCAGAAATGGCTCCTCCAAAGAAGATAGTCATCGACCAAGAAGAGGAACTGAATGAACAGGCCGCCCGCGCCTGGGGAACCAACATCGGTGCCCGTATTCATCTCCACACCAATATTCAAAGACCCCTACTCCTCCGGCTCCCAAATCATCATGTCGGACTGGGCCCCGCGCCGCGAGATTCTATTCCGGCAGACGCAATCGCCTTCTATGGCCTGCCTGTTCGTCGACCCATCCTGGTCCTCCGAAGGACTCCTGGAGATTTCACAAGTTGGGGTGCCCAGAATCATCGAGCAAAGATAGGGCACTGGCCATCCTATATCAGTGCGGTGGAGCTTTCGTGGTATCGCGAAACGCGCACACGAGATCTAGCTCGCTGGAACACAGCAGGTATTACTCATACTATTGATCTCTGTTTTCGTCTTCCGCGCGGTGGCAATCATTCACCGCTCGCTGCCTTTCTTTGTTTCTGGAATACCGCCACAAACACCTTTGCCTTTCGATTCAGTCAAATGAGTATCACCCTGCTGGATATTCTCGCCATCACTGGCCTACCCATCGATGGCGAGCCTTATTTACACGGTCAATTTGACTCTGTCACCTTCACCTCGACCATGGCCCAACATGGTCGCAGCGCTCACAGTGGCTCCTATCCATGGTGGTTGTCATATTACAGCCAGGAGCACAATGCGACCGGCGGAATCGCTTTCTTGGAGTATTGGCTTTGTAAATTCATCTTCTGCACTTCCTCCTGCAAGCCCACTAGTACTTGGACCCTTTTGGCAACGGCCCTCTACAACGGCCGCAGTGTCGAGCTTGGGCAACCTGTATTGGGTGCCCTCTACTGGACTCTCTATCAGGCCACTATGCATCCTTTCGAGACTAGCATTTCTGGCCCTTTTTGGATTCTTGACTTCTGGATCCAAACCTGTTTCCCCTATTTTCGTCGCGACGACATCTCGCTGCTTCCACCGGCTGACCAACTCTTGGGTCAATGGCTCAGCCGCGAAGAAAAGTACTCATCTCCTCCTTACTCCGAGTGCTTTACATACCTGTATCTTTTGCATGAAATGCCCTACTGCGACTTAGTATTGGGCAGGAGATTCCCAGCTCCGCTTGAAAATGGATTCCTCCCTGGAGCTCCTCGCTACAGCGATCGCACTCGCTTGGCTTTTCATCGCGCGATCTCTTGTTCAGACATCAGAATCGCTGCCGAGGAACTTAGTTACGAGCTTTACGCCCCTAACCATTTCGCTCGCCAATTCGGCCTCGCCCAATTAGTGCCATTCCCGCTGTATGATGCTTGGAACTACAACACCTCCTGGCGTAGACTTGGGCCCCCTTTTGGGCCTGAGCCGGCACAAAGCATGCTCTCATTGGTTGATCTTCCTGATTGGGCTAAATACATCGACGCTATGGATGGGACTGAGGAAGAATATGAGGAATGGTGGGCAGAAGCTTTTGTTAATTGATGGAACCAGCGCGATGATGAGCTCTTTCCGACCATTTCTGGGGAATTGAGATGTCCCTATGCTGCTGATATTGAGCTACTTGATCGCTTCCCTAAAGACGCTGCACAACCTCCGCCTCCTCTTGAACCGGCTCCGCAACCGGCGCCAGCCCCGGGCTGGCATCGTAATCCGCGAGTCTCCTCAAGATGTAAGTACCTTAGTCCATAATTTATTCCCTCTTTCATTTTTCCTTTCAACTCAAATTTTTACTGCACCAGGGAAATGTGCCGCCTTCTGACAGCCGCGCAGTTGGTGCTTCCCCAGCCATTGGACAGTCCGGGAAGCAAAAGACAGTGATAACGGAACCTGAAGTAGAAGGTTTTTCTTCCGATAAGGACGACCCGCAAACGGTAAGAACTTTGTTAATTAAACCATCAGCGTTTTCTTATCAAGTCGAGTCTAATCCTTTCTTTGAATCCAGCAAATCGCTGCTATCTTAGCCCGCAAGAGTAGTCGCTCTGACCCTCGAACTGATCCTTGGGCGGAAGATGAACCAATCGCTGATAGACTGGTAAGAAATTAAAAGTGCACATTGAAATTTTTCTTTTTGTGCCGTGCAATCACGTAACAATCCTCGCTTGTAGGTTCGTCGTAGATCCTCAAGACAAACTGGGGAAGGCTCCTCAGCCATCGGTGAAGGCACATCTGCTTCACAGGTTCAAGCACCTACTGGTTCCAATAATCCTCTACCTTCTGTCAACGCCACAAGCAATGCACAACTGGCCCTGATCCCGGTACAAGTCATAGATGATAGTTCACCTGAAGCGGAAGAAAGGCCGCCTCTTTCAGACGCAACCCGTGAAGAGCCAAACATTACACCTGTCCTCGCAGAGATAGCGCCTGATCCAATCCCTGATGAGCTGGCCCAAGAACCCTTACCAATAGACATTCTCCGCGAGCCTCCGGCTATAGAGGTACGTTTCTCTTTAAACAGCATGATGTCCTGATTTTACTGATCGTTAGGGCATTCTCATGATTCCTTCTTAAACCCAGGCTCCTAGTCCTGTCGAGGAAGTAGCTATCGTTGTGGAAGAACCTGGTGCTACTCCTACTGACCCCGTTGCTGAAGATGTGATCGACCAAGAGCCTGCCCCTGCTGCCCCTGAAGAAGAAGGAGAGGTGAACGTCGAGCCAGTGCCGGAAGCGGTCCCTGTTGTGGAGCCTCTTGAGGCTCTAGCTGCTGCTGCCCCCCATGCAATGCCTGTGCTTCCCTCTAGATTGGATAGACTGGCTCACGTACTTGAGGTGACTCCTCTCAGGGTTATAGATGAAGCTAGGGATGGACTTCACCGCCTTTTGAGTCCCGAAATCCTGCTGCCTGGCACATCCGTGCGAGCTCTGGAATATTTGAGGGTCCTTCGTCGCGAGCACGCCATCACTGAGGACGAGTTCGCTGAGATAGACGAACTGTTATAGAATCTCCCTAACGGCTTAATGAAAGAGCAGCCGCGACCGCACAAGCCAGACAGGCCCAGGTCCATTATCAGGGCCTTGCTCAACAAATGGATTCTTCTCGTCATTTCTTAGGAGACAGGGCTACCCTTGTTAGAGACTTGCGGATCACGCAAAATCACCTCCGGTCCCAAATTCAAGATCTTTAGGCCCAGCTGACCGCCTTGACAGCCCATCTCGAGCATGAGGAACCTTTGATGGAGCAACCCCTGGCGGCCTCTGAGATCCTATCTCAAAACCTGACTCAAGCTCGCGAGGTGGTCCGAGAAACAGAGGGAGCCGCTGCCGATGCCAGTTTCTGCTTGGACGAACATTTACTTTGCTTGACCCACGCGGGCCGAAAACTCTAGGCCTCTACTATTAGGCCCATTTTGTATGAACAATATTATTATTTATAATGCAAATATCTAGTCCACATTGCTTGGCCCAAATATATGTTCCAATTTTCGAACAGTTCAGCGTTTAATTTGCCTTTATTACTATTGAAACTGTTTGAATAGATAATCTCGAAATGCGGCGGTTACCTCCTTGAAGACTGCCCCGCTTCCCACGCGTTTTCAATTTCCTTCATTTCTGAGATCCTAGCATTCAATTCTATTGATACTCTTATTGATGGCGTCAAAAAGATTTCAACTGCTCATCGCACGGTTGAGGCCACTGTGACTGGCCCTATAAATACCTATACTTTGGAGAAGTGATAAACACAAGCAAATATGGCTTTCCCAGAGATAGTTTCTCGATCCTTACTTCTCTTTCTTCAGTTTCTGAAATCTTCTCCTCATGATCTCACCCTCAGCCTCAAAATCCCTAGGTCTTATGGCTTAATCTCACGACCTGAGTAGGTCTTATGGCCTAATCTCAGGTCCAGCGGCATGTCTTTGGTCTCTGGAAATCCGGATGAGATTCACCGGTTTCAGTTAGACTGAAGAACATGTCGCGCTCCTAACGCGGCAGAACCAGATTCTGAGGGATTCCTTTCCTCAGTCTGCTCGCGTGGAGCAGGAGGGAGAAGGGTGGAAGGCCACTTTGAGGCTGACTGTTCTTCTTCCGCGGCCTACCTCCGGGGTCTGACTACGAGGCTTCTGTTTTTCCCCTGGAGGTAGATGTGGTTGTGAGCCGCGCTCTCTCTGAAGACCATCTCCATCTCGGAGGATAATCAACTGGAAGAGTTGCGATGGATTATTTCCTTCCCTCTTCCTCCGGTACAAATGAGAGCAACTGCTACTCAGATCAAAGGAGGATGTGGGTGAAGAGAGGGAGAGTACCAGCGGTACTGCCCATATCTTCCTTGCCGCAACCGGATCCAGAAACCCATAGCAGATCTGCAATCCTTATGATTTTTCAAGCCACCTTTGGCCTTATAATTGTAAATGTAACTGTTTCAATTTGTACTGCTTTTGGCCGCAAAGCCACTCTATGAATGAATGTGTTTTTTTTTTTTTTTAGCACAAATAAAAATATTTTTTATTAAATAAGGCCTCATGAACAGGCCATCATGTATAATCTTAACACGCATTGTCAAGAAGAGAATTACAACAAAAGTTGGAAAGTAATCAAAAATAAGGCCACAACTGAGGCCTGAATGTGTAGAGTGTTGCCCCCCTAGTGTTCGTAGGCGAAGCAGACACATGAGACTAAGGCCACAACAGAAGGCCTAAATATAGAGATCATGCGAGCCGACGAATACTATGGTTGCCCCCCAGTCTGGGACGAAGGTTCTCCCGGTGCATCTTCGAACTCCCAAACACTAGGGTAATATTTCTTCAGGAATCGCCCGTTGATAGGGTTGCGATGAAGGTCTCCATCCAAATCCTTGAGGTGAAAAGTACCGCGTTCCAAAATGCGGTGAACAACAAAAGGTCCTTCCCATCGCGGAGTCCATTTACCGCGACCGGTCAATTTCTCGCCAAAGGGCAAAACAGCTTTCCAAACAAGGTCTCCCTCTTTGTAACTGCGACCACGTGTCCGCTTATCGTAGGCGCGGGCGATACGCTGCTTTTCCATTACTAAATTATCCAAAGCCACTAAGCGCTGCTCGCTCAAGTCTTCGTGTTCTTGCCACATCGCCTGGACATAATCTTCACCTATCAAGTGATGCTGATCTTGCACGCGTAAGGAGTGAACGTTGATTTCTAAGGGTAAAACGGCATCATGGCCGAACATCAGTGCATAAGGAGTCGTAGCAGTGGGATTCCGCTTGGAGGTGCGATAAGCCCATAGTGTCTCATATAACGTATCATGCCACTGTCGAGGGTTTTCAATCAACATCTTCTTTAGCAGGGTAATAATAATCTTGTTACTGGCCTCTGCTTGATCGTTGGACTGAGCATAATATGGAGTGCTGTGGACGAACTGGATGCCCAAGTCATTGACAAGTTGCTCGACCTCACCTCCCATGAATGCTGCCCCATTGTCCGAAACGAGCACCTCTGGGATACCGAACCTGCAGATGATGTTCTGAAAAATAAATTGACGAATGGTGGGACCAGAAGCCACCTTCAAAGGCTCAACTTTGACCTACTTGGTGAAGAAATCGGTAGCGACGATGATGAACTTGTGTTGGAGAGAAGAGTGAGGATGAATCATCCCAATCAAGTCTAGTGCCCAGCCTCGTGCAGGCCAAGGTTTAATAATAGGTTGCATGGGAATATTGGGAATGTGCTGGACTGGTCTGTGTGCCTGACAGTCTTGGCATCCTTTGGCGAAAGCGATACAATCCTTCAAAATACTGGGCCAATAGTATCCATGTCTTCTGATGAGCCAACGCATCTTAGGTCCCACTTAATGGGCTCCACATATTCCAGTGTGCGCTTCGCGCATCAATCGTTTTGCTTCACAGCCATAAACACATTGGAAGTCTATGTCGTCTTCCCCACGCCGTCGCAGCTCGTCACCCCTAAGGAAGTAGCTTAAAGTAAGGAAACGAGTCTTCCTGTCTGCTGTCTGGTCTGGCTATTTGAGGTAATCGATCAACGAAATGCGCCAATCGACGTCAATAGGCTCTAGGACAGTGACGACCGGATCATCAGGCGGGTCAGGCCACGCGAGCCATGAAGGCAACGTGCGGCACTCGACTTTCGAACCCTGTACTTCAATGTAATGCCTGTAGCCAGTTGAGCAAGTTCGTTGGCTGCGAAGTTACGCTCGGGAGGGATGTACTCCAAACCCACGTCGTCAAACTGATCCAGCAGCTCGATGGCGCGATTCAAATATGGGACGAGCAAACAGCTTGCACATCTGTATTGCTCTTGAAGCTGATTTATCACAAGTAAGGAGTCGCCGCGGACCTGAACATCTCTTATCCCCAGTTCCAGTAAGACTTCTAGGCCAATAATAAGGGCCTCGTACTCAGCTTGGTTGTTTGTACACTTAAACTCCAGTTGGAAAGAGTAAGAGAAACGATCGCCCGCTGGGTTCTCCAGAACAATTCCTGCCCCTGCTAATGTCTCAGTCCGTGAACCATCAAAAAACAACACCCAGGGCTGCAAGGAGACTGACTTGATACATATTTACGCAAGCGTACGTATCATTGTCAAGATAGGGAAATATTATGCCCAAAGTTTATCGTACCACGAGGATTAGTGGCTAACCCACAATCCTTGGGTGGTGGTCGGAACTAAAGTCACTAAGCAACAAAAGCAAAAGGAAAAGAAAATAAAATAAATAAAAATGCTACTCTAAGGCACCAAGCCTTAGCAATGCTCGGCTTTGGTTTTCACCAAAGCCTAGTCAAAACTAAGAGCCTAATGATGGTTATGCACAAATGAGTCGAAAATTGTAGGAAGTTTTGAATTGTGTTTGTAATTTTCTAATAACTAAATTGCAAGAATTTAAATGAAAGTTTTAGCTAACAACTAAATTAAATAAAGAAAAGAAAAGTAAGAAATGGAAATTAGGTCACTAGGGTATCCACATAGCCAAATTCAATGCACAAATATACTCCGACAATGGTTAAACAATTTATAATGGCATCAAAAACCGTACCCAAGGCTTTTCAAGGCTCATGAGTCATTAGATTCCTTAAATGGTATTCCTACTCCGGATCAAGGGCCGTAGAAACTCAATTGGGACAATTTAGAGCCTTGTTAGGGCCTCTAGTTGCACCAAAAGGCGAAGAGTCCTAGAATCAAGGTTCCCAAGCTAGCCAATACGGCAATCGAAATTGGTATTGTAACTAATCATGTTCTAAACAAGTGTCCTAGCTATAAATTAGAGTAGTGATTAGGTCCCCTAATTTGTTCTAGACATGCTCATCGACACAATCAAGAGTTAATCAAGCTCCTAAGCATGCATCTAAGCCAAATATTATAGAATAGAACATATGCCAAACACGAAATTGAAAACCATTAAATCAAAACATATTTATTACATAAAATCCATGCTAGGGCTCAAACCCTAGTTTCCTAAATAAACTACTCACTACCCATTAACTAATCAACAACAATATTCATCAAATTAAAGAGAGAAAGGTGAAGAGAAGTGAGAAGTAACAAGAACAAGTCACAAATTGCTATGGAGCAATTATGACAAACCTTGATTTATGGCTTCTCACTTTTACCCAAACTCAAATCTTGATGCTCCTTGACAAATTGATGAAGCTTTGTTGGTGTGGGTGTGAGAAAAGAAAAAGAAAATGGAAGAGGAAGAGATTGGGAGAGAACAGCCCAAAGGGCTGTTCCTTTAGGTTGTGCGGCGCTGTAGCTCTCTAGGGTGATCTCTCCGAATTGTGGTGTTGGGTTCTATATATATATATATGTGGCTGAACGTGCTTCTGAGGGCAAGAAGAGAAAAAGCTTGGAGGTTAATTAGATGGCAGGCACGTGTGCTGCTTGGTTTGGCAAGAAAGAATTATGAATGCCACGTGTCAAGATAGAATTGATCAATGGGTGATTAACCCATACTCTTTGCATGCTGCACGTGCATGTGAGCTTAATTAACCAATTAAGATTGATTGTATAATTAAGTAATTAAATTAATTACTTAATTATGATTTCCACAATTTTGTCCATTTGCTAAAATCTCCGAATTGCTCCATTCTCGGGTCATTTTCTTTCGATTTCCGCGACTCCGCTTATTTCCTACAAAATAAATAAAACTAGATTAATTACATATTAATTGACTTGAGGATTAGCTTATTTATAGTATTTTAGATGTAATTACACGTATATAAATACGTGTAATCAGAGACTGTGGCCTCATGTGCTCGAATGCCCCTCTGATGGACAATGAATCCCAGAAAATCTCCTGCTTGAACTCCAAAAACGCATTTGGCGGGATTCATTCTGAGCTTGTGTTGCCTCATGCGCTCGAATACCTTTCTGAGATCAGTGATGTGGTCTGCTCGTTGTTGAGATTTCACAACTATGTCATCGATGTAAACCTCTAAAATCTTCCCCAGGATGTCGTGGAAGATCAAGTTCCTGGCTCTCTGATATGTTGCGCCGACATTCTTCAATCCGAACGGCATGGCCACATATTCATAAACACCCGCGAACCCGGGACACCGAAATGCGGTCTTATGCCTGTCTTCTTCTGCGACCTGAATCTGGTGATACCCTGCGGTGTCGTCCATGAAGGACAACAATTCATGTCCTGCTACGGCATCTACTAATCGGCATGGGGTAAACATCTTCAGGTGTAGCAATATTAAGGTCTCTGTAATCAACGCAAACCCTCATCTTGCCATTCTTCTTGCGAACTGGCACTATATTAGATAGCCACTAATTGTACTTGGCTACCCTGATAATGCCCGATTTATGCATTTTTTCGACTTCCTCCTTGACAAGGATTTGGGTCTCAGCATTCATTCTTCGCGGCTCTTGTTTCACGGGCCTCTTGTCAGGGAGTGTTGGTAGTTGATGGCAAACCAAGTCCGGTGACAGGCCGGGCATGTCTTCATACTTCTCCACGAAGCAGTCTTTGAATTCATGTAATAGATCAATGAGCCTCTGTTTCTTGCTAGGCTCTAAGTAAGCGCTGATGACCACTTCCATAGGCTCATCTGCTGTTCTGAGATTGACCTTCTCGGTAGGATCTCTAACTTTAGGAGGTGTATCGTCCAGCACTGCTGGAGCGAGCTAAATATCGACCTCATCTTCATGTTCCAGGTCTGAGAGTGTCTCATTCACGGCCTCTAAGGTCGCGATTCTATCATAGGCCTCTTTTTCCACTAAGTACGACGATAATCTTTCGTACAGCGAGTGGAAGGCCTCTATCCCTTCCTCTGGAAGGTCGTAATCCATTAATCGCTTAAGGGTTTGGGCACAGCGTGGCCAGGCCTTTCCAAGCCTTCTTTTGCGAGCGTGAGCCCCCACTGTGCCAATTCAGAGGCCGTCACCCCTGTGGGGCGGCCTTTGTCATCGATGCCACTGACCTGCAATTGAGTGATAGGCTCCAAATAGTACCTGGCATCTACATAATTTTCAGAAACGGGGAATGGACGAGAATCCGCTTTAATCACCTCCGCTTTATCTGTCTTCCTGTTCCACATAACGAGCTCCTAATGAAGAGTCGACGGAATACAATAACTCCTATGGATCCAGTCTCGGCCCAGAATAGCACTGTAGGCCGCATAGCAATCTGTCACAAAGAAAGCATAAACTCCCACAGCCGGGCCAACCTTGATGCACAAGAAAAGAAGTCCCAGGGTCATTGTTACAGTCCCCGCGAAGTTTTTGAGTGTGAGGGACGTAGACTGGATCTTTTCCTTCTTGATTCCGAGCAGGTGCATGGTCCTGGTAGTGACGACATTAACTGCGGCGCCGGTATCAACCATGATCTTGCTAACTTTGATGCTACCAACTTCAGCAGTTATATATAGAGGTCTCATGTGTTGGACCATAGCAGGTGTTGGATTGGTGAAGCTCATGAAGAATTCCTTGCTATGAGCATCCTCCGTCTCAAGCAAAACCGCTTCTTCCACAGGTGTCGTGACTGCCGATGTTATCTGCAAGGGCTGCACACTGTTTTCCTCAGTTTCGACGCATTCCTGAGCGGTGACCAATAGCGCATACCGCGCGGGAAGTATGTAAACCATGTTGCAAGATGTATCAGCCATATCTGTCCCCTCCATGTCGTCCTCCAGATTAAGCTTGGGCTCTTTGACAGGGGCGTTAGTGTTGAATTGCTTAGCCAAACAATCTACTCACGACTCCTCTGTAAGGCCTTTGACTTCACACTGCTTGCGTTCTGTACCACAGGGGTGTTTGCTTGGGCGAGTCTGACTTCGGTTCTCCTACTGCGCTTACCTCGAGGGGAGCGACCACTACACTCTGGACTCTTTTTGGTCTCCATTGTAAAGTATCAGTAGTCTTGTCCTTGCCCCCCAGTCTCTCGAAAATCGAGGGTTTAGCTTCTGGTTCCTCGCGAAATAACCTGCGCCTAACATGAGGTCTCCTCATCGGCGAACTCTAATTTCGAGCTGGCGGAGGTATTCTCTCTTCAGTGATCGTACAAAAAACGCTGGGCTTATCTGCCCCTGTTGCTTGTTTCTGAAGGCTGTGGGGAGCCACTAATGGCTTGGCAGCTAGTGCCTCCAACTCCTTCTGATACTGCTCAGGTGATTTGACCAATTGCGAAGGCTTGATCAGGCCCTGATCCAGAGCCTCTAGAGCGCGCTTGGCTTCCCCGAACCTGCGTTGCAGTTTCCTTTTCCTAGAAGAGCTTGTTTCCAGTGCCTTCCCTTTTTCCCTAGTGTACCACTTTCCTTCCTTGATGGTGGCAGCTGGAGCAGGTGGGATGTAGGGCTTGGTTAGAATATTCTTCCACTCGTTCGTGGCCTTCTCCTCTTGTTTCTGAACGACCGCGGCCGCTTCCATTTTCTTGAATAGATTGGAGTCCTTTGGGGATGGTGGCGACTCCATTTTCTCTTTTCCTCTTGGGCTAGAAGGCTGAAAGTTCCGCGATGGCGAGGCCCACTTAATAGGCGGGAGAGAGCCAAAACGAAACGTCTGCTCGACCTCTTCATGCGACACCTGGATGCCACACTCTTCTTTGCATCGCGAGCATAGGACCACGGGTGAGGCTTTTCCAACTGCTTTAGCTTTCTGCTTTGCAAGGGTTTCATCCTCGGTAGACTTTCCCTCTCGCCCTGTTGTACTCAAATCCAAGGTTGGTTTCCTCTGGTTCTGCTTGGCCCAGTTCACATCGACCATATTGATCCCGATGTCGGGAAAAGGGTTCAAGTCTACGAGCGCTCCCGCCGTTGCTGGGGCTTCCACCTGCAAACTGCCATTATTAAGCCATACCTGAATCTGGTCTTTGAGCTTCACATAGTCCGCGGTATTGTGGTTCCACAGGTTGTGGAATTTGCAGTACTTCTTCCCTTTCAACTGGTCTGGTCGAGGAAAAGGTCCGAAGTCGGTCTTCACCATCTTCACCGCGATCATCTCATCCAGAATCTCGTGTGCCTTATTGGCATCATAAGTATATGTCGCAAACTCAGGTTTGGTGAAGGCCATTGATTTGAGCTTGACAGGTTCTTTGGAAATCTTCAGTTGCTTCAGGGCTAGATTCTTCCTCCCGGTTAGCTCATAAGCAGCGATATCATTCTCCTCTTCCTCATCATCATCTTGAACCACTTCTTCAGTGTGATGATGGTAGTAAGGGTCATAGGTGGCCGGCTGGTAGGTCAGGGCTGCTACGGTGCGATGTTTTCCTGGCACATATGTCCCTTTGGATGCATTCTTCCTTGCATCTATTTCTCTGAGGAGATGTTCAAAGCTGCCTACCTCTGTGATAAGCTCTCCCATTGACTGGATCATGCTGCCATGTTGCTTCTTCCGATGGCGAGGTTCCAAACCCTTGACCGCTAGTTTGACAAATTCTTTCTCGGGCAGGATGACATTCAGCTTGGCTTTCTGAATTTGGAAGCGCTGAAGATAGGCCACAGCAGACTCTGTAGGCTGTTGGGCCATCTGAGTGAGAGAAGCCAAGTCAACCTCAGGCTCAATGACCCCAAAGGTTTCTCGGAATAGCTTTTCCATCGCGGGCCAATCCGCTACGGTTCCCGGCCGAAGTTTGGAAAACCACCTAAAGGCAGCTCCTGAGAGAGAAGTGCCAAAGATTCTGCATTTGAGGACGTCATCATTCTGGTACTAGCTGCACTGTACCCTAAACCTGGCCAGATGGGTAGCCGCATTCTCTGTGTCTTCTCCTGAAAAAGTAGAAAATATGATATTTTTATAACCCCTGGGAAAGGGTGCGAGCATTACATACGGCGGGAAAGGTCCCTCATAGACCCCATCCACTTGGGTCCTAGGATTAGCCAGCCTGATCATCTCCTCGACCTCTTCACGTCTTACATACTCCGGACCCGGAGGCGGAGGAAGAGGTGTTGCCACAGCATGGCTAGCAGCCTGTAAGGGTAGTGCTTGGTTCAGAACCCCTGCCCCTTCTCCTACATGTACTACGTGGGTTGTAGCTGGTTGCTGAAGGGTTAATGCTGGTATGGGCATCTCTTTTGTCAAGGCTGTTATCTTAATCGGCTTACCCGCCTGGTCAATACCATAATAGCTTCCTGGCAGTTCCTGATATACGTTTTCTGCCCCGTCGCTGTCATATTGAACAAAGGTGGTAGAACCAGATGCGGTTCCACCAACCCTCAATGTTTGATGCTTCTGCCTGGTAGTCTGTCTGTCTGCCGAGGTGACTTTCTCTTTGCTGCCACCGATAACCAGAGCTTGCTCTTTGCCTTTCTGTGGCATAGCGCCAACGGTTACGACCGGTGTAGCGGTGTTGCTGCTAGCCTTCTCTCGCTGATTAGGCGGCACGTATTTGCTAGAGCCAGATGGCTGGCCAATTGAACCGAGGATAGCATTAGGGTCCCCTAAAGCCTTGTTCAACACTTCTCTTGCCTGGTTCAACTCGGCTCTCTGCATGGCTACCTCGATTGCGAGGTTATCGCCATCCTTGCGAAGACCTGCCATATCTGACGCAGTCTGCTTGGTCTGGTTCGTGATGGCCTCTATGATCTCTTTTTGGCACTGATTCTGCTCACTAGCGACACCTGTGACATGAGCCCTTACTGCACTTTCTGATTGTGCGATTTGTTGCCGGGTATCTGCTGCATATCGGGTAATGCGTTGGTCTAACTCGCGTATGAGCCGGTCTGTCTTCACGGTTTCCTTTTCAAAATCAGCGGCTATCTTTTGCGATGATTTTCAATGTTCTCCATGATGATTGCGAACCTCACCTCCGAGGTCGCTCCTTCTGGAATAGGCTTCGCGATGAAAGCCTCTCTTCCTTCACTTTCCGCTGTATTGGAGACAACGATAGTGATAACAGGCTCGCTGGCCTAATTGGTAGTGACATTCTGACCCTCAGTAGAGGTCGAGTGATTTTCTCCCTGTTCGGTTGACATGTCGGATGAGCGGGCAGGGTGAGAAAATCGTTGAGTCACTTGTTCTTCAGAAAGACCACGACAGTCCGCGCGAGAGTGCGGTCTGTAACTGGAGGTCTTGTGTCTTGAGCAGTTAGAGTAAACCTTTTGGTAAGGGTTTTCGCTTGACTTCCCAATGGCTACGTTCACGAAGAGACACTATTGCTGTCCCACTGGGCGTGCCCAAATGTTTTGCTCCAAAACCAGTTATCGTGCAAACTGTCTCTTTTGAGCATGTGCGCAAGCGTGCCAGCACCGTGGGGTGCAGTTGTCGGGGGAGTCCCTTGACTTGACTTCTTCTTCAAGCATTTATGGACGAGGAGAGCACCTACCTCGCCACAAGGTTCTTCTCTAGCCTTCCGAGAAAGGACTTCTTGCCTTACGGATAAGGACTATGGATATGATCTCTTCGCGTCACCGAATCGATACTCAACGTTGTAGGCTGAGCAGAGCAATCACTGGGAAGTTTGGAGAAAGCACGGGTTTTGCTAAAGCGTGACCTTAGCTTCGCTGGGTTGCGAGGGCGTTACCCTTGCTTCGCTGGTAGTATCGGTGGCAATAGTACTGGCAGTCGGCTCGCGAGGAGACTAGGACTGGAAACACGGTCGCCGGGTTGATCTGGTGATGCTGACAGACGGCTCTTAGAGAGACTAGGACTGGCGTGCGGTCACCGGGTTTCAACGAGGTTGAAGGTTTGCTCTGGGGAGGCTTTGTAATCGCTGGGATTGATTGATTCGAGAGAGAGCCCTTTTTCTTGTCCTTGAAACCTAGTATTTATAACTAGGGTTTCGACTGTTCCTTGCCATAGAAGGATTATTGATTGAAGTTTCCTATTCAATCTCTGCTACTTGACTCCAACAAGGTTTCGTTTTCCTTATGGATTACGGAATGGGCGAAGCTGTAACCCAAACCCAAGCAGGCTTATTTTTGGGCCGCAGGTATCGGCCTGCTATGCTAAACCCACTAAAGGATCTTGCCAAAAATACTTTTGGGCTCAAACACTATCAAATTGCAGTTTGTTACTTTAAAGGAGCAGCTAGCTGATCTTTTTACCAAGGGACTTTGCTGTCCACAACGTCAAGGCTTCTGTGCCAGCTTAATGCATGTATCCAAACATGAAGCTGTGGAGGGATGTTAAGACGACATATCATGCTGATCATGCTGCTCCAGCTTACGACTTCTCAAGCCTTAATATGTTATAATTTGTTAGCTAATTAGGGTGTAAGTTTGTTAATTAGCTTACTAATTAGCATGGTTAGTTACTCAGTGCCCTACAGCTGCCAGCCACGTGTTTGGTTTCTGCTGAATATACCTCATTCTCGATGTCTTCCTATGGCTCTCTCAGACTAGCATCATGGATGATCCCAACCTACGTCGCTAAAGCCACTCTCTTGAATAAAGTAATTTGTTCTCTCCGATATCAATTTAGGGCTTTTGAGTTTTATGAAATTTGGGATTTTTAATTCTGTTTCTCATCCACCCACCGCAACTTTGATTTTGCAAAAAAAAATATCTTCTTTCTCGTCTAATTCAAGTAAGATTATCCAAAGGTTTCTTTGATTCTGTTGTTTTCTTACTCTTCAACTTGAAAAACAAGTGGGCTGAATGTTGATTTAGGTGTTCGATTTTGGTTCAATTTTTTTGGCTTTCACTTTGATTTAGGTCTTGGGACATCTGTGTTTACAGGTTGTTGTTGGGTTGCCTAAAATAAGGATCCGGATCCTCTCCTAACCTAACAATCTACCTAAGCTACCTAAGCTTTGAACTACATAATAACACGTATAAAAGTAACATCTAATGGTCCACAATAGTCCACGAAGTGATTGACATCAAAAACCAATACACAGGACCCTGCCCCTCCACCGATACAGTCTCTCTCTCTCTCTCTCTCTCTCTCTCTCTCTCTCTCTCTCTCTCTCTCTCTCTCTCTCTCTCTCTCTCTCTCTCTCTCTCTCTCTCTCTCTCTCTCTCTCTCTCTCTCTCTCTCTCTCTCTCTCTCTCTCTCTCTCTCTCTCCCTCCCTCCCTCCCTTCCTTCCTCCCTCTTCTATTCTTCAATCTCCGGAGCTCTCTATTAGACCAATTCTAACTTTATTTTACTTCCACTCTGTTCCACTTCGGTTCAATTTTTTCTAGTCTTTGTTAAGTTCTTGACTCGACCTTGTGGGTTTTGGTGGTTGATAAATTTTTTTTCTGGGATTGGTTGGGATTCAATTGATGGGATAACACTGGGAATGCTGATCATCAATTGAATTGGTGTTGTTCCAAACATGGCCAAAACCCAGACTGATCATCAATTCCACAGAACATCTTGTTCAAGCTTTCTTCTTTGACCATGCGGTCAATCTTTTGATAGAATTAGAGTTACTCAGGCTTTGGTGATGGGTTTTGATGAAAGATTTGTTGTATTCCCTCCCAAAGGCCTTATAGTAGTAGCAGTAGAGGTAGGAAAGAGGAATCAAGGCTTGTAAATGCAATTGATGGAAAGAGGGATCAAGGCTTGTAAACACAGTCGGCCTTGTAATGATTGGATTTTGATGAGAGGAATCAGAGGGTAGAGAGATCTGATACCATGCTATCAAACCCAGAAGAAACACAATTGATGGTATACCAGTTCACTCACGTAACTCAACACCCTTAACAAATACTCTCAAGTGGGTTTCAATGAATTTTAATGGGAGCTCTTGATTTTTCTGAAAATTTCAATGGATTTTAGAGAAGAGGCAGTGGTGATTGTGTTTGAGATTCCATTTTGAAATTGTGGTAATTGACTTCGTTGAGATGGCATGTAATATTCATACTCAAACATAAACCCATGTCCTCTACTTAAGAGTGCACAGAGGCGATAGAAGTAATACATGAGATTTTGGGTCTGGTGTTTAGGAAAAGAAGAATAGAGAGAAGAAAGAAGAACGAAAGTGAAAGAGAAGTACAGAGAGAAGAAACAAGTTTAGCTAAAGACAAAATCAAACTCAAAAAATATGATAAAAAAATCATGTGTTTGTTGCATACCGTTGGATCTTGTTATCGCCACGTGGCGTTACCTCCTTCAAAGCTTAGGTAGCTTAGGTAGATTGTTAGGTTAGGAGAGGATCCGGATCCCTAAAATAAACCGGCACTCTCTTTCTCACCTTTATCAGGTATAATCTTTAAAGTTTGTAATTTTCTAGGTTATATTTCATTTACATCTGAGTTACTGAAGGAATTTTGTATGAATTTGACCTGGGGTTTTCTATTTGGAATCGATTGCAAACTAATTAAGCTTGAATAGCCGGTTTAGATAGTGTCCGTATGTTATTTCTGATATTGACATCAGATTAATGGATGACACATTATTTGGAAATCTCACTACAATGAGGGAGCTTAAATCATTTACATTTTTTTCTGGAACAGGTTTATGCATTTAGGTCTTCTTTTTTATCTTGTATGTTTCGGTAAGTATTTTCTCATTCATGGGTAGTAACTGAGATATTTACTTCATTTAATTATAGATTGTAGAATCTTTATGGGATTGGCTCTCTAGTGATGGGAACCGGGCTTTATATGTATAAAGGAGGTGTTAGGAAGAAGTAACTTGAACAAGCAGTATTTATCTCTAGTTGCTAAGTTGAGACTAATTTGTTCCAGTACTTGCTTCTGTTTTTGGTGTTTGAACTATAGGAAGGAATTAAAAATTAGTAGTTACATTGTAAAATTAAAACTAAAACTTCTAGATTTATGAACTCCATTTGGCTAAAAACAGTTGTTGCTCTACGTTGAAGTTGATCAATCAGGAGCTGTCAAGTTGATAGCTGGAAATTGGAATCAGTAATTGATCTTTGAAACAAAGGCAAGTACTGAGGTTTCTTTTTACTCATCACCTTAATTTGCTTTATTTACTATGTTACTTGCAATTTATGTTATCTTATTGCCTAATTTACATTTTTGATTTATATATTTATTGTTTTTTAAACTGCTGCAACCCCTCATCTTATATTCCATCTTTCTCCATGAGACTCTGTGGCTCTCCTTATGTAAGTTGATGTTCTATTTTCTCTATTATAAGTTTAACTGGATTCAGCTCTGCTCTTTTTAGCTGGACAGTAGCTCGTTCTGTTTGCTGATTTTGGTGTGTTAAAAATGCATGTTTAAATGTCGTTTAGTATCCTGTGGTAACATATATGTTTCTTTTCGTTATCAGCCTTATCTTCACGACAAATAAAAACAAGTGATAAGAATGTTGCACTCTTGGAGGCTGGGAAAAACTATTCACTCAGTAAAATAACAGTTAATTGAGATCTTTCATCATCTTTGTCTACTTATTTGGTGTACCATATAAAGCTAATATTTCAAATTAGGATTTGTATTACAATACGTTTTTATGTGCCTCCTTGGTATGTTGATATGTATTAGTGTGGATATTTTGCCGGGGATTTTTGGCAGGAAAATTATGAACACCCAGCTTACATCTTGAACAAGCACAAGGATGAGCAGAGAGAGAGTCCAGAGTTTTTTTTGAGAGTCCAGAGTTGTTTTAAGTTTTTTGAAGTATAATTTTGTAATTTGGAAGTATTTTGGTAGCCAGTATTACTGTATTTTTACATGGTATAAAATCATAAAATCATTTATTGAATGAAGTATTGTTTAAAAGGGGCCCCACCAACAAATTATTTTTTTTTTTGGTCAGAGAACCAAATTTGCCACGGACAAGATTAATAAAATAATTGAAAAATAAACAATGCAGACTGTTCATTGTCATAAGAGATAATGAAGATGGCGAGATATTGGGTTGACTGGAAGCAACCTGAAGTGTGACGGATAGATTTGGCAGTGGCCCATTGGGCCAAAACCAATTTGGAGTCGGTACAATTAGAGTCGGACATGTTTTTTGTGGCTAAAGGCCTATAGCCACAGAATCAATCCCAAATAGACTCGGGTACGTTTACTTACTTAGAATGGGAGGGAATGATTATGAGGTAAAAATATTTCTGCGTTTATTAACACATAAAAGAATTTGAATGATTTTGGATAAAAGTATTCATACGTTTACTAACACATGAAGGAATTAGAATTGATATAGGTCTCACATTCTTATCATGAATCAATTCCTGAATACTCAAGAATTTTCCATTTCAAATAAGTAAATGTGTCATCAATAGGCACAAAAAAGTGGTGGTGGCCATAGGCCAAATAACTAATAACATTTGTAAAAATAAGTTGGAAGTCTATTAATTATATGAGGAGGTCTAAATGCCAAAATGCCAAATTTTAAAGATGAGAATAGAATCTCCCTTTCCGTTTTCTTTTGATTGATCAATGAGCAATAAGTTTGAATAAAAGAATGGCAATACAAAGTATACAATACACCCAGTATAGTAAGACCCTATGTTTGGCAACTCACCCTCTCACAGACTGGCAAGTCGGCAAAGTTACTACTGTTTCTACAACTTGTCAGGAGGGTAACTCTTGGGTCTATTTGTTATTGTGAAATGTGTTTTGACCACCCTCGGGCAGTTGTGAAAAATATGCATTTACAATTTTACAGGAGTGTTCTATCAGTACTTGATGCTCGTGTTGTTCATGTTGTCATTGCAATATTGAAATTTACAGATGGACATAAACAAAACTACAAAAGCTTTATATAGATCAATCCATTTTCATATCTTTGGGACGACTAACAAACAAATGAGTACGGACGACGTTCAGCCAAATGAATGGTTGGTCTTTCCCTCACTTTACAAGTTTTTCTTTCAAAGAGAGAAAAAGCAATAGAATTCATTTTCAGTGCATTATCAAAATCAAACAAGAGAAAATTATAGTTCTTATTAAGATGCAAGTAGAGGTACAATGATTTACCCAAAAAGAAAAGAAAAAGTAGAGGTACGTACAATGACACATACATCGAAACAATACCGTCATCCTAATAAAAATGACATATATAAGAGGTACATTCAAATTTCTCAAAAACAACGACAGCTACACACAAAGAAAGTGAGAAACGCATGCAATTGTGAATAACTAGCTAGCTAGTCAACTTCACTTATGCCAGTTAACGCGAATGTTGTTTGCCGAGCTCCACGAGGTGAGAAACAAAGCGATAATAGCTATCCCAAAAGCCAAAGCTCTCCAGGGGTTAGAAAACTTTACAATCTTGAGTAAAGCCAACCATGTATAGTTGTATACCGTTTCAATCTGTAACGATCATTCAATTTTTGCACAGCTCAACATAGTAGAACTTGTTGTGCGGGATATATATCCTTGTAAAGGTTTTGACAACCATCTTCATCACTCATCATCCAGTTACCTATTACTTTTTCCTAGCAAAGTAATTCCATATCTTCCCTTGAAGAGATGAGGTTATCCATAAAGATGGCATAAGATGTTATCTAGCTCGTTTGAATAACCATGGTGGCATTGTTCAATTGCAATGAGGTTCCTGAATAATGTTTCCGATGACATTCCAACATTTAGTTGTGGAATCTCAAGAATCCCATTGCAGAACCACCCACCATTTAAACCAAGCAACTGGGCTAGAACATGTATCCCAAAAGAAATTTCTGGGTAAAAAATCAATCTTTTGAGTAGTTTTTTTAGAAATAGGGAAACAAGACATTAAATGATTAGGCATTCCAGATATAGTGGAATTTATAAGAATGAGTTTGCCGGATCTAGAAAGAAGGGAGGATTTACAGCCAGATAATCGTTTATGAATTTTATTCAATAGTTCCATGGTATTATCTTTATCTGATCAACGAATGATATTTTGTATTCCGAGATATTCACCGAGGGAACATTTGTGAGAAATATGCAAAATATTGGCAATATGCTCTTTTCTATGTCTAGGGACTGAAGCAGAAAAATAAATAGTAGATTTGTGATTATCTTTTGGCCAGAAGCTATTTGAAAATTATGACGAAGATCTCGGATAGTAGAAGGAGCTGTATCCGAAGCTTGAGTAAAGACCAAACAATCGTCTGTAAAATAAAGATTAGAAATTCTAATGCCTCTAGGAGAGGATAACAAACCAATATGAGAAGAGTGTTTTTCTGTTAGATGATTCAAATGTCTAATAAATGGTTCAATACAGATCAAGAATAGATCACCAGATGGAGTCCCAACAGGGCTACCATAGGAATCCATCGGAGTATCTGGGGAAATTGATTCTCTTCTTTTTGTTTGTATTTGGTCTCTACTGAATATCATTTTCTATTGAACAGATGTTACATTTCAATTGTTTTTAACCTTGCCTTAGAGGGTACTATTAAGCAACTAGAGAATGAAAATGGTTGAGTTATACAGAAAGAGGTACTTGTTAGATCATAATTTACATATCTATGCATTTTCTGTTGTAGAGAATTGGATAATTATATTGTATTCATCTCACCATGAGGTTTATATAGGGTTACATCATGTATACAAAAGGCAATACATAATAGCTATATACTAATCAATCGCACATTACAAGTATGTCAATCGCATACATTACGAGTCTGTCAATCGCATACATTAAGCAATACCTATTGCATGAATAGTCATTATCATTTACAACACTCCCCCTTGGATATTCCATGTCAATAGTGTTGCCTCTGCTATGCGCTTCTAAGTTGCCTCATCAAAAAAACCTTGCCAAGTAATAAAAACCCTGTGGGAAAAAAAACCTTGGTCGAAGGAGAAAAAGAGAACAACACGCGTGAATGTGGAGTAGTCAACATCCTTCCACACTCCCTCTTGTGCCTCTCAAACTCAGTGATGACATTTTGATCGTTGCCTCACTAAAAACCTTGCCAGGTAACAAAAATCCTGTGGGACAAAAATAACTCTGGTCGAAAGGCAAAAATAGCACAACACGTCCTTCACTCTTCGAGATCGAATATGTAGACATCATACCTCCCCTTGATGTCAAGGTCTCCCCCTGATTTCTACAATTATGGGAGTTCGGATAACTTTCTTAATCCGATGCTCTTCACATGTTTCTCGAAGGTGGATTTAGGTAACGACTTGGTAAACAAGTCCGCTACATTATCCTCTGAACGGATTTGATTCACTTCAATATTTAGAAGTGTTTGTTGTTGCTGATTGTAAAAGAACTTAGGTGATATATGCTTGGTGTTGTCGCCCTTGATGAAACCTAACTTCATTTGCTCAATACAAGCTGCATTATCTTCATAAATGCATGTAGGTTCATCTGTGATAGACTTCAAACCACAAGTTCCTCGAATGTGTCTAACTACAGACCTTAGCCATATGCATTCTCGCACAGCTTCATGTAGAGCGATAATCTCTGCATGATTTGAGGAAGTAGCAACAAGGGTCTACTTTGTAGACCTCCAAGATATCACAGTGCTTCTGATGGTAAAGACATAACCCGTTTGGGAGAGACCTTTGTGAGGGTCAGAGAGATACCTTGCATCAGCAAAACTCATCAAGACATCGTTTCATTTGATGGAAGGGAGGAGGAGCACGGAAAGAGGCATTTTTCCTTGTGGAGTCCCATCCCACACTTCCGTTATTTCTTTTCTCTCTGTAGGGATAGAACAAGCCCATATCAATAGTACCTCTCAAGTATCGAAAGATTGTCTTTATGCCAATCCAATGGCAGCGTGTTGGCGCAGAACTGTGTCGAGCTAATAAGTTCACTGCGAATGAGATGTCCGGTCTTGTGCATTGAGCTAAGTACAATAATGCGCCTATTGCATTAAGATAGGGCACTTCAGCCTCTAATAAGTCTTCGTCCTCATCCCTTGGAGGAAGCAGATATTTTTCAGGCTCAAGACTACGACCGATCATGGGAGTACTCACAGACTTTGCTTTATCTTCATTAAAGCGCCTTAATAATTTTTGAGTATATGCTGACTGATGAATCATAATCCCATCACTACGGTGCTCGAATTCTAGTCCGAGGTAAAACCGTGTTTTCCCAAGATCTTTCATCTCAAATTTGGATTTCAAGTACTTAGCAGTTTCCTTTAACTCATCTAGAGTTCCAATTAGGTTCATGTCATCGACATAAACTGCTACAATTGCAAATCCGAAACTTGTCCTCTTTATAAACACGCATGGGCATATTTCATTGTTGACATATCCCTTCCCAATCAAGCAGTCACTTAGATGGTTATACCACATCCGTCCGGATTGTTTCAATCTATATAGTGAGCGTCTTAATCTTATTGAAAACGCGCTCCGTGGTTTAGAGCCACTTGACTTGGGTAATTGAAGTCCATCTGGAACCTTCATATATATCTCTGAATCTATATCCCCATAGAGATATGCTGTAACCACATCCATAAGCTGCATGTCAAGTTTTTCAGAAACTACCAAACTGACAAGGTAGCGGAACGTTATAACATCCATTACGGGAGAATATGTCTCCTCGTAGTCGATTCCAGGGCGTTGTGAGAACCTTGCACCACAAGGTGGGCTTTGTATCTAACAACCTCATTTTTCTCATTACGCTTTCTAACAAAGACCCATTTATGGTCAACAGGCTTTATACTTGGGGGTGTCAGCGTTATAGGCCCAAATACCTATCTCTTTGTTAGTGAATCAAATTCAACCTGGATCTCATCTTTCCATTTAGGCCAGTCTGCTCTTCGTTGACATTCCTCAAACGAGCGAGGTTTGGTATCATCGTGTTCTATAATTCCTTGAGCAATAGAATATGCAAACACATCATCAAGGATAATAGAATCTCGATTCAACGTCTCATGTACACTAGTGTAATTCATGGAGATCTCCCTATTCCCTGGAATTGGTTCTAACATTGGAGCGTCCCTTAATGATGTCTCTTAGACATGACCATAATCCGGAATATCTTCATGAGACGGGTTATTTATGTCGATGATTAATGGATCTTTCTGTGCCAAACTCGCTTTCTTTCTCGGGCGAGAATCCATCGAACCTTTGGGCCTTCCACATTTGCTTACTGGGAGCCCGGCCTGAGCCACATTGCCATCACTATTAGTGGTGGAGGTGCCATGCCCAATACCCCTAGAGGTGGCGCCATGTCCATGATTTTTAGGGACATCAATCCTTGCAGGCACATTTGCAGCAAGTATATGTGATCTTATCACTTTAGCGCTATCAGAAAACGCATCAGGCATAGAGTCTACTACCTTCTGAAGATTGAGAATTCTCCGCACTTCAATTTCGAACTGTACGGTTAGGGGATCAAGATGAGACAAAGTGGGGACAGACAACGACAATTCCTGTCGTTCCTATTGAACATTATTGTTCGTATCTCCCCCTAACGACGGGAAGACTGTCTCATCAAAGTGACAATCTACAAATCTAGTGGTAAATAGATAGCCTGTCAAGGGTTCTAAGTAGCAGATAATGGTTGGAGAGTCATATCCAACATAAATGCCTAATCGTCTTTGAGGACCCATTTTGGTACGCTGTGGCGGCGCAATTGACACATAAACTGTACACCCAAATATGCGTAAGTGTGAGACATCAGGCTCATATCCAGTAACCATCTGGGACGCAGAAAAGGGTTGAGTGGCAGTAGGCCTCAGACGAATGAGCACAGCTGCATGTAATATTGCATAGCCCAAAGCAGAAACAGGGAGATTGGTACGCATAACCAATGATCTAGCGACCATTTGAAGTCTTTTAATGGCAGCTTCTGCAAGACCATTTTGGGTGTGAACATGAGGAACAGGGTGTTCAACCTCAATCCCAATGGACATGCAATAGTCATCAAACGTTTTTGATGTAAACTCTCCAACATTGTCAAGACGAATTGACTTAATGGGATGATCAGGGTGGTGAGCCCTTAACTTAATGATTTGTGCTAGGAGTTTAGCAAATGCAGCATTTATTGTGGACAATAGCATGACATGTGACCATCATGTCGATGCATCAACCAACACCATAAAATATCTAAATGGTCCGCAAGTTGGTTGAATAGGTCCACAAATATCACCTTGGATTCTTTGTAAGAGTGGAATATTTTCTTTAGTGTCTTTTGCATAGGATGGTCTCGATCCTAATTTTGCTAAAAATCATGCTTTGCAAAACAGAAGATGAGCTTTAGAAGCAACCAGGTAAGTATCCCGTTGAGCCACAAAGTCACAATTGACTTTAGAAGTAGAAAAAGGAACCAAGGAGGTATTGGTGGCATCAATACCACTTTTAGGCCGCAGGGGGTAGGCGGCGCCGGCCTTACCTTGGATCGAATTTTGGTTCTGACTTCTTTTCGTTTTGAAAAATGGATGTCCGTGTGAAGTCTTTAATATACGGATCATCATATCACGACCTGGGTGTCCCAAACGGTCACGCCAAAGCCTATATATGTCAGAATCGCATAAGTCATCTCTCATGACATGGTTGGATTCAATAATTTGAATAGTGGTGGCATACAACCCACTAGATTGGCACATAAGTTTCTCTGATACTCATTTATGTCCGTAGTCATTAGAGGTGATGCAAAGGAACTCTTGTCCATTCTCACAATGTGTTTCCACAAGAAAATCATTGGCTCTTATATCTTTAAAACTCAATAGGGTCCTTCCAGTAGGAGTATATAAAGCTTTAGTGACATTAATACTTGTGCCATTTGGCATCATAAATTGAGCTGGTCCTCGATCATGAATCAATTGTGATGGTCCAGCCATCGTAGTCACAGAAGATCGACTAGGCGTCATCCATAGAAATAGTTGCCTATGTCGCAATATAGTATGTGTTGTGCCACTATCAACAAGACATTCCAACTCTCCAGGAAACATACTAAAAAATAATAAAGTTCGGAATTAAAACATGTCCATGACATTGAATAATAATACGAAACTTTATTAATAAAGATAGCCAATGATTACATCAAAGGTCCCAAAAAGTCCAAGAATCTCTTTTGGATTAGACCAAACAATAATGTTTCAATACGGTCACAAGTTTATCCTTACGGACGCTCTTAGTCCGAGCATTATGAACACTCTTAGTTCGTTAAGCGTGAAACCCCACAATTTCGCTTTATTAAATAATCGAACCCATGTTCATATATTGAAAATCCTTCAGAAAATAAAGGAATTTAAAATAAAAGAAAGCAGGAACTTTAATCTTTAAAACTTACTTGTTGAAATTCGGAGCAGATTCGCTTCTGAACAGCTCCCACTTCGAATGGTGTATAGATCATAAAATGACTCCAATAGAGCTGAAATTTGGAGGTCAGATAGAAGAGGAAAAGACAAACAACTTTGATGAAAGAAGGATTTTGATCTGAGGTCCCGATCAAGACGTTTCAGGGAGTGAAAGCAGGCTTATCTGCACAGGAACAAACGTGCTGCTGTGCTGCAGGGGCAGCAGGCGTGCGACGATGCTACAAGGGTAGTAGAAGGCACATGGGAGACAAGGGCTAGGAGCTTACGGCAGTTTTTGGTGAAAGAAATTTAGGGTGTTGGGGTTTTTTTTTTCTGGCTAGGGCTTGGGTTAGAGTATCGTGCTGATAACGTGTTGTAGAGAATTGGATAATTGTATTGTATTCATTTCACCATGAGGTTTATATAGGGTTACATGATGTATACAAAAGGTAATAAATAATAGCTATACTAATCAATCGCACATTACAAGTATGTCAATCGCATACATTACGAGTCTGTCAATTGCATACATTAAGCAATACCTATTGCATGAATAGTCATTATCATTTACAACATTTCCTTAAATATTGAATTTAACTTATTTTTGAGTCTATTTTAGGTTTATCTAGAAATATTGCAAGAGAAAAGGAAACATCCATTTTGGATTTTGAAGTGGAGAATTAGAGCTATGAAGAATGACGATCAAATGTGGAGCAAAAAGTAAAATTCTAAATTCTAGCGAACCACCACTTTGGCGGCATAAATGGCGACCAACCACTACTTATTGTGGTGCCATGTATTATCCAGCCATATTCATGGAGGAGCAAGCAAGAAGAGTAACATTACACCCATTTTATTACATCCATTCACCATCATTTTATCCTAACCAAATCTCAATTTTTTGATTCCAAATCAACTTCATCCATTTTCCTTCTTTCACACTATCCCTATTCTCTAAGTGCCCCAAAAGTCCATCCTTAGCATACAAAATCTGCCATGTTTTGTAGGGTTTAATCACCATGTTTTACCCATTATTATATAATCATACATCATCATTTCCTTACTTTTTTCCTTAGTTTTGGGACTTAAACCCACTCTAACACTCCACCTCCTTGCCCCTTTCATTTTCTCCAAAAAAACTTAGCTTCTTCCTTTGCCTTTCTTCACCATTTCACACCTCTCTCTCCATCTATTTAAGTACCTCTTCTCACAAGGAAGAACAACACCACCCATACCACCTCATTACATTTTATTTACCTCTATCTCCACCATAAAAACCTCCATCTCCACCTTCCAAAATCCAAACCCATAATACTCATATTATCCATACTACTCTATCTTCGTCCATCACCACCACCATTTCTTATCCTCTACCTCCATTAACACCACCACTACTGCATCATTTCTGCACTCTCTTTTCTATCATCATTTTCTCCATCTACTCCACTATTCACACAGTACATAATACAAGTTTCACTATCTTTTATTATCAAATCTTTAAGAGCAAGAAGGAGAGAGAATCACCACCAAGACGTGAGCTTGGGGATCATCCGACATACCACTAAGCCAGCTCTATCCTTTTTACTCTAGATTATATTTTGGTGTTTAATTTAATTATGAAGTCAATATATGTAATTATGAGTGAATAGTACTTTGTAGGGGTTAAGGTTTAGGGTTAGGGTTACATTTGAAGGTATTTGTGATTTTCATCTTCATATACTAATTCAAGAAGTGAATGCATTCATTCAAACTTAACTACTTTGAATGTGTTGTGCTTGTCATCTCATGAAAAAATATTTAGGGAGTAGTTAACATTGAGCATTGATAGCATGATAGCATCCTCTGTGTGTATATGAAGGTTGTGAGTTAAAATCACCTAGATCTAGGATTGACTTGTTTGCATGATTATCTAAGGGCTAAATACAGATTACTACCCTATAGTTTGGGTCTAAAATCAATTCAGTCCATGTACTTCTAATTTCATCAAAAACACCCCTGCACTTTCAATTTTGATCTAATAGGTCCAATTTATTAGTTTTCCGACAATTGAGTTATTTAACTTGTTAATGTGGCTCATATATGACCTATGTTTTATGATGTGATGTCCGCAGGCCACCTCTAGTCAATTTACGAGTGAGTCCTCCTATTAAAAATAAATAATTTTTCAACAAATAATCCAACTACCACTTGAACCCATAACAAAATATTAACGAATTGGACCTATTAGATCAAAATTGAAAAAGTGCAGGGGTGTTTTTGATGAAATTAGTAGTCCATGGAATAAATTGATTTTGGACCTAAACCACAGGGTAATAACCAGTATTTAGCCCATTATCTAAACTCAAAACTTTGTGCATCTAGGAATAATGAATTGAGACTTAATCGGTAATAGGATTTGTCCTTAGGTAGTTTATTCTAGACTTATCTGGTTGGAATTAATAACATTAAATGAGCTTAAACCTTTGTAGTCTTATCCGCATGCAAAGAGGATAATTGGAAAATTAGAATAGCATCACTTGTAGTTGAACTTTAATACTCGCAATGGAGGTTAATGGTAGACAATCCAACCCCTAACTTCATCTATTATATTACTAATTTAGTTTAGAGTAGTTTAGTTTACATTTGATCATTTATTTTAATTTGGTTCACCACTCTATCCAACAAATAATTTCACTACCACCACAATGCACATACTCACCATGAGCCTGCTAGATTTCCTTGTGAATTTAAGTTTGTGATTATACATTTGCATATTCTAGCTCTTCTTAGGTTAACATCCTAGCTAGTGAAAGGAATCCAATCATCATGGGTTTGACAACTTTTTTTAAATCCCTATACTATTACTTGTACCCGTTATACTTCAGGATGACAGTTTAGCTAACTATACTCTGCACGTGTTGCTTTGAACTTTAAGTACTTGAATATTGAGACACAGTATTCATTATCTATTGCTCACCTCGTTGTAATCCTCCTTGAAGGATTCTATCTTGTTGAAATCCTCCTCCAAAGGTTTTTACCTTGTTGAGATCTTCCTCAATGGATACTGATCTGTTCTCGAGGGGATTTACCTAATCAAGATCTTCCACGGTTCCATTATCCCTAATCTCAACGAGATATATTCAGCTTGACGAGATATTCATTTCTTGACAACATATACTCTCCACGATAAGATATCCTCTCCTCGACCATATACCTTCTTATTGCATTTTTAAAAACTGTTCTCACAATTTTCACCCACACTTCTGTTACTTGATTAGGTGTCACCAATGCCCACAAGTTAATTGTTGGCATGAAAACTATAGACAACCCCATGCTGCCACATTTCTCTGCAAACAGAAAGAAAAAGTTACTCACAATAGTGAAATTGAAAAATGTAGGTACAAATTTTGACCAACTTGGTGTATTGGCATTCCCATACAAAACGGTGAAGTATTTTCCAAGCTGATCCAAGAGAATCTCATGTAAATGCATCCATGCATACATGGTAGATTAGTGGTTGGTCTAGGAAAGTATATTTGGGGTTAAATATTCTTTATTTAAAGATATTTTTCTGTTTGCCAAATTGTGTAATTGATTTCCTAACTATTTTAGGAATTGATGTCTTTAATTGTTTATCTTTAACACAAAAGATTGTTTCCTTGTAGAGGTGTTATTAGGGTAGAAATTTGTTTGTTTGTGTGTTGGGACAGCACCTATTCATATATATTGAAAAAGAGAGAAGGTCATAGGTTTAGAAAAGCAAGAATCAGTTTGGAGGTCTTGTATGCTTGAGATTGATTTTGTCACAAGAGTCAAAGGCACTTGTTCCATGCTTAAGTGTCTTGGTCGTGTTTTTCATATGCATAAATTCTCTTGAGATGAGTAGAGAAGCTGTGAAGAAAGGAGAGCGATATTTGGTGATCGTTCAAGTGAAGAAGGAGTTCGAGACGGAAGACAAACTTTGGATTAGTTTTTGTCTAATCATTGTAGCCGAGCTAGTGCTATTCAAGTTTGTAAAGAACATATCCTTCATCATAAGTTAATTCTTATTTTGGGTTCTCAAGAGTAAGAGCTCCGCAGTGTTTTTAATCTCATGTTTGAGGTTTTCACTGCGTAACCAAAAATCTGGTTTTCTGTTTGTTATTTTTGGTTTCTGCCCAGTATGGATTGATACGTGCCTTGCAATCCCCATTTTCCAGAAAACACATTTTGTCCTTGTATTTTCAAAAAACTTGTGAAATCTCTATGCAATTGTATTTGAGAGAGAGAGAGAGGCATGGAAAGAGATGGCCACCAACTGAAGACTTTTTTATTGTTTTTGTTTAGCTTAATTGGGAAGAAATCTTTTGTCCCCATTTTTGCTGTCTGCTTCCATGTCTCCAACTAAATTGTTGACATGTGTCTTCCACATCATCCAGCTTAACAATTGCTTAACGAAGTTAAAGAAAATAATAACAAAAAAAAAAAAACCAAATTCAATCCTTGTAAAAGAAAAAGGAAAATAAGGCAAATCCACCTCCAGATCTGCAACTGCAAATCAATTGAGTTGAAGGCTTCTATTCTTTAAATGATAGGATTTGGAAAGGAATGCCGCTCGTCGATGAGCTGAAGCAGAGGAAATCATCTATCTCTCCTAGAAAAGAAAAAACAACAAATATTTTTTCTTTCTTTCTTTTCACAATCCCTTCTGCTATGCATCTACTCATCACAAATCCTCCTTTGAACAAAAGTTCATATCCGGATATAAATTGAATAATACATATTAAGATCCATAAATCCCATTACCCATATCAGAATAAAGCAAGTTTATCCAATTAAGAATCAAGATTCAAATGCTTTTATATAAACAGAACCAAAAGGAGAAAATTTGACTAAAGGAAAAACCAGAATGCAAAAAGAGGCCTTCTTATGGGTATTACAAGCTACGATGTTTGGCATATCAGCTGAGTAGCTATCCACTTACCGCCGCAACCTGCCATGGCCTCTTCATCAAGTTTCTCAATGGAGAGAGTGAAACTCAAAAAATATGTTCTTTTTGTTTTGTTTTTTAACAAAAAGATAAAATACATGATAAATGTTAATGGGGTTAATGCATGTTAACATAATTGACAGGTGTCAAATTTTGATTGAAGGACAGGGAAGGAGACAGGGTTTTGGGGACAGAAGATCTCCTTCCAGCTTAATTGTATCAAAGGTAAAATAGGATTGTGTTTAAGGAAAACTGAAATTGAGAGAGAATTGAGTCGTACTTACATTGATAATAGGAGTCTCTGTATATAGAGGATTACAAGACATAGAATCAGAGTTGTACAAGGGAAGATAATCGTACAATTAATCGGATATCTATGAATATCTCTGAGAATATCTCTAACTCATAACCCTATTACAACTAGGTCAAGTAACCTAGAGTTTGGACCAGACACATATTCTGGATTTACTTGAACACTCCCCCTTGTGTCGCTTAAACGTGGCGCTCCTCTCGTTGCCTCATTAAAAACCTTGCCGAGTAACAAAAACCCTGTGGGACAAAAATAACCTCGGTCAAAGGGGAAAAAGAGCACAACACACCCTTCACGTTTCGAGACCATACATGTAAACATCTCCCCCTGATGTCTGCATCTCCCTCTAATGACTACGTTCATGGGAGTTCGGATAACTTCCGTAAACGATGCTACCAACATGTTTCTCGAAAGTGAAATTTAGGCAATGACTTAGTGAGCAAGTCTGCCACACTGTCCTTAGATTGAACTTAGTTCACTTTGATCTTGAGTCTGCTGTTGCTGATTATCCTTGGTGTTGTCTCTTTTGATGTAGCCTTACTTCATTTGTTTAAAACAAACAGCATTATCCTCGATGCTTGTAGGCTCATCTGTGGTAGACTTCAAACCACAATTGTTCGAACATGCATAATTATGGATCCAATCGATTTACATTCAGAAACCTTTTTGTGAAGAGTAATAATCTCTGCATGATTCGAAGAGGTAACGATTAAGGTCTGTTTTGTAGACCTCCAAGATATCGCGGTCTTTACCCATGGTGAACACTTAACCAGTTTAGGAAGACTTTTGTGTGGGTCAGAGAGATACCCAACATTAGCAAAACCTTGGATAGAGGACGCAGGCCAGTGTTGGTGGCTTTCCTGGTGTATGATACCCATCATCTCTCTGTAGGGATAGAACAAGCCCTTATCGATCATACATCTCAAGTACCGAAAGATATCTTTTTCACCAATCCAATGGCGTCGTGTTGGTGCAGAGCTATACCTTAGCTAACAAGTTCATTGCAAATGAGATGTCCGGTCTTGTGCATTTAGCTAAGTACAATAATGCGCCTATTGTACTTAAGGCACTCTTGCCCCTAGCACATCTTCATCATCATCCTTTGGACGAAGAGGATCCTTTTTGGGATCAAGACTATGGACGATCATGGGGGTGCTTGAAGGTTTGACATTGTCAAAATGACTAAGCATCTATCAACACGATGCTCAAGTTCCAAACTGAGATATAATCGTGTTCTCCCAAAATCCTTCATCTCAAAATCGGATTTCAAGTGTTCAGCGGTTTCCCTTAACTCTTTAAGACCTTCCAATGAAGATCATGTCCAACATGAACCGTGATGGAATCTTAAACTTGTTATAGAAACGCGTGGGCATATCCCTTCCTAATCAAGTAGTCACTTTAGTGAGCGTTTCAACCTCTTTGTAAAACGCAATCTGCAGTCTAAGGCCACTTGACTTGGGTAAATGAAATTCACCATGAACCTTCATGTATATTCTGTATATGGATCCCCATATAGATACGTAGTGACCACATTCATAAGCTGCATGTTCAGTTATTCGAAAACTACCAAACTGACAGGGTAGTGGAGTGGAATGACATCCATTACGAGAGAATATGTCTCGTCGTAGTCGATTTCAGGGCGTTTTGTGAGAAGCCTTGTGCCATAAGGCGAGATTGCCATCTCTTTTTCTCATCATGCTTTCTAACAAAGACCCATTAGTCAATAGGTTTTATGTTAGGAGGTGTTGGCATCACTGGCTCAAAAACCTTCCTCTTCGTTAGAGAATCTAACTTAACATGGATCGCATCTTTCCATTTAGGCTAAATTTCTCTGCGTTAGCATTCATTCATCAATGAAGCGTGGTTCGACATCATCAGACTCAACAAACTCATGCGCGACTGCATCATCAATTATGAATTTATTCCGAAAAAACCTGCTAGTGGAGGAAGACCTCCTAAGGATAAGAGACATAGGGCTAAAGAGAGAGCCAAAAAAGGATCCTTTGTGTATAATCCTGCATAATCTCGAATGTTATCAGTTCCGGTACGTAGACCAAATGATACAATGCAAGCAAAAGTTCCTAGATTCATGGAGATATAGAACAGCATATAAGTTATCATGCTTGCATATCCACCATTTGAGTCTCCAACAATTATTCCAATAATTACATATCCAATTTGACCTATGGACGAATACGCAAGCGTACGTTTCATGCTTGTTTGAGTAATAGCAATGAGATTCCCCAATATCATGCTAAGAATAGCTAGGATTTCCAGAAGAAGATGCCATTCGTTTGATGAGAAATAAAAAGGAATATCGACAATTCGACTATCCCACGTCTCATGTACACTAGTGTTATTTTCAAAGAGCTCTATATTATCAGGAATAGGTTCTGACTTTGAGGTGTCCCCCAACGATAACCATAACCCGGAAGATTCTCATGAGACGGATTTTGAGTCTTAATGATCAAAGGATAGGAATGTGCCAAAGTATCCTTCGAATCCACAGACCTCCCACGCATCCTAGCTGGGGCCAAGGCCTATAATGCCAGAGTACCACTTTCTTTTGCGTTGGCGCCATGCCTACCTCCATGTAGGGTGGCACTACGTCCTATTGTAGGCATGTTTGCAGTAGATTAGTATGATCTCGTCACTTTATTGGGGATCGAGATGAGACATAGTGGGGACAGGCCATGACAATTCCTGTCGTTCCGGCTGAACATCCGTGTTCTTATCTCCCTCTAACGACGGGAAGACTATCTCATCAAAGTGACAACCTTCAAATCTAGCAGTAAGGAGATCGCCTTGCAAGGGCATTAAGTAGTGGACGATTGTTGGAGTCTCAAATCCAACGTAGTTTCGCATTCGTCTATAAGGTGCTGTGGCGGCGCAATTGACACATAAATGGCACACTCAAAGATGCGTAAGTATGATACTTGTACCAGTCACTAGCTCAATACAGAGGTAGATTGAGTGGCAATGGGTCGTAAATGAATTAGCATAGCTGCATGCGATATTGCATCACCCCAAGCGGGTATTAGGAGATTGGTGTCCATTATTTCACGAGACCATTGGGTGTGTTCATGGGAATATGATGTCTAACATCAATCCCAATGCAATAGCTATCGAAAGTCTTCGATGTAAACTCTCTAGCATTGTCAATTCCAATTGACTAAATAGGATGATTTGGGGAGTGAGCCCATTGTTATATGGTATGTGCTAGGAGTGTAGTATAAGCAGCATTTACAAGTGGACAATGGCACAACATGTGATCAGAGTGTTTGCTTTTCAACCAACATCATGAGATATTTAAACGTCCGCAAGTTGGTTAAACTAGTTCACAAAATCCCTACGGATTCTATGTAAGAATAGAATGAGTATTTTGCATAGGACGGTCTCAGTCCTAACTTTCCTAAGGAACAGGCTTTGTAAAATGAACGAGAGGCTTTAGAAGCAACTAATAAGGATTTTGGTTGGGCCTGAGCGTCTGAAGCACTATTTGAAGCAAAGTTAGTGATTGCAGCATCACCCAGGGTGCCATCATCATGATGGACGCCATCCATGGCGTCATGGATTGGGACTGTGCTAGCCCTAGGCTGGTGGTGGATGGCAGCGGTCACACTTAGTCTAGAAATCAACTTTTAATTCATGCTTCATTTCATTCTAGAGAAAGGATGTCTATGTGAAGTCTTTAGTAGATGGATCATCATATCATGACTAGGATGACCTATCTTGTCGTGACAAAGCCAATATGTGTCTAAATCCAAAAGATCTTCTCTCATAATTTTATTGGATTTAATAGCTCGAATAGTGATATAAAGTCCACTAGAGAGACACATAAACTTCTCTAAGATGCGCCTTTGTTCATAATCGTTAGAGGCATTGCAAAGGAACTCATTTCCGTTCTCTTCATGCATTTTCGCATGGAATCCGTTGGCTATTCATAGGTGCAATTTGCCCTAGAAGCGTAGAGAGTTTATGTGACAGTAATCAAGGTGCCATTTGACAAGGGGAACTTGGGCAATTCAATGTCCTTGAATTAATATTGATGGCCCAGCCATCGTAGTCACAAAGTAATATGCTCATAATCAAAATGAAGTTATAATGAAAAGAACTCGAAATTTTATTCATAAGCCAACGGAGTACATCATTGTCTCTTAACCATTAGGAGAATCTAATCCAAATGCTAGCTACTGCAAAATAATGGTAATCGTTTGACTTCTTTGGGTAACTCCAAAATAAATATGACCAGGTGAGTAGAGAGATGTCGGTGGAGCAAAGCTCGCTTAAGTACCACTTATCTCAAAACTTTCCTAGACATCATACTCACTTTGGATGAACCTATGTAAAGAAAAACTAAACCAATGGCATTTACTACAAAGTATATGGAAATTTCCAATTATATCTCTTGGAAAAATAAAGACTTAAACAGAATTGACAATCTATTAATTCCAGCAAGATTTGTAGTCTTCAACCCTCCACTCTAGATCATCTTTTTGATCTTCTTGTTCCACATAGTGAGCTTCTCTTGCTTCACAATATGCTTTGTAGGCGGTGACAATTTTTTCACGAGCTCTACAAATGTGTGCCCAATGACCGGACACTCCACATCGGGAACATACATCTCTTTGCTCAGACTCCATTGATTGAGGCGCTTTGAAAGTGTCATAAGGATGGCTCTTAGTGTTGGTGGCGCCACCAACATAGCCAGAGGCGTTGCCTCCCTCTTTCTTTCCACATTGACCTCTTCAGTTCCGTGTTCGCCTATTTTGGAGGTTACCTTCCTTAGTAGAGCGATTATATAGACCAGAACGTCTAGAAGTATCCCTCAAAATAGGGTTTCGCTCTTGGAACCCTCTTTTAGGGGCACAACTATAATTGGATTCAGGAATATGCTTTGTTTCCACTGATCTTGAATTATAGTTCTTCACAAGGATGTTACCATGCTTTCAGTGACATTCATAGCTCTAATGAACTCATGAAACCTTGTGATCCATCCTGCAGTAACATTGATTCGATAGTTATTAGCAACCATCAATGCAGAGACGAGGAAGGTAGAGAGAGTCTTCTCAATCAACATCGCATCTGTGATCTCTTTACCACAGAATTCCATTAAGGATTTAATGCGAAGTGCTTTCGAGTTGTAGTCAAGAACTGACTTGAAATCACAGAAGCGGAGGCTATGCCATCTCACTTCTAGGTCAGGAAGCAGGGAGCCACGGATGTTGCTAAATCTTTCTTCGAGTGAGACCCACAGCCTTCTGGGCTCTTCTTTATTCATACACTCATACTGGAGCGAATCATCCATATGACGAGTCATTAGGATGATGACTTTTGCCTTATTTGCCTCTAAGGCTGCTCTATTTACTTCCAAAGCTTGAGCTTGCTCAACAGTTAGCACGTCCTGGCTAGGCTTGAGAATCGTATCCAGGATTCCATCGGCCTTGAAATGCTGGCGGACATCATGAACCCACCTATAATATCCAGAGCCAGTTGGTCCCAATGGAGCAAAGTCCAATTTGTTCAGGTTACTCATCTTGAAAGAGAATAAGAAAAAGGGTTAGTTTTAGAGAGGAAAAAGCTACCACGAAAACATATAAAATTTCTCAACGTAGTCGCTTCCAAGAAATTAGGAATTTCTGAGCATAATCGCTTCCAAGAAATTTAATTCCAAGAGGTATTGGATTAGATCGAAACAATGACGTAAGTGGTCGATCATAAATTATCTACAAACTCTAAGTTTAGAGATCTCAACAGGCTCCAAGCTTGGAATGAGCACGAACCCCCACAGTTCGGCTTAATTAGGTCTCCCTATGATGAAGAAAGGGGGGGGTAGAAGAAGGGAGTTTGCAAGTCCTCGAGAAAAAGAAGAGAAAAATAATAAAATCTTCAAAAATGGGAACCTTTGGTAAAACATACCTCTTAGGATTGCAGAGAGTATTTGATCCTCGTTGTAGGATTGTAGACGAGCTTCAGTCCTAGGCGAACAGACTTGTAGGATTGTAGACGAGCTTCAGTCCTAGGCAAACAGACTTGTAGGATTGTAGACAAACTTCAGTCCTAGTGTAGGCAAACCGATTTGTAGGATTGCAACGTGGTTTCGATCCTTGTTATAGGATTGCAGACTGCTATCAATCCTAGTTGCTGAAACTGACATACGAAAGGCGCGCAGGGCTGCTGCTGGCAGGTTGCTCGCTGGGCAGGCGCGGTGTGCTGCTTGCTGGCTTGCGATGTTGGGTTGCAGAGATGTGCTATTGACCCTAAGCTAGGATTGCAACTAGTTTGCAATCCTGGTCGAAGCCGGTGCTAGGTGGATGCGGTGTTGCAGGGGCATGCGAGTAGCGGCAGAGGCTTGCAGCAGGAGTAGGTGCACGGGCGCGTAGGAGAGGTGCACAGCGAATGGCAGCAAACGGGAAGAAGGATTTTTTGGGTTTTTGGCTTCTAGAAACTAGGGTTAAAGATCGTGTTGATAACGTGTTTAAGGAAACTTAAAATTGGGAGAGAATTGAGTCATACTTTCATTGATAATAAGGGCCTCTTTATATAGAGGATTACAAGACATAGAATCAGAGTTGTACAAGGGAAGATAATCGTACAATTAATCGGATATCTATGAATATCTCCGAAAATATCTCTAACTCATAACTCTATTACAACTAGGTCAAGTAACCTAGAGTTTGAGCCAGAAACATATTCTGTATTTACTTGAACAAATTGTGAATTGTTCAAAAATTGAAGGAGATCTAACTACCAATTTTAGAGATATTAATAGATAAAAAAAAAAAAAAAGAGACTTTTATTAGTTTTAGTTTTATTAGATGACGGGCATCATAGAAAAATTAAGGAGGCGTAATTAATATATTTGTTGTTTGTAAAATTAAATTAGAGATCTATTATATAGATAGGTCCAAATGTCAATTTTAAAAGTATAAATAAAAACTTCCTTTTAGTTCTCTTTAAATGGATCAGTGAGTTATGAGTATGGATGAAAGAATGGCAATACAAAGTATGCAATACACACAGTATAGTAAAATCTTGAGTTTGGCAAGTCACCACTCTCTCCCTCTTTGGCAATTTTATTTTTTTGGCAGGTCGGCAATATTTTCTTTGGCAGGTTGGCAAGTCGGCAAAGTTGTTACAGTTTTAACAACTTGGGAGGAGAGTACCTCTTGGGTCTATTTGTTATTGTGAAACGTGTTTGACCACCCTGGGGCAGTTGTAAAAGTAGAAGAAAAATATGCGTGTACATGATTGTTCGATCAGTACTTGATGTCGTGTTGTTCATGTTGTCATTGCAATATTGAAATTGATAGATGGACCTAAACAAAAGCTTTATATAGTGTTAGATATTTAAATATTTGTTTATTAAATATTTAATTTTATTTGAATGGAAATTTGCTGCACTAATATCTTGTAACTGTTCAGAAGCTGCCTACAAGATATCTGTTAAAGGAGTCTTAATGAACCAAGACAGTATTTTATTTGAAACAATGCAACTGATACCATTAAATCAGTAAACACGTTCGTTCACAAATAGAAATCTGACTCTCATAAAACAAACTTCAATTCCTTCATTCTGATAATCCATTCTTGAAATCTTTTGCATCAAAGTTTATTCGAAAATATTCAACCATATAAGACTATAAGAGAGAGTGCTGCACAATTTATGCTCGTTTGTTTTCTAGATAGTAGTGTTTCTTTCAGAAAATATCTAATCGTTGAATTTCTGAGAAGCGCTTGTCAATTACCAATTACCCTTCAACCACCAAGTGAGGCAATTTCGCTTTAAGGAAATAAAACAAAGTTCTAGTCCCGATCATTGTCATCAAAGATTTTGCTTAACTTTCTGTTATTTCCTTATACATGTTTGGTTGATATATGAGATTATAAATACAGTAATTTCTTCTATAATTTTTGTAACATATATATCAATCCATTTTCATATCTTCGGGACGACTAATAGCCAACTAAGTAGGGACGACGTTCAGCCAAAGGAATGTTTGGTCCTTCCCTCACTTCATTAAAGTTTTTCTTTTTATCAAAGAGAGAGAAAGCAATAGCATTCATTTTCAGTGCATTATCAGAATCAAACAAGAGAAAATTATAATTCTAAATAAGCTGCAATAAGTACAGGTACAACGACATATATATCGAAATATACCGTCAACGTAATTAAGATGACATATGTAAGAGGTACATTCAAATATCTCAAAAACAACCACAGCCAGAGACAAAGAAAGTGAGAAATGCAGGCAATTGTGAATAACTAGCTAGCTAGCTAGTAAAACTTCACTTATGCATGTTAACCCGAATGTTGAGTGTCTGGCTGCAGGCGGTGAGAATCAAAATGAAGATACCTATCCCGAAAGCTAAAATTCTCCAGGGATTAGAAAATTTTTCACTCTTGAGTAAAGCCAACCATGTATGCCATCTCGACCTGTAACGATCATTCACTTTTTCGCACAGCTCAACATAGTAGAACTTATTGTGCGGGATGTCCTTGTAAAGGTTGCTGAAGAACTTACAACCATCTTCATCACTCATCCAGTTACCAATTACTTTTTCCTTGCAAAGTAATTCCATATCTTCCTTCGAAGATATGAGGTTATCCATAAAGATGGCATAAGATGTTATCTCGTTTGAATAACCATGGTAGCATTGCTCAATTGCAATAAGGTTCCTGAATAATGTTTCCGATGACATTCCAACGTTTAGCTGTGGAATCTCAAGAATCCCATTCCTGAACCACCCACCCTCTTTGAATTGGATGTCCATTATGCTATCCTTTTCGATGCTTTTGAATTTAATGTTTGCCTTTGAGAGAGCGGTTGCGGTACGAATTTGATGTTGATCTGGGTCTTCATGAACAGCTTTATTGTCTCTCTTGTCTTTGTTCCCAGTGTGCACTTGATGTTCTTGAGGGTTGGATGTACCTTCTTTACCAGCTGCTTTATGCCCTGTCTCTTTTATGTTAGTTAATGGAATAACTATGGAAGCTCTTACCAGATCAAGTATGTGCAGAACATCAGCATCACAATGACACTCGTTTTCATGGAGATGCGTTTTATAGGTTGAGCAACTATGTTTCAGTGATGGTAGTATGCTAAGCGCTTTCAGGATTATAATAGAGAGGGAAGCTTCACCAGAGTACACATCACGGGAAGCTTCACCAGGGTATATATCAAGGGTAAGGCCATACAAACTGTGGATTACAAACCAAGGTAGTTGATTCTCTAGGAGCAAAATGTCATGGCATAGGAAATGAAACATACAATCCATGTTGAACACAGGGTCATCAAAGGCCCTATGTTTCGGATCATCACACTTCCGAAACAGTTGAATTAGGAAGCAACCGTCAACTATCATCATCTCGATGAAGTCTTTGGAAGAAATATGATCAAGTGGTTCTGCATAAAAATTGCGGGCTCGTTCCTCAAAGCCACCTTCATTTTTCTGATCTGAGAGCTCAGTAACTTTTGTGGTCAACTCTTCCAAAGTAATCTTCATACCTGTGAGAATTTCATTCAAATAGCTCTTCTTCACTCGTTCCGTCAGTTGGAAATCTTCCTCGCCTTTGCCTTCGTTGCCTCCCTTGCCTCCTTTACCTTCCTCCTTGCCTTGCTTTTCTCGATAATGATGAAAAGGTCCCATTGAAACAACCTCAGGTGTATATGCTTCTGGGTTTCGTCTCCGGAGCACGTTAGGAACCCTGAAGATGCTTTTCTTGCATTTCTTGCCAATATGGATAACTGTATGATCTTTAGCACTCTTATAATTTGCAGACATGAGTGTTATATATGATAAATCCCCAACTAATCAGTTTGAACTCCTGAAAAGGTTGAAACAAGTTGCAATTAATGGAGCATATAATCAAATTACCAAGAAATGAAAATCAAATGAATAAAATACAAACTGCGTGTAATGAGTATAGATACACCATACCTAGCTAGCAATGAGAAAACAAAACATTACTATAAAATGTACCTGGCTGAGGGAGGGTTGAGAGAAAACTTTGCAGTAGATCAAGAGTGGGAAGGGGAATCAATAGAAATTGATCGAGTTTGGTTTAATTTGGATTAGTATGGTTTTTGCAGCAAACCAGTTCCTTTTATAACAGGATGGATGGATCTAAAAATTCTACACTGATGAGCAAAAGTTGTTCCAAGTATTTGTCGTTTAGGTAGGCACTGAATAATTGAAAGTAAAGTTGATCAATACTTGCAATTGGAAGAGGACCGCGAAAATCGTGACTCAAAAGTCCACCTCGTTGGTAACCCAATGAGAATGAGAATAGAGGGAATTTTTCCGCTGTATGAGTATCGTTGTGTTTACCGACACATAAAGGCATCAAAATGAGTGTGGTCCCACTCTCTTGTGAGTTTTTTTTTTTTTTGGTAATGTGAGGGTCTCACTGCCATGACCTCTACTGCAACAAAACTAGACATATCTAAATTGGAGCGAAAAACACCAACCTTTATAGTCCCGAAATAAGCCACCATAACCTGCTTTCCCCAAGTCATTTTCCATGCTCCATCTGTGTTTATCTTGATCCAACCCATTAACGGAGGCTGCCAATTTACTTCAATAATCAATAATGCGAGGAGTCTTCCGTTGCCTACAATGGGCACCAAACCTCTTCAAAATACATAGGTCATGAGTGGTATTATGCATGTGACTAGTGACGATGTAACTAGAAGAACATATGTGATGACCTGAAATCAGCCTACATGCTTTCCCCACATCAATATTTTCACTGTCAAACTTGACTTTGTTCCTTGACTGCCATATAAACCAGAGTGTAAATAAAGCATGCAAGCCACAATTCTTTCAATTGTGGACTTTGACGAGCATCTAACCTACTTTGCATGACATTCAATAATGAACCATGAAGCATGCGCAATTCACATTTGTGCACAACATAAATTGTCAAATATATAGCACCTATAAATGAGCATTGAAATAACAAATGGTCCAATGACTCACTGTTAGTGCGACAAAGTACACAACTAGATAGAGTGCCAGTAGAAAGGCCAAAAAAATCGATAAAATCAGCGAAATATCGCCGAAATTATCATTTTTTTTTAACCTCCGATATTATCATTTTTTTTAACCTCCGATATTATCTCCACATACCATACTTATTTCATCCGAAATATCGAGATATATTGGACATTACAGGAAATATCGCAATTTAATGAAATTTCCACGAGTTGCTCTAATAAAAAAATTCTCAAAAATTGTAAGACAGTGGTTTCGAACCTCTCCCATCTCTGACACAAAGCCAGCACCAAGAGTTGTAAATTGTTAATTCAACTATCAATTTATAAGTTTTTCATTCACTTGACTTCACTCCAATATTTTTCAACTTACCTTTTGAAATTCTAACTCTATAATTATAAAAATTTTCAACATATTCATGTCACTCTTTCTATTTCTACTTCCTCACTCACATTCCTTTACCTCAAGTATCTATCATTTTTTTAATTTTCGAATACAAAATTAGGTGCTCAAGGTTACTAAGTATTTGCTTTTTATAATTTATTTTCATAATTAATAAAAAATATTTAGGATTTATTAAATCAAATTCAATAATTATTGTTTGTCAAATGTATACCTATTCACCCTTAATCACTACAAGTCATTATGAAATGAAGCTTGTACGTTCAATATATTCCCTATCAAATAGAGTAGATAATATAATTGAATAAACATTTCCTAAAGTTTTATTTTAAACTTCCACTTTTTTGTCCAAATTTCTTTCAATTTTCTCGATATTTCTATTTTTTGGACAGTCGATATTTCATCGATCTTCAAAATTTAATTTTAGTCTTTGATATGTATAGCCTTCATTACATCACTGAAATATGTGCGTAGTGGTCTTTAGCAACCCTATATTCATAGATTAATTTTCGGGGGCATTTGGGTGAGTGGTCATTACTCTTTGCACACAGAAATAAAAGTCTGTGTGAGAATTTTATATGGGACCCAGTCATATTTCAGATTCTCATGTGCTTTTTACATCAAATCAAAATCAGCGTGAATGCTGAAATAGTAATATAATATATTTCGATATTTTTTTTGGGTAATATTTTGAATTGGGAAAAACTCACAAACAGTACCTGAACTACGGGCCACTAATAACTTTCATACCTCAACTTCAAAAAATATCATTTTGGTACCTGGACTTTTCACCTCGACTCAAGATTCATACCTGGGAACAGTAAAACCGTTAACGGGGTTAACTTTTCAATGGTATAGTCGTCCTTTCATGTCCTCCCGCTAACCACCACAAAACCATCTCTTTTCTCCTTCACACAACCCTTCTCTATAATCCCTCCTCTCTCCTTCCTACACCCTCCTCCTCTCTCAGCCCTCCGATCATCCCCCTTTCCCCACCACCATCCCTAATAACGTCATCAGCGTCAAGGTATCGATGCTGCCGACAGGGAAGGCCGGTCTGGAGGATCTCTGTTGTCTATTCAAGAGACCAAGGCTGCGCATTTTTCCGGACTCCACCATACCCATCTCATCTGTGGGCCCACACTGGTGGAGTTTCTCATTTCTCAGAAGACCCGGATCTCTAGGTTCGATTTCTTCTTCAACAAAGCAGCTTCCGGGTACTCTGGATTGGAGTTAACGACGCTGCTCAGACCTGCCATAGCTTCCGGCAATGCGAACTTGATCTCGATCTTGATTGACGCCAAATTGCATGGAGACCTCAATCTTTGGCATCTTATCCGACCTACAGACTTTGGGAGCTAGGGCATCTTTGCTTGGAGGAGCTAGTCGACCCTCTCTGATTTCATGATTGGGTTTTGTTAATTATGCAAATTCATGATTGGGATTCTATGATTGCATATGTGTTTGATCCATTTTATGATGAATCTCAGAGCTAGAAGGAAAGGAAGGCAACTCGCCGATGAGCTAGAGGGAAGGAAAATCTTCTATCCCAGAAAGAAAAAATTACAAAAATGAATTGGGGTTGCTTGTCTAGAGGAGGCTATAGATTTTAGGGAGGCTGTCTGGGGGTTTATACTGTTGCTGTGTTGATGTACAGGTTTCATGGGTTGAGTTGCTTGAAAAGTCGAAAGGATAATGGGGCACTTTAGCCAAGAGGAATTTGGGTTTTTTTTATGCCCATGAGGATATTGCATAAGTGTCTGATGCAAGTTGTGAGTACATTGAGGTGTTGGATTTTTCTTCTGCTATGAGTTTCTGGTGTTGCAAATAGTTTGAAAATTGGGGAAGAACTAATACAAATAATGAAATAGAAACATACCCAAGAATCTAAATGAATTTTGGAACAACCATTAAAGCAAACGAATTGATGCTCATTTTCACTGAGGTATGAAGAAGAAGATGAAAAATCTGGAATTGCAAAGAGACAAGAGAGAGGTTTGGAGAAAATGAACAGTGAAAGGACAACTATACCCTTGAAAAGTTAACCCTGTTAATGGTTTTACTATTTCCAGGTATGAATCTTGGGTCGGGGTGAAAAGTCCAGGTACCAAAATGATATTTTTTAAAGTTGAAGTACGAAAGTTATTAGTGGCTCGTAGTTCAGGTACTGTTTGTGAGTTTTTCCCTTTTGAATTTACTGATTATTAGAAATTACAATTAATGGGTTATACTAATAATTAATAACTTTCTATCTTGTTTTAGTTTAATTATAATGGCCACATCACGTCTTCCATCTGTGCAAGAACATTGATCTTTGCAGCAAACATCATCCCAAAAATGCTCCACAAGATTTAACCAAACCTGAGAAAAAGATCATTATACAGAATAATTTAATTCAAAGTAGGTTAAACATGACTGACGAAATAATAATTTTTTGTTAAAATGAAAAACATAAATTTTAATCCAAGCTCCCCCTTTACCTGAGATCAAAAGCCAGCACAAAGATCATAAGCAACTAATACATCGCTCAAAGCCGAGGGTAGAGAAACTGATAGTGCCACATAAGTGATTTAAGAATTGGGAACGATCTGAAATTTGAGATATATAACAGAGATCCCAGACTGAGATCTCATAATCAAATATTGTGTGGTAGTTAATAGAGAGAAAGCAACATGAACAAATATTTCTTATTAAGAAGAAAGAGAAGTATCGCTTTCTTTCTGAATTTGTTTTCAAGAGAAAAAAGTTGAACCCAAGTTTCAGATTTCTAAGAGGAGCCATGGCGATCAACTCACCAATGATTAGATCTCTGAGTTCAAGGAAGCCTTCAGCCTCTTCGACAAGGACGGCAATGTTTGTATCACAATAAGGAGCTTGGAACTAGGACATAATCAATGAAGTGGATGACCATCGATCTTCCTGAATTCTTAAACCTCTGAGGAGGAGTTGAACGAGGCTTTTAGATTTTTTTGACAAGGATAAGAATCTTATCCGCCGGTTGTTGAGAGAAAATTGCACACAGTGAGCGTAAATGTCACCCAACATAATTTCACTCGTATTCATTTAGTGAATAGAGTTTTAATTATTTCGGGTTCGACCCATTCAAGACAGAATGTGTCTCTTAATTACAATCCCTTGTTACAGGGAAACACCCTTTGATTCCATTTATGAAGACACCAATTGTGGATGTGTGTGTGTTTGTTTGTTTTTGCGGCTGCACCCAGATATTTGGATGGGTTGCCTACGTACCCTTGGAGAGGGATCAAGCCACTCGTAGTTCAAGAATTCCAATGAGTGAATGACTCATCGGAGAGTATTGCTTTTGGAATGTGAATAGTATTTGGACTAATTTGGTGTAAGTGAACCAGGGATTCGATGTGTTTTGGATTTGTTTGGAAAGGCTGTGACGTTTTCTGGTGTTTGGCGGAATTTGACTGATGAGGTCAGGGATTCAAATTGGATGAACCAGGGAGTCATGGATTTTATTTGGAAAGGCTGTGACGTTTCTTGGTGTTTGGCAGAATTTGACTGATGAGGTCAGGGATTCGGATTGGATGAACAAGGGAGTCAGAGATTTTGTTTGGACTTGCGGTTGCATCTAGTGGGTCACTAGATTACCTACATACCCTATAAAGGGATCAAACCGTTGTAGTTCTTGGGTTTGTATTTCTGGTGTTGGAAGAATTTGACTGGAGTCAATGATTCAATTTAGGACTGGCTGAATTTTGACTGGTGGAGTCAGGGATTCTGTTTGGACTTGTGGTTGCATCTAGTGGGTGTTGCTAGATTGCCTACGTACCCATTGTGGGATCAAGCCGACCGTAATTCATAAAGAATTTGTATTTCTGAGAATTTTTGGGGTCGACGGATGTACATATATATATATATATATATATATATTTGAATCCGTCGGATGTATTTCTCTGTAGACGTCGAAATTTAATTTGGGCACCCGATGTGTTGAATTCTTGTACTGGGCCGTATGAATAGGCTTTATGTTGTCAACAAACAAACTTCATCGGACCCGAACATCGGAGTAAACTGTTTGGCAATGGGCCTCAACATTTGTGGATGGGCGAATTTAGCAAGCCTATAGGTTGGAGAGCCGTTAATTTAATATTCACACCAGTTTGAGCCCAATTTAGTCTTGCACAAGTGTGAAACTCCCAGCCCAATGAAGGCAGCCCAGTCCATAAACAAAAAGAAAAACTTGAGACTCGACAAGATTGAGAGTTTGGCGTGATCATCAGAGCCTGATTTAGAAGTCGAGTCGGAGATGGACATCAGCTATTGTAGTCCAAGACGAAGAAGAAGCTGTACCGCGGAGGCTTGTATAAATGGATTGGATCCTGTACCCCATTCTTGCATTCTGTCTCTTGCGTCTGCGATTAGGTAACAGCTTCAATCTCCATATTTTCCCTTGTTAGCTCCAATTTATTATTCGCACATTGACTGACCTTAGTCAATCTTACCCAGATCTGCTGCTGCGGTTGATTGGTCGTGTGCAGGAACGAAAGGCAGGTGCAACTCTTCTTCTGGTGATAGACTGGTACGACTCTTCTATGCACCCATAATCAATTGCTTCATTTCTGATTATCAATCGCCAGGGTTTAGTTGAAATTTAAAGCTAGAGCATCTTCTTTCTTTTAATTTTTCTTTTGACTGAGAGACGAGCACGTAGCATCATGTTTCTTGGGCTGTGATTTGTATTCAACACCGATCTGCAGCACACTTGCTTGATTACATATATTTGAAAGCTTTGACAAACTCTCATTCAATTATCAAAATTATTTGTCATTATCTGCAGGTCTTGACCACTTTTCCACAATCAACACTTAGGCTTATTTATTTGTTCACCACCGCTTGACCTTGCTGCCATAGAAATTTGATATACTCTGCTTCTCTTTTGACATGGCATGTCTCTGCATGTTTGAATAATCAAACCTGGGCCTTTGTCTTTTCTTGTTCATCACCACCGTTTGCTATATATAATTATGCAATACATGTTTAAAGCAAATTCATGTTTAAAGCCTTTTGCTTTATTGCTGCATGTTCAAGTTTGTCAATTGTCATCATCTTTCTGACCATAGCAGCTGGTCATAATTAAACTGCCACATATCTTGCTTTGATTGCCACCCTTGTGCACCACCGCTTCAAATGCGCGCAAAAGCCACTCACCCATTTTAGCTTGTCCTTTTGTCAATTAAAATCATTAATTCTAAGAACAAATAGATGAATTTGATTATGACTTTGCCTTTCAACTAACAATTGACACGAAAGCTTCTGCATATGTAGGGTCAATTGAGTCTACACCGCCAAGCTCCAGAGATCAATTTCAGTGTGGTAAGTACTGCAAAAACCAGCAGTCCTGCTAACTCACTTCCTTTATTTCTCTTCCTTTGTCTGCGACTCTGCCTTCTAACTTTCTTCTTTTATTTATTTTTTGTATGCAGGTTACAGAGGCGAAACATTAAGGGTGAGGCTTTGTATTTCTTTGCTTGGCATTTTGGATTGGTGGTTTAAGCTTTGTATTTCTTTTTGGAAGTGGTGGTGGAAAAGTTTTTATACGGTGGAAGGAGAAAAGCAAGGCAGCAAGGGAACTTTTTATGTGATGGTGCTACGTTTGGAGGAAGAGAATGTACTGCATAGGTTGTGATATCGGAACTCGGCCGTTCATGAACGATCCTATGTTCCAATATTTAAAACCCCAGCAGCCATGTGGCATTAAGACGTCAGCCGTTCATGAACGACCATGTTAGTCTTAATTCAAGGGAAGATTGCTCGGCCGTTCTTGAACGACCATGGTTGTTTCAAAAGGGTGTTGGTTGTTCATGAACAGCCCCCTTTTGCTTGAAGAAAACCTATTAATTCCCTGCCGAAGCAAGCAAGAGCAGCATGGTGCAGTGTATACCTGAACTACTCCTTCTAGCTGCTTTGATTTCGCTCTCTGTTTTGGCAGAGTCTTGGCCTCTTGTTTGCTGAATATTTCTCTCTTCTCGCCGTGTGTCTCTCCTTCTATGTTATCTCCGGTGTTGCTGCCTATATATTGTAGTCATTGGATAGGTGTCACCGGATAGATAACTACTTGTATTTTGTATTTGAAATTGAGTAACAAGTCTATCCTTATCACTTGTTATCTTCATGTATATCTGAACTAGCCAATCTGTTAAACAACAGAACCTATCCTTGACGTCTATCCTTATCACTTGGTCAAAGATATGTGACAAAGCTTATCTGCATGTATTTCTTTTTTCTTTGCCACGGCAGCTGTATATATGTAGCAACCAATTTTCAAATTTTTATTATTATTTTTTTTTTTACGTCTCAACACCGGTGAGTGAGGAAGTGTGATATTAGTCGATGCAATATTTTCATACGGACATCAATAAATCAATCTTTTCACACACATGTCGCTTAATATTTTCATACAGATATCAGTAAATTAAATATTTTCACACAGATATCGATCAATGTTCATACAAATAACAGTCACACAGATCGCCCACTATTCACTATTTTTTAGTGTTATTTTCACCCTCTGAGTCACCGGCACAATTTCCAAACTGACCTGGGTCACCAAAATCACTTTTTGAGTCACTTTCGTGACCTGCAAACTGACCCAGTGACCCAGGTCAAACTGTGCCAGTGACCCAGAGGGTGAAAATAAACACTAAAAAGCAATGAATAGTGGGTGACCCAACGGATGAACTTGCTCTTATAGTCTTATACAGATATCTGCAAATATAATTTATTTCCCAATTGATCATTATTGAAATCAAAATTTGTTAATTTATATACAAACTTCTGTATATATAGTTGTTGTCATGGATATCCGTGTAGGTTAAGAAATACTAATTTAACATCTTACGGTGGGTTCTCTTTAATCACACATTACATACAATTATAATAAATATTCTTGTGATCCCAATCTAGCACATTACATAGAGTTGAACATGGAGAAGTTGGGTGATAGGAAGGTTAAACAGAGTTGTCCAGAGAGTATGAAAATAGTACATATCTTTATTCAGTATTGGCTGTCTAGAGTAATCGATAAGGAGAAAATAATTACTTTTCGACGTGAGTATCGAATGATTACTAGCAATCCTTACGAGCAATTAATGGGAAGCATCACATTTTGAAGCACGATCCTTTGTGGATAGTAGACGGAGCGTATCGAGGTTATGAAGAAGTTGGTAATGAATATAGTTCTGAATGACGATTACTTTGATACAGTAAATTTTTGAGGATTTGGGTGTTAGTAATTTGAGGATTTGAACACTTTCTATTTCAGACTAATTAATCGTATTATTTGAAGTACTTCGGTGACTGCAATTGAATATGGATTCGATTCAAGGATTGAATGATTATTAGCAGTCCTAAAAGCAGAAAGATACGGATTTCTAAATGCGAGTTGCAATGTTATAAACTTTGAGCAGCATCTAAAGTAAAGCTTGGATTCCGGGTAAGGTCTCTCAGGGAACCTTTTCTATTTAAAATGTTAAATAGCATTATAATGGAAATCGGTGAATTGTGTGTCATTGCTTGAATTAACTCTCGGATGTTATCACTCTGTATAGTCGATTAGTTACTTGTTAAAATGTTATCGCTTTCTCTAAAAGCATGTGCTGGTTATCAAATTACGAGTTTTGGTATTCAAATTGGCATACATAATGCATAGAGAGGAATTAAGAGTATGTATTTGAAAGTGGTGTATTTGGAAATATGTGAGAGTTCGATGTTGAGATCGAAATGAGATTGAAAAGAAATGAATCTTTTTGTGTAGTTGAGTTTGACGTCATGAGGTGTTCAGGATCTATGTTCAGCCCACAAGTGCACATTGAGGGAAAGTATGCCTTTTCAACCACGAGTGTTGACAAAAAGATCTCATCGGGTTTCCGGTCTAAACATCATGAGCAAACAAGATGACTAACAAAAGGGATATGTGGATTAAGTTCTTATTGGTTGTAATAGGTTGTTAGATCATATGTTTGAAACATCTAGGGCCACCCTCGGGAGGTAAAATGCACGGTATGGGACGTGTAGGCTCTCTTGTTTATAATATATGGACTATCGGGTACTTAAGTGAAGTTCATAATTTGACATACATGCATAATTTATTATTGTTAATAAGGAATTGGTTGATAACTTGTTTGTGTAATGTAGTTAAGAATAACCTAAAGAGGTTTGGCCTTACTAAGTGAAACTCACTTCTATAGATTTTACTTTGTTCAGGGCGTTTGGCACTTTTATCGAGAAGACTAAGTGAGATGTTACTTCTGTTTGTGAGAATTGAAAAGGATTACAGAAGACAAGAGTGAGTTAGATTCGAGAGCAAGATGTAATTTCTCTTTAATTGAGTTTTGTTATTTCAAATGTTACATTTTGACGATTTCTGAAAATGTATTTGGTATTGTTTTTATTTTGGTTATACTTTTCTATCGTTGACACTTCGAATTAGGTGTTAGGTACCAAATCTCACCTCCAACTAGTTCGGGGCGTCACAACTTTATTGTACGAGATTCGAATTTTTAGATATTGATCAGAGAGTGTTAATAATGAGACTATTAGTTATTTATTTTCATGTTGTGAATTTGAGTTTGGTTGTTATCCTTAGAGGATTGGAGAATGTCAAAAGAGGATTGGGAAATGTTAAATCGACGAGAATCTTGAATTACAGGTATTAAGGTTCCTAAATTGCAAAAGTAGGGTTTAGGGGAAATTATAAGTGAATTGGCTTTATTAATTTTTAAAGTATTTATCGATTTTAAATTTTTTTCCTTTTATTATTTATTCGCTGCCAACCTGTACAATACATAGTGAGCCCTTGAGTGAGCAAGATCCCAACAGGCAGCGGGCATAGTTGTGAAGCTTGCCAGTGAGTGGACATTTGATTTTAATTAAATTATGTATGCAGCACTGATTTTCGAGCACGAATTTATTTCGAGATTTAATATATTTGAATCATTATGATTTTATCGTTTATCGAAAAATTGAGTTTTTCAGCATGACATGATTAGGAGGCATTTGTATATGTTGTGTTGTTGCATGCATGCATTACCTGGTCGGCAATACCCTACATGTAATAGTTTGGTCAGCAGTACTCTCCTGAAAATATACTGGTCGGTAGTAGCCTCTAGAATATAAATTTCGGTCGGCAGTACCCTCCATTGCGTCATCTAGTCGGCAGTACCCTCCAAATGACATGAGGTAGTTAGTCACAGTACTCTCTAACTATCTGTGGTTAGTCGGCAGTACCCTCTAACCACCGCCTCCTAGACTTCGGTCGGCAGTACCCTCCGATACATTATCTAGTCGACAATACCCTCCAGATGACATGAGATGACTAGACGGCAGTACCCTCTAGTCATCAAATGTTTTTGTACTTGAGCTATTGACTTTAGAAACAATGAATTTAAATGATTATTTAATTGTACTGCATGTCAAATTTAAAGATAAAAAAATGGGAAAGCATTCACCTTATTTTAATTTCTTAGTTAGTTCCTTTATTTTCGTTCACTCACTCTAACAATTTTTAAATGTTTTTTCCTGGGCTTTTCAGTTCTTCAACTTCTCAGATTTCAAATTTGCCGAGGTCGAGTGTAAATGCTTTGAGTTATAGGATCCACCACTTTTGTTTTGATTGTAGGTTATTACTTAACCTACTCCTGTATTATATCGGCTTAATTTTATAGAAATGCTCTAATAACCAAACCTAAGCTGGGAGAATGTGAAGTACTTGAGAATATGGATGTTGTGGTTGTACTAAGATGAATTACCATCCGGAATATTGGAATGTATAAGTTGTTGTTATAATGTTGGTTTAACTTTTATGTCCAGGTTTGTTAATTGGGTAGTCAACTTTTAAGGGAAATTCGGCCAAATTTATTGTAAAACTTTACCTAAGATGAGCCCCGCAAGCCCGTTTCGGGTTTTAGGGTGAAATCGGGTTCGAGTTCTAAAACTCTCTCTCTCTCTCTCTCTCTCTCTCCCAACTCCCATTTTCCTTCTTCTTCTTCTTTTCCACAACCCTCTGCAACTCCCAACACTACCTCCCACCCTAACTCACAATATCTCTTCTTCTTGCACTTTCAAACCAAATATTGTATATACTGCATCAGTGATGGAGGAAACACACAAATGAGCCGATGCTCCGCAATCCTCTTGAGCTGAGCTTCCTCACCTCCCTCAGACAGTGGAAGTGTCGAAACCAATGCATCAGACTACTTGGCTGCTTTGACAAGATCCACGCTCATCAGCTTGGGCATCGCAAAATTGGTGGCATCATCAGTCGAATTCGGGTTTGGGTTGGGTTCGACGACACACTCTCCGGCCAAGTCCACTCCATCTTTAATGAACTTCGAGTGGTTAGTGTGGTTTAGATTTAATAAACCCAGAAATTTGACCTTAATATGGCTTGATTTAGAAAAGAGAAGGGGGAGCAGAAGAAGAAGAAGAGAGATTGCTCCTTACGAAGATATGGTCAACTTGAAGACATTGCTCCTCCATTCGCATTACTTCAATTCTCGAATAATGGCTTCCATTGTTGCATCGAAAGTTGTCGCTTTGAAGCCCGCCAGAATCAAATTCAAAGCCGGCGGTGATGCCAGGGCTTGCCATTTGAAGTAGTGGTCATTGGTTTCGAGTATGGTTAGATCAGGTTGGAGCATTGGCCTTCGGTACAGATCCAAGAGCTCCTTTACTCCCTCCAGTGGTGTGAAGGCTCATGTGGCCACGCTTGAACAAGCAAGTACAGAAGTCAAGACTCAAGAGCAATCCAAAATGGATGGATGGATGGTTGAAATTTATGTAACTTTTATTTTTTTTATTTTTTTAAAGAAAGAAATAAAAAGGTAAATTGGTCATTTACCTTTTTTTTGTCCCCACATGCTTGTCACTTCAATTTTTTAACAGAGCCGTCACGGAAATTAGATGGAGCCATGTCATCGATTTCAAAATACGACTTCAGGTATCGCATTGAAGAGTTGTGAGTGTGAGTATCAAATTAACTTTGCCACCAAAGTTCAAGAACTGATGGTGAATTTTTCTTTTTCATTTATATTTGGTCTCTACTGAATATCATTTTTTGTTAAACAGGTGTTACATTTTAATTGTTTTTAACCTTGTGTTACTTTGTTATTCAGGCTACCTTAGAGGGTACTATTAACTTATTAAGCAATTACATAATGAAAAGGATTCAATTATACAGAAAGTGGTACTCTATTTTGCTTTGAACTTTAAGTACTTGAATGAGACACGGTATTCATTATATATTGCCCTATTGGCAAGGTTTCAAATTTCTCCAAAACTGCTGAAATTTTTATTGAAATTTCTATAATTTTGAAGTACCGAAACGAAATTCATATGCTATATCATTTCCGTCAGGAGTTTCCTGGAATTTTCCTCGAAATTCTTAATTTCTGAAATATCGACACACATAAATATATTTAAAAATTCACACCGAAATTTTGTCCGAAATTTCTTTGAAATTTGTATTTCACCAACAATGAATTTTTACTTCATACTTTCATAAAGAAAATATGAAATTTTGATTATTTATTTATTTATTTATTTTTATTATTATTATTTTTTTTTGCAAAGAAGTTGAATACAACAAAAAACATTTTTTCTTTTATTTGCTACAAAGTTGAATGCTCTAACCATAACTACAAAGTTGAATGCTCCAACCACAACATGATTCCCTTTTTGCTTCGTCTCAAATGTCGTATGGTTCATACAATGAAATACCATATTGGATAATTCCACAACATCCGATATATGGATTGCATGTGGGAAGAGATCAACACACATACAATACCCATGTGATGAAATACCAAAATCATTTACAAAATTCATGTATTTGGAAGCAGTACTACTAAATGGAAGCAGTTCAACCAACTAGATTGAAACCACATCATAGTAGCTTTTATATTTCTTTTGTTGTATTTGTTCATTTTCATTTACGGATTTTTGGTATTACGTCCCCTAACCCCCCACCCTGCTCCCGTTGTAATTTTCAAATAATTAGTAAAAAAGGGGTGATGATCAAGCCTCCCACTGGGTTCCAGCCATAAAAAAAAATGTAAATCACATTCAAATGATCAATATACAGCACAATTATAATTACACATAGATAAAAACACTAATTTAGCAACCTACTACAGTACAAGTTAATTACTCGTCCATATTAAATATCAAAATTCTATTATAATATATAATTTTAGAGAGGTTCCATTGTAAATAGGTTTATTATAGATTAGTTTAGTCTATGTAAAAGTTTCATTCAAAAATATCATTTTATAAATGCAATTAATGTGATTTCTTTATTTTTAACTGAAATTTCCATCGAAACCGAAACTTTCTCCAAAATTTCCTTAAATTTGAAGTACTGAAACCGAAACCGAAACCGAAATTTGAATCCTTGCCTACTGGTCACCTCATTGAAATTTTTCTTGAAGAATTCTATCTTGTCGAGATCTTCCTTGAAGGATTTTCATCTTGTTGATATCTTCCTCAATGGTTTCGGTCTATGATCAAAAGGATTTACCTTATCAAAATCTTTCTCGATGGGTTTCATTATACTTGGCCTCAACGAGATATCTTCTCCTTAACGACATATCCCGTCCTCGACAAGATATACCCTCCTTGACAAGATATCCCCTCCTCGATGAGATACCTCCTTATTGAGTTTTTAAAAATATTCTCAAATTTTTTACCTCACACTTCTGTTAATGCCCACAAATCAATTCTTGGCATGAAAATTATACACGACACAACCCCATGTTGGCACAGTTCTCTGCAAACAGAGAGAAAAAATTGCTCACAATATTGAAATTGAAAAGCTTGTGAAATCTCCATATATGCACATGTATATGAGAGAGAGAAAGATACAAAAGCATCATGAAAATGGACGACTGCGAAATAGGATCGTAAATTGTTTAAAAATTAAAGGAGATCCAACTACTGATTTTAGAGGTATGAATAGAAAAAGAAAAAGAAAAAAAGACTTTCATTGATTTTATTGGATGATGGGTATTATGGAAAAATTAGAGAGGTGTAGATAGTATATTGATAATTTATAAAAGTAAGTTGGAGGTCTATTATATGAGGAGGTCTAAATGCCAAATTTTGAATATGAGAATAGAATCTCCCTTTCAGTTTTCTTTTGATGGATCAGTGAGCTATGAGTTTGAATAAAAGAATGGCAATACAAAGTATACAATACACCCAGTATAGTAAGACCTTATGTTTGGCAACTCACCCTCTCTCTCTCTCTGGCAAGTCGGCAAAGTTACTACTGTTTCTACAACTCCTCACCTCTTGGGTCTATTTGTATTGCGAAATGTGTTTGACCATCCTCGGGGTGGTTGTAAAAGTAGAGAAGAAAAATATGCATTTACATAAGTGTTCGATCACTACTTGATGCTCGTGTTGTCCATGTCGTCATTGCAATATTGAAATTTACTGATGGACCTAAACAAAAGCTTTATTAAAGTATGGTTGGTCTTTCCCGCACTTCATTAAAGTTTTTTTTTCAAAGAGAAAAAGCAATAGAATTCATTTTCAAAAATTATAATTCTTATGAAGATGCAAGTAGAGGTACAATGATTTACCAAAAAAAAAAAAAAGTAGAGGTACAATGACACATCCATCGAAACAATACCGTCAACGTAATTTAAATGACATATATAAGAGGCACATTCAAATATCTCAAAAACAACGACAGCCACACACAAAGAAACTGAGAAACGCATGCAATTGAGAATAACTAGCTTAGCCAGTAAACTTCACTTATGCCAGTTAACCCGAATGTTGTTTGCCGAGCTCCACGAGGTGAGAAACAAAGCGATAATAGCTATCCCGAAAGCCAAAAGTCTCCAGGGGTTAGAAAACTTTTCAATCTTGAGTAAAGCCAACCATGTATACCGTCTCAGTTGGTAACGATCATTCACCTGCTTGCAAAGAGCATTATATATAGTAGAATTTGTTATGCGAGAATTTGTTGTGCGGGATGTCCTTGTAAAGGTTGCTGAAGAACTTACAACCATCTTCGTCACTCATCAAGTTACCTATTACTTTTTGCTTGCAAAGTAATTCCATATCTTCCTTTGAAGAGATGAGGTTATCCATAAAGATGGCATAAGATTTAACGTCGTTTGAATAACCATGGTAGCATTGCTCGATTGCAATGAGGTTCCTGAATAATGTTTCCGATGACATTCCAACGTTTAGCAGTGGAATCTTAAGAATCCCATTCCTGAAACACCCGCCCGTTTTGAAATGGATGTCCATTATGCTCTCCTTTTCTACGCTTTCGAATTTAATATCTGCCTTTGAGAGAGCGGTTGCCGTACGAATTTGATGTGAATCTGGGTCAATGGTAGCTTCATGAACAACTTTATTGTTTCTCTCGTGTTTGTTCCCAGAGTCAACTTCATGTTTTTCAGGGTTGGACATAGATTCTTTTCCAGCCGCTTTGGTCCCTGATGGAATTACTATGGAATTTCTTACCAGATCAAGTATGTGCAGATAATCAGCATCACAAAAACACTTTTTTCTGCGGAGATGCTTATTATAAGATGAGCAACTTTGCTTCAATGATGGTAGCATGCTGAAGGCTTCAAGGATGAGAGTAGAGAGGAAGGCTTGATTAGGGTATTCTTCAATGATAAGGCTATACAAACTGTGGATAACAATTAACAAACCAAGGTAATTGATTTTCTAGGAGCAAAATGTCATGGCATAGGAAATGAAACATACAGTCCATGTTGAACACTGGGTCATCAAAGGCCCTGAGTTTCGGATCGTTACACTTCAGAAACAGTTGAATTAGGAAGCAACCGTCAACTATCATCATGTTGATGAACTCTTCAGAGGAAATATGATCATCAAGTGGTTCTGCATAAAAAGCACGCGCTCGTTGATCAAATTCGCCTTCATTCTTTTGATCTGAGAGCTTAATGACTTCAGCAGTCAACTCTTTCAAAGTTTTCTTCATACCCATGAGAATTTCTTTCAAATAGCTAGCTTTCACTCGTTCCATGAGTTGGAAATATTTTTCGCCATTGCCTTCTTTGCCTCCTTTACCTTCCTCCTTGCCTCGATAACTATGAAAAGGTCCGATTGATGCAACGTCAGGTGTATATGCTGCTGGATTTTGTCTCCAGAGCACGTTAGGAACTCTGAAGATGCATTTCTTGCATTTCTTGCTTTTCTCGAGGTCATCGATAATATCGATAACTGTATGATCTCTACCACTTCTATGATTTGCGGACATGAGTGCTATTACTGATCAATCCCCAACTAATCAGTTGGATCTCCTGAAAAGGTTGAAACAAGTTGCAATTAATGGAGCATATAATCAAATTATGTAGAAATGAAAACGAAATTAATAAAATACAAATTGCATGTAATGAGTATATATACACCATACCTAGCTAGCAATGAAAAAAGAAAACATTACTATATACTGTACCTAGCCGAGGGAGGGTTGAGAGAGAACTTTGCAGTAGATCAGTGGTGAGAAGGGGAATCTATAGATATTGATTGGGTTTGGTTTGGGTTAGAGTGGTTTTTGCAGCAAACCAGTTCCTTTTATAACAGGATGGATGGATCTACAAATTAATTCTAGACTGATGAGGAAGTTGTTGTAAGTATCTGTTGTTTAGTTAGGCATTGAATAATTGAAGTTAAGTTGATCAATACATGCAGCTGCGAAGGCCTCGAAAACGTGACTAAAAGTCTGCTTCTTTAATAGTCGAATTAATTACTCTTCTGTACTAGAAACTATATTCTAAGCCGATTGTCTGTGTTAAAAATTTTACTGATGTGATCGTAAAAAAATTATTGACCAGCACTAGCACCGTAACTTTCATAATAATTTAGAGATTTTTTTTTAATTATTATTGCAGGTTGTCTGTGTAAAAAATATCCAGTTTCATAAAAAAAATTAATTGGTAGGGCTATCAAGTTCTTTTTTAAGAAGTTGGTAGGGCCATCAATATTAATCATACTACTATCATAGCATGGAAAAGTGGCAAGTGACGTTGGGTTGTGACGCACGAGGGAACAAAAATGTTCACAAAGGCAAATGCCACCTGTTCAGATCAAAAATTTAAGTGGCGGTTCAAAGAACACGTGATAATGTCAAGTGCAATCAGAATCATTGAATATGTGGGACAATTGTTTCGTACCCTAAAATGGCCTACTTAATGATGATGTAAACTTTATCTGTTGCTTAATATATGTAATTAATTCTTCTCAAAAAAAAAAAAAAAAAAAAAATGGCCTACTAGGCTGGTCCATATTGATTAATGTTAGCTTAATCACATTTTAAAATATCACCTGCAAATTCTTCTTCATCAAAAAAATAATAATATCACCTCCTTTCAAAAAAATAAAAAAAATATCACCTAAATTTTTTTCAATCTGATTGGCTGAGCTTCCTCCTTATTTCTAGACTCTTCAATAATAAAAAAAAATAACATTGATGTCCGCATTTTCATTGTTTCTCTCTCTCTGACGGTGATGATCTTTGTCAATTTGTGTTGGAGGATTACATTGGCATCTGCATTTTCATTATTTTCAATTTTGCTTATTTTTGGTTAATTTTGAGGCTTTTTGGTGCGAAATTATTGGACTTGAGTCGAATTTTGGCTATTGGAGCAAGTTTTCCCAATTGGTATGGCAATGGATTTGGCGACAATGGCATGCGGTGACTGCTTCTTCTCCAACTTGATGCTCAGCTTAAGTAAGGTTTTGTTTTCTATTTAGAGAAAATTTCACAAATGGTCACTCAACTATGACTCATTTGACACTTCAGTCACTAAAGTTTCAAATATATCACTTTGGTCACTCAAGTATTACACTGTCAATCACTTAAGTCACTTTGTTAATTTTTTTCATTTTTTTGGGAAAAACTCACAAACAGTACCTGAACTACGGGCCACTAATAACTTTTGTACCTCAACTTCAAAAACTATCACAATGGTACCCAGATTATCTAACACGACCTAACATTCATACATGCTGTCCACTTCGCCGTTAACGGTGTTAACTTTGCAAGGGTAATTATGTCATTCCACTGTTCATCTCTCTTCTCCTTCACACCATGGGTACTGTTCTTTTTTTTTTTTTTTTTTTTTTTTAATTTTTAAAAAAAAAAATTTTCTCTCCTCCTGCAAGTGGAAGGAGAAGAGAGATAAATAGTGGAAGGACAGATTTACCCTTGCAAAGTTAACACCGTTAACGGCGAAGTGGACGGCATGTATGAATGTTAGGTCGTGTTAGATAATCTGGGTACCATTGTGATAGTTTTGAAAACTTGGGTACAGAAATTAGGAGTCGGCCATAGGTTGGGTACTGTTTGTATTTTTTTCCCTTAAAAAAAATTATAAAAAATACTCTTTGGGTGACTTAAGTGATTGATAGTGTAATAGTTGAGTGACCAAAGTGATATATTTGAAACTTTAGTGACCAAAGTGTCGAATGAGTCATAGTTGAGTGACCATTTGTGAAATTCTCCCTTCTATATAAGCATTTTTGCGGGCCTAATTATTATTATTATTATTTTTTTTTGTGAGAAGAATTGAACTCCTTATTGAACCTAGTGTTAATCCAATTCCCAACCTCTCCTCACCACTTCGGCAAGATAGAGTTTTTATCACCCACAATATCTAAATTTTTGAGCACCAGACAGAATTGTACCCAACTTTTAAAAGTTATCAGAAAGGCACCTAGACTTTCAAAAATATATCAACTAAATACCTCCGTCAATGGGCCGTCTAATATAAGGGCATATGAATTATTTGACCCAATTTTGAATGAAGATTACTTATTTAACCTTGAAAGGTCTGAAAATTTTCTCTTGCATTAATCTATCTATTCTTCAATTCCTCTTGAAATTATGCATTTACAACCTAAATTATTATTCTTTCCCATGACAGAATGCAGCAATCAAAACCCATCATGGCACGCAGAAGACTTTTTTTTTTTTTCCTCGTTCCATGGAAGCCTAAAGGCGTAGACAAAAAAAAACAAAAGGGAAAAATTCATGAATAGTATCCGAAGTAAGGCCCACTATTAATTTCAGTACACCAATTTCTAAAACATAAACTTTGGTACATCAAATATGAAGCCCGACCCAATATACATAGACGACGTCAATGACTCCGTCAGTTGGTTTTTCATTTTTTAGCCCCCTCTCTTTCTCCTCTCTTCTCCCTCCCTCACTCCCCCCAGCTGGTCCTCGTCTCATACATTATCCCTAGGATTCATTTATTCATCACCATCCAAACTCTAACTCTCTCCCTCCCTCCCTCTCAAAGAAGATCATATGGCTTTGTGTGTCCACATATATCCATACATCTTTTCTGATTTACATCTTTTTACATAGAGCTTTGGGATGGGGAAAGAAGGAAGAAGATTGAAGAAGATTAATTGATGAGAAGGGAAGGTTTTGCTTTAATAGTAAATCATCAACGTAGCCATGAAATGAGTTTCTGCTACTGGAGCCATGAAGCAACAAAAAATGGTTCAGCAGCAAGATGAGCTCAAAGAAATGCAACAGGGCCCTGTTCCCATCGAACCTTCAAGTAAACCCAATTGAAATTATAGTTGATTTCGAACAATTAAAGGGCTTCCCAATCTAGGTTACTGATCAATTTGGTTATAATGGGGTTTCTTGTTGGGATTCGTATGTTTGATTCAAGATTGAAGAAAGGGGTTTTCTTTTTCTTTCAATTGGGGGTTTTGTTTGTGTTGAATCTTGCGCAAGATTGTATTTTTTATATATGGGTTTTGCATTTGGTTTGGGTGTTGCAGCATCGGCGGTCAGCGTCATGGTATTCCCGGCAAACCTGACATTCACGGCAAAGCTAACATTCGACGGTCATGTTTGAGATCAGTTGTGAAGGTCGAGCAGTGGTCAGCGGTTAAAGGTGTGAGTTGAGTTCTGTTAGGGATTGGAGAAACTGATGATGAAAGGGTGGTGGTGCTGCATTGTGCAAGAGAGAGAGAGAGAGAGAGAGAGAGAGAGAGAGAGAGAGAGAGAGAGAGAGAGAGAGAGAGAGAGAGAGATTGTGCCCAGAGAGAGAGACGAGACAGAACTGGGTGCCTAGAGTAAGAGAAAGACAGAACTAGGTGCCCACAGTAAGAGAAGAGAGAGAAATGGGTGCTCTGAGTAAAAATTTGAAGAGACCAAATTACCCTTCATATTATGACACATGTCACTACAACTAATGGCGTCATTGATGTCGCATATGTTTACTGGGTCGGGTTTGGAATCTGATGTACCAAAGTTTATGTTTTGGAACTTGATGTACTGAAATTAATAGTGGGCCTTACTTCGAGTACTATTCATAGATTTTTCCCAAAACAAAAAGACAAATAGAAACAAAACAAACTAACTAACTAACTATTACAATTAGAATGAAGCATCCTATTCTACCAACACCAGAAGCATCTTCATTAAGAAGACGGCTAACATAAGCTGAATACTGGATTTGAGTCAGAACTTCAACTCCCTTAGCACCAAGGCTAATATTAACGGATGATTAACATGTGGGTGAAAAAAACCGGCTGATTAATTTTTAAGGAAAATGATAGAAAAGGTCATATTAGAATATGAAATGATAAAAAGATCACCTAATTTCCCACTTGATAAAAAGGTCTATAATGAATTGTTAGTAATATTAATTTAGTCCCTATAAATAATAAGGTGATGTTAAAAAATGTCAGTTTTTTATTTTTTTGATTCCCATTCTACCCTTAAAGCCAACTCTCTCTCTCTCTCTCTCTACCTTCAGTATCTTCTTCTCCTCCTCCGCACAGAGACACAGACCTCGAGAGAGTGTGAATGGCAAAGAAAAACGCGTCTTTGGAATCGGTGTACGAGTTCTTGAAGAGGTGACGACTCGCCGGTAATCGGATCCCTCCAGATCGTTCAGCTCAGCTCCTCCGCTTCCTCTCCCTCCGATCTCATCACGTAAGCAACATACCCATCTCTCGCCGGCGATTCGAATTTCAAAACCCTCGCTTATCCACTCTCGCTTGCTGCAACGTCGTTTCGAATCGGCGCGCTTTCGATACGCGTCGTCATCGTCGACTCCACTTCACACCACCATGCCTCGCGCCACCATCGACTTCTGCCTCCATCACCGTGATGACGGACCAATCACATCCCGCCACCTCGAATTCGGTATCTGCGGTGGAGAAGCCGCTGCCAATACCGGCTGTAGCCTATTTGATGAGTACGTAAACAAGACCTTGGACATGATTGAGGGTTTTTGATTCGGGTTTGTGATTGGTGGTTTTTGCAGGTATTTTTGCATTGGTGAGCGAGAAGGACAGTAAGAGGCATAATACCATTGAAGAAACTTAGAAATGGTCCCCAGGTCACCAAATTTGTATTCCTGTATATTTACACTTTCATCAATTTTCAGCTCAAGCTTTATAATCATAGCCAAGAAAGGAATGAATTGTTTAATGAGAAAAAGAGTTTGATGTTTATGTTGACTGGTGGTAATGGATTGAAATGGGTTGTGGGTGCCGTCAATTGGAACTATCTATATAGTGCTAATATACATTGTAACTTAATGGTTGGTTGCGATTCATGGAGCATTTTTGTAGCTTTAGATTTGATATACAATGTCATAGTGTTCAGTTTTTGTTTGTCTTATATGTTTGCAGACTTGGAATTAAGTTTAGTTCTGTTAGTGTAGAACAGTGAGTAAGAGTTTGTTTTTAAGTGAAATTATGTTTACCATAGTGGTTTAGATTATGGAAAATCATAAATGAGGAGAAAAAGAAGTACAATGATCTTGATTTCTACTCTTGCATCTTTGTAGGGATCACTATGAGCTGAGAAGAGTAATGGTGCTAAACATATTCCAATGAGTGAGCTGATGGATGGGTCTGAACCTACGGTTGAGATAAAAATAAAGACATTGGATCGTAAACCTATACTCTCAAAGAGCATAAAGAGGTACGTACTCTTGCAACAGCGGCTAATATGTAGAGAAATAGTTCTTAAAGAGGTATTATTATAGCTTTTGTTTGATTTAAGGAAGGTCTAGAGTAACCACATTCTTGAAAAGATTTAATGATTAATATAAAGAATCCCTTTATGTTTTAGCGATGTAACATGAAGGGTAAAGCTTCTCTTCTCATTGATTATGCAAAGGTTTAGAAAACAATTTGTGAAGATAGCACAATATAAGGGTATGAGTTGATCTTGGTGTTGTTTGATGTTAGAAAGGGTTTAGTGAAACATGAATTACTGTGAAGATAATACGTGGATGAGCCTCCTCAAAACCTCTTTGTAGTGCTAGATATGCAAAAGCTCAATTATTGGCCTTTCTGATTTCTACTATTGTCCGCAGAAGTAATTTCTTGCACGGAGAGCACTTCTCATGGGCGGTGTCATGAAGGTGCATATTGTGATCTAAATTAAATCATGCTTTGTTCTATCTTCACATTCTATTGATAATATTATGATTATTCTCTAACTTTTCACATATAATGGGATGCAGGGACTTGTTCATGTGACAGATTGTGGTATTTTTCTCAAGGTTAGTGTTAATGTTATTTTGAACCTTATGTCTGACGTATCCTTTTCTGGTCCTCCCCATCTCGCCTGCATGTGAAGTAAAATGATTGTTTATGAATTATAATATGCCTATGAATGAACAGGGAAACACTATTGAGCAATGGAGCAAATGTGTGTATTAAAGCCAATGAACCAGTCCTCGGTAGTATACTTTCTCATTACAAGTTTATGCTGCTTGCTAAGATCTGTCATGTTTGATTTCATTATCTGATGGTGTTCGATATGGTGATTGGTGGTTGTTTGGCTTTCAATGAGACAAGGATAACGGCTCCACCAACAACGCGGTTATGGATTGGATTCATGGCTCGAGTTACTGAACTGATTTTAGCAACTTTCTATTTAAATAGTCAACTTTCTGACTTCCTTGGGGGAGATTGCTCATGTCCAAATGAAGGCGGGTGCTTAGGTCTGCAAGGGACCCTGGAATGATCCAGAAATTATGAAAGTATGATTTTAGTGGAGTAAATGTTACTGTCACAAATATTGATACTTGAGATATCAATACTTTGAACTAATAGGTGGATGTATTACGGGCTTTTATTGCCAAAAAATTTGCATCATTACTCATATCACTTGTATTTTACAGCTTGTACATATGGGATTATTTCTGTTGATGGCATATTCACCCTTATTTCTGTTGAGATTATTATTCATTTTTGTTGTGGATGGGGGAAGATTAACCATGCGAAACTTGTTAGTTGTTATGTGATTTGGCTTCCATGATATAAAGGCGTAAAGTTTACTCCATGATATATAAAGTTGTTGACCAATATTGTAGCTGTAATGTACATATTAATGTACAGACAAGTGAACATGTATATGATAATTTTTTAGTGACATTCTATGACTTGGCCAGTGACATGCAATATGACATGGCCAATGATAATGACTTGATCAATTCAGAAGATGCCTAAAACTTGAATTGCTGTAAAGAGTCTATAAAAATAATGTTTCATTAAGAAAAACTAAACACAACAGTAACACGATAAAAAGATATAAAAACTAATTGATCTAATAAGCTTGAGTTTACAATTGGCCAGTGACAAAGCCTGTGACATAAATAGTAACTTGACCAGGAATTGACAGTAACTTGATCAGAAATTGACAGTGACATAGTAAGTGACATGCAACTTGCTTAGTGACATGGTCAGTGACTTTGTAGGTGACTTGAGGTTAACAGTAACTTAACCAATGACATAGCCAGTGACATGTGGCCAGTAACTCGGTTAGGAATTGACAGCGATGTCACAGGCCAGCTAGTGATCTGGTCAGTGAAGTTCAGTCACATACATTGTAAGTGACATGATCAGTTACATAATCAGTTACTTGGTTAGTGACATGGTCAGTTACTTAGTTAGTGACATGTGATTAACAGTGACTTGGCTATCAACTTATGACTTGGCTACTAACAGTTACTTGGTTAGTGACATAGTCAGTTACTTAATTAGTGACATGTGATTAACAGTGACTTGGCTATTAACATGTGACTTGGCTACTGACACTTACTTGGTTAGTGACATGGTCAGTTACTTACTTGGTTAGTGACATGGTCAGTTACTTAGTTAGTGACATGTGATTAACAGTGACTTGGCTATCAACTTGTGACTTGTGACTTGGTTAGTGACATGATCAATTACTTACTTGGTTAGTGACATGTGATTAACAGTGACTTGGCTATCAACTTGTGACTTGACTACTGACAGTTACTTGGTTAGTGACATGGTCAGTTACTTAATTAGTGACATGTGATTAACAGTGACTTGGCTATTAACATTTGACTTGGCTACTGATAGTTACTTGGTTAGTGACATGGTCAGTTATTTAGTTAGTGACATGTGATTAACAGTGACTTGGCTATCCACTTGGCTACTGACAGTTACTTGGTTAGTGACATGGTCAGTTACTTGGTTAGTGACTTGATCAGAGATTGATAGTGACTTGGCCAAGGATTGACAGTGACATAGTCAATAACTTTGCCAGTAACTTGTAATTAACAGTGACTTTACTAGTGATTGACAGTGACATAATAAGTGACTTTTCGTATGACTTGATGAGGTTAACAGTAACTAGGCGCTTAAGCTGGCCAATGACTTCACTAGCCAGTGACTTGGTCAGTGACGTGTATAACAGTGACATGCAATGTGACTTGGTTAATAATTCGTTAGTGACGTGTATGACAGTGACATGCAATGTGTATAACAACAGTATTTATCAATCAAGATGAAAATCACCCACCAAAAAGTGGCTCAAAATATCCAATTCTTTCCATTCATTTGCGATACCTGAAAACTAGAAGCAACTCCTAACATATGATAGCAATAGTAATAGGGGAGGGATTTTCACCAATTTGATTATGAAGCAAAAAATGACACCCTCAAAGCACAGAAACTCGAGCTTCAACTGAAAATCTAATCCAAAAAAGGTTCTGATGCTAAAATACAAATTTACCCACTAAAGCAACAAGCACAAATTTATTTGTCTACAACTAAACATTCATCAAATTGAAACTGAAACAAGTATTACATACTGAACGAAGCTAAACCCAGCAAGAGTGTGATTATCAGGAGTAATGAAGATTGGAGATAAGAGCAGAGCTGTAGCCATTACAGGTGGAGACAAGCTCTTTAAAAGCTTCCATGTTCTTGCTTTTAGGGAATTGGGTTGTGCTGTTGCTTCACTGCACACTTTAAACAATATGGTAGCAACATGAAATTAGGCATTCGTGCATTAGATGTAAGTGTCATATACTTTAGTTTTACTTCCCATGCCCAACAAACAAGATAATCAATCTACTTTACCTTACCTGCCACAAATTCATCAAAATGTGAAGAGTGATGTAGGGCTGGGAAAAGTACATAACCACATCACTACTCGAGGATTTGTTTATGAAACATGCAACTACGTACAAACCAAACTATAATAAAAGCAAACAAGAGATAAATTTACCATGATGCTCCCATATCTACTGGACAACCAAATGAGTAATCAGTATGAAACCGGCCACCAAGTCTATCTCTTGATTCGAGGAACGTCACCTGAAAAATGATAACGAGAATAATTTAAGAAGCCGGTAAATACAATTTTTCCATTAGTCAAGTTCATCAAGAGCATGTGAGACACTTACGGAGTTAGTACTACCACTTTAGTCATGGCCCTGATACTTTATGGACCATTTTACTATAACTAGACCTAAAGTCCGTCCTTTCTCACATATGATGAAACAAATCCAACTACAGTAATGTAGATAGCAATTCATGCTAAACCAACAAACATACCAAGAAGATGTCTGACCTGATTGGTACCTATAAGGCACATATGGAAGCCAGTTAGTCCACCAACAATGCATGCCCTGACTCATGGTAGGCAACAGTGCGGCGTTCAAGCTTGCTAATAACCTGCAAGTTCAAAAAACAAGCACAGATAAAGAGAAAATACTAGAAACTTCAGGGATCACACCAATAAGGCCTCAGGAATAGACTATCTATACTAGTGAGGCTAGGAATCAAGAAACTTTCTTCCCCTTCCACTTACAAGAGAGGATGTGGACTCCAATGATCATTAAGCATGCAAAATGAGTCAACTGAAGATTAATACTCAAATTATTTTCTTCTAAAACATATGTCCCTTCATGCAACACATATTATTATAGCAACCTGCTTCTGGTTTTGGTGAAAAGCTTCAAGATGTGAAGAGAGAAGAGCAGTCGATCGCCAAAAAGAACACAGCCATGGTAAAACACCAAAGTCAATCGGAAGCTGGCGGCGGTGGTTGGTGAATTTGGCTGGAGGAGGGCTCTGATTGGAGGCGGTAATTGTCGTCGGGTCCGAGCTCGAACGAAATCGGAATTCTCGAAGAGGACGCTGGAGTGGAGGAGGCCAAAACACACCATCAATTGCAGCCAAAATGAACTAATTGCCTATAACAAAGAAACACATCATTGTCATCATCAAAAAGAAAATCACACAGAGCAAGGAAGCAGAAAGCTTAACATATTTGAAAAGGCAGAAGAAAAAATCTATGAAAGTGAACGAGCTTTGCATCGAAAACAAAACTTAAAAACAGAGGATTCTTAATCGACGAAGATGAAATGAGAAAGGAATTCAGAAATTAGAAGGATTTCGATTAACAGATCTGAACGAGTGAGTGAAAAAAAGGAGAAAAATGCGTACTTGTGGAGGGAGGACCAACTGGAGGTGGCGGCGGAAACAAGATCGAAGGGGACGAAATTGCAAACTGCAATTGTCGAATGTGAAATTGGAGAGGCCTAGCATCTTGAAGTGAGTGCTTTCAGTGGCAATTTTTGTAATTATTTGTATTTTCAGTGTTAGGTTGTTAATAGGTGACCTTAATTATCATGGAGATATTTGTGCATCCTGAATTATAATAAAGTATTTCAGAATGACCTCTTTTATCATTAACCCATGAATGAAAGAATAATAGAGTTATATTAATAAAGATTAATCTCACAATAATATACTAAAAACAATATATTTTGAGTTTTTTTTTTTTTTTTCTTATAGTGGAATATAAAAAATTATTAGAAATCTAATCTTAAAAAACTAAGATTAAGAAAAACGTTGCAGAACTTAATTTATTTTAATTTTCTAAATAGTTAAATAAAATTAATCTTTGTTTGTTCAAATTAAGATTTTAAAATCGTGCTTTATAGTAAGTAAGCATGAGTACGGCCCGGCACAATATGGGCTCGGGCTATGGGTCGGGCCGAGCTTAATGTTTAAGTAAATGGAGTGACACGAGCCCGACACGATAATAAATGGGCTGGCCCAGACACGATTAAGCTGGCCCGGCCCTGCCCGTTTGCCATCTCTAATATGAAAATAGTTGGCATTGGCCTCTGCGATAATTTTTGTTCTCTTGTGCATCACAGCCCAACGTCACATGGAAGCAATCAATCATTTTGCTATGCTATGATTAATTATGGGGAGTGAAATTTGCACCCCCAAAATTGCAAACCACACCCCCCTTCCATTTTTTAAATAATATTTCATATCCCTCTTTTCATACTTCCTAAAACGCCCTCAGTCAGATTTTCTTTTTTCTTTTTGGTCTTTTCTTCTCTCTCTCCTTCCCGATCTTCACCAAGGTCCTCTCTCTCTCTCTCTCTCTCTCTCTCTCTCTCTCTCTCTCTCTCACAGCAATCACCGCCGTGCCTCACCTCCACCACCATCGCACTCACGGGCCTCCGACGACTCGAACTTAGCTTCTACGTCGACCGGCGAGGCAGGCAAGCCGCTCACGCCCCGACACCGGTAATACCAAGATCTGATTTGGGCACCCAAATCTGGGGTACACAGAGCTCTCTCTCTTTCCTTCCCTCCTCCAGCGTCTTCTCCGACGCAATATGGTCACACCTACAACTCCTCTCTTCTTGATTAATCACACATACAAGTCACAGTTCAATTTCTCTAAACCGAGATGAAGAGATGAGAGAGAGAATTTCTCTATGCTTGGTTGACTAGACGGCCCAGACCCATTCTTCAATCCCGCTTCGAACCAAGGCCGAAACTCACTCCAGTTTCAAGGAGTGAACGACTGGAACGCTGTCCTCACCGGCGTCACTGTTCCACCACAATCAGAGCTCCACTAGCAGAACACTAACTGATTTTTGGGCAGCACCCAAACACTCTCTACACCCAAAACTAATCACGTGCAATTCCTTCCCTCTGGTCGATCACATTTACAGGAATCAAACCGGCCTCCAGTTTCGTCTCGGAAAATTTTGGAGACCCGGAGACTTCGACCTGCTTCTAAGGTGTATTAGCTCTACCGGAGCGGATTCACGCGTCCACGCGCCACCACTACAGACATTCAATTGAAGTCCCAGACTTGAAACTCTCCAATTCCGGGAAGTGCAGAATCTCGGACTTGGGTCCCAAAGGTCAAAGCCACAGCCGAACCCAGTGATCTCACTCTTGGTCTCGGTGTCTTACTGATAACCTCGCTCTCTCTACTGATAACCTGTGGAGGTGGATTTAGAGAGCAGTGTGTGCGTGAGAGAGAGAGTGAGGACCTCGGTGAAAATCGGGAAGGAGAGAGAAGAAAAGACCAAAAAGAAAAAAGAAAATCTGACTGAGGGCGTTTTAGGAAGTGTAAAAAGAGAGACATTAAATATTATTAAAAAAATAAAAGAGGTGTGTGGTTTGCAATTTTGGGGGTGCAAATTTCACCCCCCTTAATTATTTGTGGCCCAACCAACTTCTCAGAAAAGTAAAATTGATGACCCCCACCAATTTTTATATATATATTTTTTATGAAACTTAAAATCTCTAATTATTATGATATCTATGGTCACGGTGCCAGGACCAGCAGGTATTAATTTTTTCACCATGGAATCAGTAAAGTTATAACACAAACAAAAGTAATATAGTTTCTAACTTCTTGTACTGTAGAGGTACACTCAGTTTAAAACTCAAATTTTGCTTGAATCACTATATCTAAATTCTTCCTTTGGTCTTTTGGTCTTCAAACATAATTCTTAAGAATTGTAAGAGACTCATTATTAATTTTGAGTTTCTCGATCATAATTGTTTTATTATTATTTGTAAAATAACTTACAAGATATCCGCACGACAATTATATTAATTAAAAAATGACTGATTTTAATAATAATAAAAGTAAAAAGCTTAAAACTACAAGACCACTAAAATAAGAAATTTTAATACAACTAATTTGATTAAAACGAACAAGTCACACCAGTCTGAAACTTTGAACTGGATTACAGAGGATAGCATTAATTTGACGGCGATCTCAATGTACTGTCATTCATGTGCTAGTCCTATATTTGGTGTAGCTACCAGTCATGGAAGATTAATTAACTCGACTCTGAGTCACGATTTTCGAGTTCTTCGCAATTGCAAGTATAGATCAACTTTAATTATTCAGTGCCTACCTAAACGACAAATACTTGCAACAAATTTCCCCATATCAGTCTAGAATTTCCAGATCCATCCATCTGTTTTTAAAGGAACTGGTTTTGCTGCAAAAACCACACTAACCCAAACCAAAACTCAATCAATTTCTATAGATTCCCCTTGTCACCATTGATCTACTGCAAAATTCTCTTCCCCACCCCCCCCCCCCCCCCCCCCCCCCCCCCCCGCGGCGGCTAGGTACAGTATATAGTAATGTTTTCTTTTTTCATGCTAGCTAGATAGATATGGTGTATATATACTCATTACATGCGGTTTGTATTTTATTCATTTAGTATGCATTTCTACGTTATTGGAATATATGCTCCATTAATTGCAACTTGTTTCAGGAGATCCAACTGATTCGGTGGGGATTGATCATATATAGCACTCATGTATGCAAATCGTAAAAGTGGTAGAGATCATACAGTTATTGATGTTATCGATGACCGCAAGAAATGCAAGAATTGCATCTTCAGAGTTCCTAACGTGCTCCGGAGACAAAACCCAGAAGCATATACACCTGACGTTGTTTCTATTGGACCCTTCCATCATTATCGACAAAAGCGAGGAAACGAGGACGGTAATGGAGGCAAAGAAGGCAAATGTGAGGAAGATTTCCAACTCATGGAACGAGTGAAAAACAGCTATTTGAATGAAATTCTCGCACATATGAAGAATATTACTTTGGAAGAGTTGACTGCAAAAGTTATTGAGCTCTCAGATCAAAAGAATGAAGGTGCCTTTGAGGAACGAGCCCGCAATTTTTATGCAGAACGACTTGATCATATTTCTTCCAAAGACTTCATTGAGATGATGATAGTTGACGGTTGCTTCCTAGTTCAACTGTTTCGGAAGTCTAACGATCCGAAACTCAGGGCCTTTGATGACCCGGTGTTCAATATGGACTGTATGTTTCATTTCCTATGCCACGACATTTTGCTCCTAGAGAATCAACTACCTTGGTTTGTTATCCACATTTTGTATGGCCATATTATCCACAGTTCGCATGGCCATACCGTAGATATAAACCCCGGTGAAGCTTCCCTCTCTATTCTCATCCTGAAGGCGCTCAGCATACTGCCCTCACTGAAGCATAGTTGCGCAACCTATAAAACGCATCTCAAGAAAAACAAGTGTCATTGTGATGCTCATGTTCTGCACATACTTGATCTGGTAAGAGCTTCCATAATTATTCCATTAACGACCATAGAAGAGAGAGCGCATAAAGCAACTGATAAAGAAGGTACATCCAGCCCTGAAGAACATCAAGTGCACACTGGGAACAAAGACAAGAGAGACAATAAAGCTGTCCATGAAGACCCAGATCAACATCAAATTCGTACCGCAACCGCACTGTCAAAGGCAGACATTAAATTCGAAAAAGTCGAAAGGGAGAGCATAATGGACATTCGATTCAACAAGGGTGGGTGGTTCAGGAATGGGATTCTTGAGATTCCACAGCTAAACGTTGGAATGTCATCGGAAACATTATTCAGGAACCTCATTGCAATTGAGCAATGCTACCATGGTTATTCAAATGAGATAACGTCTTATGCCATCTTTATGGATAACCTCATCTCTTCAAATGAGGATATGGAATTACTTTGCAAGGAAAAAGTAATTGGTAACTGGATGAGTGATGAAGATGGTTGTAAGTTCTTCAGCAATCTTTACAAGGACATCCCGCACGAGAAGTTCTACTATGTAGAGCTGTGCGAAAAAGTGAATGATTGTTACAGATCGAAATGGTTTACATGGTTGGCTTTACTCAAGAGTGAAAAATTTTCTAACCCTTGGAGAATTTTGGCTTTCGGGATAGGTATTATCGTTTTGACTCTCACCTCGTGGAACGCGGCAAACAACATTCGGATTCACTGGCATAAGTGAAGTTTAGTAGCTAGCAAATTATTCACAATTGCATGTGTTTGTCACTTTCTTTGTGTGTGGCTGTCGTTGTTTTTGAGATATTTTATTGTACCTCTTACATATTTCGATGCATATGTCGTTGTACCTCTACTTGTTGGATCTTAATTAGAATTATAATTTTCTCTTGTTTGATTCTGATAATGCACTGAAAATGAATTCTATTGCTTTTTTTCTCTTTGATAAAAAGAAAAACTTTAATAAAGTGAGGGAAAGTCCAACCAATCCTTTTGGCTGAACGTCGTCCCTACTTCTTTGGCATTTAGTCGTCCCGAAGACATGAAGATGGATTGATTTATATAAAGCTTTTGTTTGCGTCCATCTGTCAATTTCAATATTGCAATGACAACATGAACAATACGAGCACCAAGTACTGATCGAACACTCATGAAAACGCATATTTTTCTTCTACGTTCACAACTGCCCTGTGGTCAAACACATTTCGCAATAACAAATAGACCCAAGAGATACCCTCCTCGCAAGTTGTAAAACTGTAGTAACTTTGCCGACTTGCCAAAGAGGGATAGAGTAGTGAGTTGCCAGACATAAGGTCTTACTATCTATTGCCAGAAATGATGGAGCCAAACCACTTGATATACATGAGGACTAAGAATTAATGAATATGATTCCGAAAATTAAAGAATCGAACATCAGTTACAGCTGCTAGCAGGACCTATGCTTCCTTATGCCATCTCTTCTTCCTAGCTAGCTTGTTTCTTTGTCTAAGCTGTCAAAGATAACGGTTGTACATGTCACTACTTAAAGCAGAGAACTTATGAACGTAAAACTTCAAAGAATAAGAGTAATGCACATACCAGTAAACTGCTCCATTTTAATTGTGCAAAACTCCTAAAACCATCTCCTCCCTGCATCAACCTACCAAATTTTAAAAATAATTCAGAAAATCAATGCATGATCGCAAAGCTAAACTCTGGACCACCATTTATTTTTTTCAACCCAAAACCCCATTTGTTCATGTTCGATCAGTAAACTTCACTATGTTAGAAACATAGAAGCTGACTTTATCATTAAGTAAATTGCCAAGTGCCTCGATCATGGTGTCATATCAAGAATGGTAAAATTGGTTGAGTTTTTTTTAGTCCAAAAATATTTTTGGCAAGATCCTTTAAAGGGATTTAGCTTGGTGGGCCGATACATGCGGCTCAAAATTAAGTCTACTTGAGTTTGGGTTCTAGCGTCACCCATTTCGAAGTTCATAAGGAAACCGAGCCCTTATTGGAATCAAGTAGCAGAGATTGAATAGGAAACTTCAATCAATAATCCTTCTATGTCAAGGAACAGTCGACAACCCTAAGGTATAAATACCAGGTTTCAAGGACAAAAACGAACAAAAAATCTTCAATTGTTGAAGGATGTCAACATCATGTGTGCCTATTCAAAGTAGGGTTTAGTCGTAGAGTTGTAATAGAAGAAGGTTCTAGATTTTCTAGTTATGTTTGGATTCTATTACCTTTCATGTACTCTATAAATCCCTATATAAAGGGCTCCTATTATCAATAATAAACACACAATTCTCTCTGCAATTCCATTTTTACTACAACACGTTATCAGCACGAGCCATAACCCTAGCCTAAAAGAAAAAAAAGAAAAAGAAAACCCTAAAAACCCTCATCACCAAAAACTGCCGCAGCTTTCAACCCTAGCCGCAAGCCCTAGCACGAGCTAGCCTCCCCACTGCCCCCTACTGCCCCGCTTGCGCGCTTGCCACCTGCCGCAAGCCTCCTTGCTGCCCCTGTAGCCAACACACCCAACGCCCAGCCTAGCGCTCGCCTGCCCCCAGCCTGCCCTTGCGCTCACACTTGCGTGCTGCTGCCTTACAGCGTCCCTTCTGCCCCTGCGCTCCTACCGCACACCCAGCGCGCCCGTGCGCCTGCCAGCCCTCCAAGCAACGCGCCCGCGCGCCTGTAGCCCCTGCTACTCCGCAACTCACTGCAGCCCTGCGTTCCAGCCCTCTCTGCCACGACCAAGATTGTAAACCGGTTGCAATCCTAGCTTAGGATCGAATAGCCACTGCAATCCTAGCTTAGGATCGAACAGCCACTACAATCCTAGCTTAGGATTGAAGTGCTACCACTGCTGCAAGCCTCGCTTCATCATCTCCTCAGTTAGCTTCTCTCCATCATGCCTGCATCAACACGCGCATGACTCAAACCTCGAATCAACAAGTTTGTGAGATTAAAATTCCTGCTTTCTTGTCTTTTAAATTCCTTTATTTGCTGCAGGATTTGAAATAAACGAACATGGTTTCAATTATTTAACAAGCGAAATTGTGGAGATTCACGCTAAACGAACTAAGAACGTTCGTAATCAATGAACTAAGAGTGTTCATAATAAACGAACTAAGAGCGTTCGTAATCAATGAACTAAGAGTGTTCGTAATATTCAGACTAAGAGCGTCCGCAAGCAACAAATTGTGACCATTTTAAAACATCATTGTTTGGTCTAATCCAAATATTCTTGGAAATTGATTTCTTGGTAGCATAGCTCGGAAATCTTATTATTTAGTTTTCATGGAAGTTTAGCTCCGAAACTAATATATCTTCTCTTCTTATTTTCAAGATGTTGAATGAACCAAGACTCGACTTTCCCATGCTTTATTCAACAGGCTCGGATTACCATAGCTGGGTAATCGATGTTGATAACCACCTCACTTCAAAGGGAATATTACCCATAATCCAGGCACCTAACCTGGATCTTGTGTTCGTACGAACACCTACAAAGCATGCTCAAGCAGTTATCTTGATGCGACATCATATGGACAAAGCACTCAGATTGGAGTATATGTTGATCAAGGATGCAAGAGAGCTATGGGTAGCCCTAGAAGAGCGCTTTGGCAATGTCCAAGATTCCCTCCTCCCTGACTTGAAGGTTCAATGGAACAATCTGCGCTTCGCCGACTTCAAGTCTATTGCTGAATATAATTCAGAAGCTCTTCACCTACAATCCATGTTGAGATTTTATGGACAACTTGTCACAGAGCAAGAGCTAATTGAGAAAACTCTCTCCACCTTCCCCGTCTCAGCAATTGTGGTCTCAAAGAAATATCGTACTAAAATTAATGCTGGACGGATCACCAGGTTTCATCAGCTTATCAATTTTATGTCTGTAGCTGAGAAACATGATAACATACTCATGAGGAATTATAATTCAAGGCTCATAGGAACTAAGAGCGTTCATGAGGTGAATTATAATGCACCCAAAGGAGGCCACAAGGAGCGAAACCCTAAGAAAAAAGGGACATGAGGGACGTATGGGTCCATATAACCTCCCTGACAAGGAAGGAAACAGCAAGTTTGGTGCGGATACACGTGGTGGCAATGCCACACGTGAGAGAGGTTGTCGTGGTATCCCTGGCCGTGGTGGTGGCGCCAACCCTCCTAGGGAACGTCCACAACGTGCACTTCAATTGAAGGGAGTCATCCACAATGACGTGTGTCATCGATGTGGATCAAGTGAGCATTGGTTCAAGTAATGCAAGGCAAGCGCCCAACTAGCTGCACACTACAAGGAGTACAGAGACCTGAGGGAGCAAGAAGTATACCTTGCAGAAGAAGAAGAATATGATGGAGACGTCAATCTCACCATAGAGGACTTCAAAGCTGAAGATGAAGTGCACAAGGATGCCGTATACACTACTAGAATTTACCCAATGAGTGACAAACCACTTTTGTCACCTATTCTGACATTTTCGTCACCTATAGGTATGGGTGACGAAAAAAGTTCGTCACCAGTTTCGTCACCTATAGTGCGTGACTGATTCCTTTAGGTCACGAAATGCTAATTTCGTCACTAAAATGGGTATGGGTGACGAAATAAATTAGTCACCCAATCTCTAACATTTCGTCACCCATTCTTTTTCAAATCATGTTGTTTTTTTATTTTTGGGCCCAATTTTTTTTTCTACCGCCAAATTTGACTATTGGTGACGAAAATAGTTCGTCACTATTTTTGAATCATTTTTAAATTCTGAATTTTGGTGCCAAAATTATTTTTACCCACCAAATGCAATACAATTTGTGCCAAATTAATTTCGTGTCTAATTATAAAATATTAATTTACTTCTTTCTCCAAATATAGTATATATGAAAATTAATTTTAAATTAATAAATATATGTTATCAACACTTTACAACAAGAAGTAATAGGTAAATAAGTAGCATAAATATATGTTAACATGCTTATTAGCCAGTACTTTACAAATATAATAACTTGAAAAGTTACATGTCAGGTGCCGGATGCATATGAAATTTCAAGGCATCATATTTACATCCAAATTGTATCCTGCCAAAAGCTATAAGGACATTATTTATCTCTACTTCTTCATTGACCAAACACCACCATTGCTGCCCCGATGCTGATGCATGAGACTTTCTCAACATAGGTCACAATTTAACCCTTCTACATTTGCCAATAACAAAGCAATTCAAAGCCCAAATAATGGTAATGAGAAAAGTATAGTATGTAAATACTCTATAAGAACTGCACAAAAATAGTTTGTCATTTGTAAAGAAGCTCCTCATCCTATTTCTATATTATTTTTATATGTCAGCAAGACAGAACAAACTAAGGGACAAGTTTTCAAAGCAAATGAAACAAATCAATTTGACAAACATATTTGATAATAGAGTTCCAAAGAACCAACTAAAACAATCATACATTCAACACAAACTTTAGCAAAGCAACGTGGTTCCACAATCCTCACAGTACATCACACTGTCTGGTATTCCTTCCAATAGTTTTTAGATCACAATCCTGGCTAACATGCAAAAGTGGATACTACAAAGCTGAGAGATTGATATAAAGTCAAAAGTAAATGTTACACCAAAAAATAGTAGAACCAAATCTACTGCAATACGGAATTAGATGATGGAGCCAAAATCCCATAAGATAATATGCTAAGAATGCATTGACTTACAATTACTAAGCTTTCCCAAAATGGACGTCTGCGTCGAAAGCACCCAATAGTTAGCCTCTTCTAAGTGAACAACTGCATTATAAAGAAATTGTCTAAGCAATTTCAACACTAATACTTTAAAATTCCAAGATTTATGAGGTCAATTTCTAATTACTTGAGCTCTATTTTTCACACCATAAATTCTGATCAAAATACTAGTTTGGAAATTTGAAGAATCAGGCAAACATGGGGAAGCAAAGTAAATTAGAGGTAGAAGAACTCACCGGCAACAAAGACGACGTTAATGGCAACCTGGATTATTGCTTGTAACCTGATACGTTAGAGTTGACCACAGAGAGAGTTAGCCCAAGATTATTTCAAATGAAGAAAAGCTTGAAAGATGAAAAAGAGAGAGGAGATAATTGGCACAGTCTAGCCTTATTACTCACTGAACTGAAAAGAAAAATGTAAAGCTTTTATATAATCCTCACAGAGCTTTCTTAACACTATGAGCTATTGTTTCTCTTTCTTCTTTCCCTAACATTTGAGCTATCTAATTAAGAGAACTGAAGTATAGAGAACATTTATTCACATATTGATAAAATCCGCGCGCGCGCACACACACACACACACACACACATATATATATGTGCATATCCCTAGCACTAAGATCTTCAGAAACAGTAACTTACAAAATCATACAGAAACAACAAATAATCAAAAGCCACCAATGACCTAAAACATACAAAATACAAATTGCAAAAACTCACAAGCAAACACACACTTTTGGGGTTTGGTAAACGCTTACAGTTTTGATCTGATTGCTCTAAACACATTAGAACCGTCTTTCTCAATCAAACCAAGAAACCAAGAAACCCATCAATGCAATCTTTACACAGGATTGTCACATTAGGTTCACTCTCCAACCATTGCAGTTTTGCATATCAATTAAGGGTAGATTCAAATCCAAGCATTTTAGACAAAATGAAACAAGTTGGCACTCTATTTGCATAATTAAAAAAATGAAACAAGGCAAATTATATACCTGGCCATCTGCAATTATCAACAGAAACTTAACAAAACTATTGAATTTGCCCAAAATCCTTTCTAATTTCAGAAAAAGCCATACACATACTTTAGCAGAAAAGGCCCAACATTTTACGACTAATGAGAAGATTCAGAGAAATAAATTGTCCCAAAGAGGAAGGAGGACTCTAGTTTTTCGTCAAGGAGCAATCTATCTTACGAAATAAAACCCATAAATTCTATATGTGAGAGAGACGGAGAAAGAGGTTTTGATTCAAATTTTATATATTCCCCAAATTATCAAGGCCTAGGCATCTTCAGCTTACCTAACAAGCTCTCTAAGGAACACCTCCTTGTGGCTGTATAGACTATGAACTATCAAATCCATTAGCCAACTGACTCGCAATTAGTTTCAAAGTCCTCAGTTTTCAATTCAAAACTCATAAACTAAAATCTCAAAAGCAAAAAAATGAAAATGAAAACTATAAACAGTCTCGACTATGAACAAAGCCCTATAATTTAAACCCAATGCATCCATTTAGATTGCCCATATAACAATAACACCACAAATCATCTAAAAGTCTAGAACTTTCAGAACCCAATTGAGTCAGAACCCAAAAAGAACCAAACTTTAGTACAAACAGAGAGAAACCCACCTCGGCTTGGTACTGGAATTCCTCACCGGGCGTATCGGCGACCTCTTTCTCGGCAATAGATTGAATGTCGCGACGAGTATGCAATTGTGAGGGAGACAGAGACAGACGGATTGCTAGCAATGGAGAAATCATCTCCGGAGATAAAGCCCATAAGTTATAAGAGATGAATCTTTAGAAAGTGAACAGCTATAAGGATTTGAAATCAGATCTCGCAGGAGACTTACCACAGATCCAAAAAATGTGAGACCACAAATCAACCACGGTGGAGATTTGGCAGTGAGTGGGAGACTGAGAGAGAGAGATCGCGGCGAAACTGCAGTAATGAGGTCTCGAGAAATTGGAACGATGATGGAGACTGTGAGTTGAAAGTAATGCAGATGGAGAGTAAAAGGTTCATGACTATTGAGCGCAGACCCTAAAATTTTATGCAAAAAGCTTTTGGATCTTTTTTTTTTCCCTTACAAAAAAAAAAAAAGATTAGTGCCAAAAAATTTCGACACTAACTATGGGCCCTCCGTCACAATAAATGGGGAACATTGTTGGTCCAAAGTACAGAAGTATGGGTGACGGAATTAAAAATTTTGTGACCCATTCCTACAATAGGTTACAATTTTAAGGTTTGTCACCTATAGTTTTGTGACTAAAAGGGTAAATTCTTGTAGTGATACTTTGATTAGAATAGTCCTTTTTATTTTTCCAAGAATTATGTAATGGCAATATTAATATGCGTTAGTCAATAAATGACAATTGTATTAACTCTTTCTCATGTGGCGCATCTAATGAAGTATGATGTCTAGGAAAGTAATTGGGATTAGTGGTACTTAAGAGAGCCTCGCTCCACCAACATCTCTCTCTACTTTCCTGGTCATATTTGATTGGAGTTACCAAACGGAATGAGTAACTACAATTTGTCTAAGTTTGATTTTTTTATTATTTTGGATTAGACTTTAGGAACTTTGATGTAATCATTGGCTATTTTTATTAATAAAGTATCGTATTTTTATCAATGTCATGGACATGTTTTGATTCTGAACTTTATTATTTTTCAGTATGTTTCCTGGAGAGTTGGCATACTATATTGTGACATTGGCACCACACATACTATATTGTGACATTGGCAACTATTTCTATGGATGACGCCTAGTCGATCTTTAGTGACTACGATGGTTGGACCATCACAATTGATCCATGGTCGAGGACCAGCTCAATTTAAGTTGCCAAATAGCACAAGTTTTAATGTCACCGAAGCTCTATATGCTCCTAGGGCTGGAAGAACCCTATTGAGTTTTAAAGATATAAGAGCCAATGGTTTTCATGTGGAAACACATTGTGAGAATGGACAAGAGTTCCTTTGCATCACCTCTAATGATTACAGACATAAACGAGTATTAGAGAAACTTATGTGTCGCTCTAGTGGGTTGTATGCAATCACTATTCGAGTCATTGAATCAATCCATGTCATGAGAGATGACTTATGGGATTCTGACACATATAGGCTTTGGCACGACCGTCTGGGACTCCCAAATCGTTATATGATGATTTGTATACTAAAGACTTCACACGGACATCAATTTTTCCAAACAAAAAGAAGTTAGAACCGAAATCCAATCTAAGGTAGGGCACAACCAAATTCTTCCTTGGTTGCTTCTAAAGCCCATCATTCATTTTGCAAAGTCTGCTCTTTAGCAAAGTTAGGATCTAAACCATCCTATGCAAAAGACACTAAAGAAAACATCCCATTCTTACAAAGAATCCAATGTGATATTTGTGGACCTATCCAACCAACTTGTGGGCCATTTAGATATTTTATGGTGTTGGTTGATGCATGACACGCTAGTCACATGTCATGCTTTTGTCCACAAGAAATACTGCATTTGCTAAACTCCTAGCACAAACATTAAGTTAAGGGCTCACCACCCTGATCATCTCATTAAGTTAATTTGTCTTGACAATGTTGGAGAGTTTACATCAAAAACTTTTGATGACTATTGCATTTCCATTGGGATTAAGGTTGAACACCATGTTCATCATGTTCACACCCAAAATGGTCTCGCAGAAGCTGCCATTAAAAGACTTCAAATGGTTGCTAGAGCATTGGTTATGCGTACCAATCTCCCTGTTTCTGCTTGGGGCTATGCAATATTGCATGCAGCTGTGCTTATTGGCCTGAGGCCTACTGCCACTCAACCTTTTTCTGCGTCCCAGCTAGTTACTGGATATGAGCTTGACGTTTCACACTTACGCATATTTGGGTGTGCAGTTTATGTGCCAATTGCGCCGCCACAGCGCACCAAAATGGGACCTCAAAGACGATTAGGCATTTATGTTGGATATGACTTGACAGGACCCGCGCCGGATTCCACCCTAGAATCCGAAGTGGCCCTGCGGGACCCACTTTTAAAGAAGGTTTACCAAAATTTCGGCATAACCTCCCTTAAAAATGGACAACCCAAAAACCTGTGGAAAACAAATTTCACTTCTAAAAAAATTTCCAACCACAAACTCCTGGAGCCACCCTGCTCCCATCATTCAACCAACTCAAGCCCAAAAATAATAACAGTGTATCAAGTATTTCAAGTCTAAGAAACTCCAAGATTTAAGATACTACAATTCACAAAGTTAGGTCGTAGACCTCAAATATAAATTCCATATAAGTCTGGGTCACAAATCCCATAGTAATCAGAGCAATCTAGGAACGTAAATTAACATAGAGTACAGTAGGCTAAACAGGTAACCTACAAAATATGATGACGGAAGCGGATGAGGTCACTATGGCTCACTCCTGAACGCCGAGTAGCAACACTGAAAACTGGGCATTTGAAACCGAAGGGCCCAGGGGAAAGTACATAAAATACGTTAGCGTGAGTAGACAAAAATAAATAATTTTAAACCAAATGGATTTTATACTTTCCCACATTTATTTCCTTTTTTAGACAAAAAATTCCCAATGCATGCAAGGATTAACGAAAATAAAACAAGAGGAGTTCCACTCATGAAAACCGACTAGCCCCGCTAGTCACATACGATTTAAAAGAAAAAGTTGGAACTCTGATACTCAAGGAAAATAAGACCAGCCCCGCTGGTTAAACGAAAATCGAGCTAGCCCCGCTAGCTTAAGTAGTAAAGTGAGTAGGGGAAAGCGATAGCCATACGAGTGAGCCTCCCAGGCTCGGGTGATAGCCTCCCAGGCTAAAATACTCCCATTACTCCCGTAATATACCCTTACGCCACTAAGTGTAGCGATAGGAAACCAGGCTACAGAATTACTGTCACATAGACAGTAACCTGCCCCACAAAGGCGGAGGGCTACGGTGATCCCATCACCACGCCACAAAGGCGGAAAATCAATGCTAGCAATGATAAGTCACCCAAAGTATGGCAAAAGAAACCCGAAAACCAAGTAAATCCATAAGTACATAAAGCTTCCCCATCTCTCGTAAAAGAGTTTCCCATGACGTGTCCCACACGCCAAGATAATCTCAAGTTCAAAATAAATAGGAGATAAATAAATATAAAGATTTACTCCATCGAAATCTCATTTCGAAAATCTCATAAAAGTCTCAAATCGACGAATATAAATATAATATAAATAGTATAAATCCGGAAATCACATCGAAAACAATTCGTCGAAAATCAACATCAATTATAAATTCGAATCCGAGCATAACAACTTAATAACCGAAACTCACAACCGGTATAAATCATAATTATTTCATGAGAATCATTATTGAAAGCAAATCCACGAGATAAATCGCAATCAAATTCATATGCTCGGAAAATAATATGTTAATTAAATAGAACATGCTTTAATAAATAAATGCATGCATCACTTATTTGAAAACAAAAGTCCACTCACAGTATATGATCAATCCTGACGTCGCTCGGTATTTTCCTCTCGTCCTGTACGAATAGCACTCGTAAAAATATATTTACAGGACGGAAATTAACTTTACGATAATTAGAATTTGAAATTCATAACGTCCCCCTTCAAAATCCAACTCCTTAATTCACAACGAATCCATCCACAATATTCCAACAATATTCATTCATCTATATATAAATTTTAAAGTGAATTCGAAAGAATTTCAGCGATCGAATTCACGTAAATCGATAATTATCCATTTATACTCAATTCGTAATTCCTCCAATTTCCACCAAACTTCATGTATAAAATTCTACAATCGTTAAGGGATTTATGGAGCCAAAATAGTAATTAAAACTCAGCTCTACGCGCCACCACGCGCCACCCACAGTGGCCGCGCGTGGGGCCCACTCGCCACCGGCAACCACCACCAATGGCCACCAAATTTTGGCAGCACCACCTACTCAACAGACCCAATCTCTTTCTCAACTACAACAAGTTCCAATTTTACCTGAAAGAGCTCCAATTAAGCCGGTGACAATTTTCCAGAAAAATTCAAGAACCCTAGGATCGGGTTTGATCGATTCGACCTCCACACTGCAAATTGGAATGCAAGGCCTTAGGGGAAATGATCTCCAGCAAAAACCCGACCTTCGACGCCGGTTTGGTGACCGGAGATGGCCGGAATCGTCGGAAATCGGCAAAACTCGCAAGTCGCTACAGTAATCTTCCCAGCAAGAAATCGAGCTCCTCCGGCCAAATCTCCCCAAAATACCACCACAGATGCGTCAAGGGGGAGGAGACGAGCTTGGGGATGGCCGGATTTCATCGTGGGTCGGCCGGAGAGGGAAGAAATCGAAGGGAGAAAAATCGGGCCGAAAGGGGAAGAAGTCGGGGGAGAAGAGAGGGAGAGTTACCGTGGGTTTCCGAAAATGGAAACCTACAGTGGTAACTTTCTATATATATATTTTTGTTACCATGAATAGTAACTTCCACATTTTAAGCTATAACTTTCACATACGAACTCCAATTTTTACGTACCACATATGCACGCGCTCGGTTTAACGTCCTCTACAACTTTCATGAAGGAAATTTTCTCAAATTGTTAACCCATAAAAAAGTCAACTTCTAGCCACCCCCCTAAAAGATAAAACTATAACCGCGAATGGTAAAACATACAGTGATTCGTGTAACTCAATAAAAGGGGTAAATCGGATGTGGGGTGTAACAATTCACCCCCCCTTAAAAAAATTTCACCCTCGAAATTTACATACCTGTCAGAACAGATGGGGGTACTGCCGTCTCATTAGATCTTCCGGTTCCCAAGTAGCTTCCTCCACCAAATGATTACTCCACAGTACCTTAACTAAAGGTATTGTCTTGTTTCTAAGGACCTGCTCCCTTTTGTCGAGTATCTAGATCGGTTTCTCCTCATAAGTCAGGTCCTCCCTCAAACGAATAGGCTGTTCTTCTAAGACATGAGAAGGATCAGCAATATACTTGCGGAGCAGGGACACGTGGAAGACATCCTGAATCTTTGATAACCTCGGAGGTAGTATTAATTTGTAAGCAACTGGGCCAACTCGCTCTTTAATCATAAAAGGTCCAATATATCGAGGACTGAGCTTCCCCCGCTTTCCAAATCTTACAACGCCCTTCCAAGGGGACAATTTCAAGAATACCCAATCACCTTTTTGAAACTCCAAGTCTTTCCTGCGGTTATCGGCATAACTCTTTTGTCTACTTTAAGCTGCCCTGAGTTTCTCCTTGATCAATTTAACTTTTTCAGTGGTAATCCGTACAATCTCTGGGCCTATGAGTTTTCTTTCTCCCACTTCATTCCAACACAAGGGAGTACGGCACTGTCTTCCATAGAGAGCTTCGTAAGGAGCCATGTCAATACTGGAATGATAACTATTATTGTAAGCGAACTCAATCAATGCCAGATGGCTATCCCAACTTCCTTTGAATTGCATAACACAGGATCTCAACATGTCTTCCAAAGTTTGGATAGTTCTCTTTGATTGCCCATCAGTCTGTGGATGAAATGCCGTGCTAAAACTTAATCCAGTACCTAAAGCCTCATGCAGACTCTTCCAAAATTTTGAAGTGAAACGAGGATCTCAATAAGAGACAATAGAAACGGGTGGTCCATGAAGTTTTACGATTTCATTAACATAAAGTTCCGCCAGCTTGTCCGTCCCGTAAGTTTTATTGATAGGTAAGAAATGAGCAGACTTAGTGAGTCGATCCACAATCACCCAAATACTATCATGATCATTACGAGTTCGCGGAAGACCCGAAACAAAATCCATGGTGATGTGCTCCCACTTCCACTCCGGAATAGGCAACGGCTGTAGCAATCCTGAAGGTTTCTATCTTTCTGCTTTTACCTGTTGGCACACCAAGCACCTACTCACATATGCTGCAATTTCTCTCTTCATATTTCTCCACCAATAGTATGGTTTTAAAGTTCGGTACATTTTTGTCCCGCCGGGATGCATAGCGTAAGCAGAACTATGAGCCTCATCCAAAATTTCTCGTTTAATATCATGAAGATTAGGTACACATATTCTATTTCCAAACATTAAGGCTCCATCTCTTCTGAGAATAAAGTCCGTTCTAGTGCCATTACTCACTGCTTCTTTTAATTGTCTTAGATATTCATCTTCATCTTGTGCCTCCCGCACTTTATCAATGAGATTCGGCCTCACATGGAAGCTAGCTATCAATGCTCCAGACTCATTCTCAATCGTCAAATTAACTCCCGTAGATCGTAATTCATAAAGTAAAGGAACTCGAACTGCCTTCAAATGGGCTAAAGAGCTAGAGGGCTTTCGGCTAAGTGCATCAGCTACCACATTGGCCCTTCCTGGATGGTACTCAATAGTGCAATCATAGTCCTTAATCAACTCTAACCACCTCCTTTGCCTCAAATTTAAGTCCCTTTGGTTAAGTAGATACTGGAGACTTTTATGATCCGTGAAAATCTGGCATCGTGCCCCATAAAGATAGTGTCTCCATAACTTAAGTGCAAGTACTACAGCAGCAAGCTCAAGGTCATGAGTCGGATAGTTCATTTCGTGAGGTTTCAGCTGCCTAGATGCATAGGCAATCAGATTTCTATGCTGCATCAACACACAACCTAAGCCTTGTCTTGAGGCATTACTGTAAATTACATATTCCCCGCTATCATCAGGCAATGCTAGAACTGGGGCACGAGTTAAACGTCCTTTGAGTTCTTGAAAACTTTGTTCACACTCCTCCGACCAAACAAATTTAGCACCCTTCCTGGTCAATTTAGTGAGGGGGGCCGCAAGTCTAGAGAAATCTTGCACGAACCGCCGATAATAACCGACCAAACCCAAGAAACTACGAATTTCCGTCACGGTGGTGGGTCTTCCCCAATTCAAAACCGCTTCCACCTTTTGAGGATCCACACTAATAACTTCAGCTGACACCACATGACCCAAGAATCCAATGCTGTGAAGCCATAATTCACACTTACTCAACTTGGCATATAGTCTAGCCTCCCTCAAAGTCCGAAGTACTAGCTTCAAATGCTTAATATGAAGCTCATCACTCTTGAAGTAAACCAGAATGTCATCAATAAACACAATCACGAAACGGTCCAAGTATGGGCGGAATACTCGATTCATGAGATCCATAAAGGCTGCAAGAGCATTGGTTAATCCAAAAGGCATCACCACAAACTCGTAGTGACCATAACGTGAACGGAAAGCAGTCTTAGGTACGTCAGACTCTCTTATCCGTAATTGGTGATAACCTGTCCTCAAATCAATCTTAGAAAAGACTTTGGCACCCACAGTTGATCAAATAAATCATCAATCCGTGGTAATGGATACTTGTTCTTCACTGTGACCTTATTCAATTTTCTATAATCAATACACAATCTCAAGGTGCCATCCTTCTTCTTAACAAAAAGCACCGGAGCACCCCAAGGGGACACACTTGGCCGAATGAAGCCTTTATCCAACAACTCCTGTAACTGGGTCTTCAACTCTTTTAACTCAGCTGGGGCCATTCTATAAGGTGCCTGATATATAGGTGTAGTACCAGGGAGCAATTCAATGGTAAAGTCTATTTCTCTTACTGGAGGTAAACCAGGTAGCTCATCAGGAAACACATCCGGAAACCTCCTGACCACAGGAATATCCTCAATATTCAACACCTCCCTCTTTGTATCTACAATGTGTGCCAAATAAGCCTGACAACCTTTATTCAAAAGCTTTTCAGCTGTAATGGCCGAAATTAGGCAAGAGGAGAGAATGTTCCTCTCACCACAGAAAGTGATTTCCGGTTTTCCTGGACTTCGAAACACTACTTCTTTACGGAATCAATCAACCAATGCACCATGTGTCTCCAGAAAGTCCATCCCCAGAATTACATCAAACTCAACAAGATCTAGAGGAATTAGGTTGGCCTCCAGGCAAAAACCGTCAACCATTACACCACAACCATTAAAAACCCAATCTATCTTAAGTGCTCCTCCCGCAGGTAAAGAAACATGCCACTCACCAATAAGGAGTGATGATGGAACATTTGCAAAACATGCGAATCCACTTGACATAAAAGAGTGCGTCGCACCGGGATCAATTAAGGTTAAAGTAGGTTGATTAAAGATAAACAACGTACCAACGATAACCTTCGGTGAATCGCGGCCCTCCTGCTGGGTCATGGCGTGCAGTCTAGCATGTGTCACAGGACGACCTCGCTGAGCCCTGTCCTGCTGAGAACTAGCTCGGCCTACCGAGCTGGTGCGGGCACCGCTAGTCGACCCGCCAGCAGAGGACTGACCAATAGTCTGAGTGGGGGTAGATCTGGCTCCCTGAGCCAAAAGAGGGCAGTCTCTCCTGAAGTGGTCCTGCTGACCACACATAAAACATCCCACTGTCTGATGCTGCCCAAACTGAGTTGACTGGCTAGTCGAAGCCCCACTCCAACCACCATGATAAATCCTGGACCTCTCAAGCTGCCCAGACTGTCGTCCACTAAACTGACCCCGAGAGAATCTCCTGAAACGTCCCCTGGATCTATTACGGGACCTCGAACTGGAACCACTGCTCTTTCCACTACCAACTGAAGAACCAGAACCGGATGTGGAAGTAGCCCTCTTAGATGGACCCTGGCTAGGGCCACCAGGATCCCTAGGGTGAAATCTGGCAGATGAGTCTGACTCAATGTCCAAGGCATAAGATACTGCCTCAGCAAAACTCCGGTACGGTGTTCCTAACATCTTATCCTTAAACCTTCCTCCAAGTCCCTGAACAAATCTACGGATCTTGCCTTGCTCAGTACGAACCAAGTCCGGCAAATGGTGAGCCAAGGAGAGAAACTCTTGCTCAAACTCCAACACTAACTGATCCTCTCTCTTCTCCAAATTCAAGAACTCATCCTCCATCCGATTAAGGTGGGCATCACTAAAGTAACGTCCATAGAAGTGGGCTTTGAACATATCCCATGTCATCGGACCAGCATTTGCAGGGTCATTGACAACACCAGTCCACCAATGCCAGGCGGTATCCTCAAGGAACTGTACTGCCAAATTCACTTTCCTGTCCTCTGGAAGGTCCATCTGGGAGAAAACTCTCTCCATCCTGTCAAGCCACCGCTGAGCCTCTACAGGTGAGGCGGCAGAGGCAAAAGTCTGAGCCCCATGCCTCCTAGCACGCTCTACAGAATAGTCGGTACGTGACCCGGGGAGTGCTGCAGCAATCTGCCGAAAGAACTGCCAAAAGTATCCGCAAACCCCCTAGGTATCGGCTCATCATCCTCAACAGGAGGAGTTCCCCTACGTGCTCGGCTATTTCGAGCCATAGTACCTGAAGAAAGAGTATTTAAGAAGTTCAAGGATCAGGACAACAAGGTATCTACTTTACTTGCATAATAACACACTAGTACCGAAGAGCACACGATGGGGATCCGGCGCGGTCGGGCCATCACTCGGGAGGTACTAGGCGTCATTAGGCATATAAAGTAGCAAGGAAGTAAGGAAGTCTACAGAATCTAGAAACCTAGTGCTCTGATACCAATTGACAGGACCCGCGCTGGATTCCACCCTAGAATCCGAAGTGGCACTGCGGGACCCACTTTTAAAGAAGGTTTACCAAAATTTCGGCATAACCTCCCTTAGAAATGGACAACCCAAAAACCTGTGGAAAACAAATTTCACTTCTAAAAAAATTTCCAACCACAAACTCCTGGAGCCACCCTGCTCCCATCATTCAACCAACTCAAGCCCAAAAATAATAACAGTGTATCAAGTATTTCAAGTCTAAGAAACTCCAAGATTTAAGATACTACAATTCACAAAGTTAGGTCGTAGACCTCAAATATAAATTCCATACAAGTCTGGGTCACAAATCCCATAGTAATCAGAGCAATCTAGGAACGTAAATTAACATAGAGTACAGTAGGCTAAACAGGTAACCTACAAAATATGATGACGGAAGCCGATGCGGTCACTATGGCTCACTCCTGAACGCCGAGTAGCAACACTGAAAACTGGGCATTTGAAACCGAAGGGCCCAGGGGAAAGTACATAAAATACGTTAGCGTGAGTGGACAAAAATAAATAATTTTAAACCAAATGGATTTTATACTTTCCCACATTTATTTCCTTTTTAGAAAAAAAATTCCCAATGCATGCAAGGATTAACGAAAATAAAACAAGAGGAGTTCCACTCATGAAAACCGACTAGCCCCGCTAGTCACATACGATTTAAAAGAAAAAGTTGGAACTCTGATACTCAAGGAAAATAAGACCAGCCCCGCTGGTTAAACGAAAATCGAGCTAGCCCCGCTAGCTTAAGTAGTAAAGTGAGTAGGGGAAAGCGATAGCCATACGAGTGAGCCTCCCAGGCTCGGGTGATAGCCTCCCAGGCTAAAATACTCCCATTACTCCCGTAATATACCCTTACGCCACTAAGTGTAGCGATAGGAAACCAGGCTACAGAATTACTGTCACATAGACAGTAACCTGCCCCACAAAGGCGGAGGGCTACGGTGATCCCATCACCACGCCACAAAGGCGGAAAATCAATGCTAGCAATGATAAGTCACCCAAAGTATGGCAAAAGAAACCCGAAAACCAAGTAAATCCATAAGTACATAAAGCTTCCCCATCTCTCGTAAAAGAGTTTCCCATGACGTGTCCCACACGCCAAGATAATCTCAAGTTCAAAATAAATAGGAGATAAATAAATATAAAGATTTACTCCATCGAAATCTCATTTCGAAAATCTCATAAAAGTCTCAAATCGACGAATATAAATATAATATAAATAGTATAAATCCGGAAATCACATCGAAAACAATTCGTCGAAAATCAACATCAATTATAAATTCGAATCCGAGCATAACAACTTAATAACCGAAACTCACAACCGGTATAAATCATAATTATTTCATGAGAATCATTATTGAAAGCAAATCCACGAGATAAATCGCAATCAAATTCATATGCTCGGAAAATAATATGTTAATTAAATAGAACATGCTTTAATAAATAAATGCATGCATCACTTATTTGAAAACAAAAGTCCACTCACAGTATATGATCAATCCTGACGTCGCTCGGTATTTTCCTCTCGTCCTGTACGAATAGCACTCGTAAAAATATATTTACAGGACGGAAATTAACTTTACGATAATTAGAATTTGAAATTCATAACGTCCCCCTTCAAAATCCAACTCCTTAATTCACAACGAATCCATCCACAATATTCCAACAATATTCATTCATCTATATATAAATTTTAAAGTGAATTCGAAAGAATTTCAGCGATCGAATTCACGTAAATCGATAATTATCCATTTATACTCAATTCGTAATTCCTCCAATTTCCACCAAACTTCATGTATAAAATTCTACAATCGTTAAGGGATTTATGGAGCCAAAATAGTAATTAAAACTCAGCTCTACGCGCCACCACGCGCCACCCACAGTGGCCGCGCGTGGGGCCCACTCGCCACCGGCAACCACCACCAATGGCCACCAAATTTTGGCAGCACCACCTACTCAACAGACCCAATCTCTTTCTCAACTACAACAAGTTCCAATTTTACCTGAAAGAGCTCCAATTAAGCCGGTGACAATTTTCCAGAAAAATTCAAGAACCCTAGGATCGGGTTTGATCGATTCGACCTCCACACTGCAAATTGGAATGCAAGGCCTTAGGGGAAATGATCTCCAGCAAAAACCCGACCTTCGACGCCGGTTTGGTGACCGGAGATGGCCGGAATCGTCGGAAATCGGCAAAACTCGCAAGTCGCTACAGTAATCTTCCCAGCAAGAAATCGAGCTCCTCCGGCCAAATCTCCCCAAAATACCACCACAGATGCGTCAAGGGGGAGGAGACGAGCTTGGGGATGGCCGGATTTCGTCGTGGGTCGGCCGGAGAGGGAAGAAATCGAAGGGAGAAAAATCGGGCCGAAAGGGGAAGAAGTCGGGGGAGAAGAGAGGGAGAGTTACCGTGGGTTTCCGAAAATGGAAACCTACAGTGGTAACTTTCTATATATATATTTTTGTTACCATGAATAGTAACTTCCACATTTTAAGCTATAACTTTCACATACGAACTCCAATTTTTACGTACCACATATGCACGCGCTCTGTTTAACGTCCTCTACAACTTTCATGAAGGAAATTTTCTCAAATTGTTAACCCATAAAAAAGTCAATTTCTAGCCACCCCCCTAAAAGATAAAACTATAACCGCGAATGGTAAAACATACAGTGATTCGTGTAACTCAGTAAAAGGGGTAAATCGGATGTGGGGTGTAACATGACTCTCCAACCATTATCCGCTACTTAGAACCCTTGACAAGCGATCTATTTACCACAAGATTTGCGGATTGTCACTTTGATGAGACAGTCTTCCCGTCGTTAGGGGAAGATAAGAACAATAATGTTCAATAGGAACGACATGAATTGTCGTGGTCTGTCCCCACTTTGTCTCATCTTGATCCCTGAACCGCACAGTCCGAAATTGAAGTGTGGAGAATTCTCGATCTTCAGAACGTAGCAAACTCTATGCCTGATGCGTTTTCTGATATCGCTAAAGTGACAAGATCACATATACTTGCTGCAAACGTGCCTGCAAGGATTGATGTCCCTAAAAAACATGGACATGGCGCCACCACTAATGGTGATGGCAATGTGGCTCAGGCCGAGCTCCCAGCAAGGAAACGTGGGAGGCCTAAAGGTTTGATGGATTCTCGCCCAAGAAAGAAATCGAGTTGGCACAAAAAGATCCATTAATCATTGATATAAATAACCCGTCTCATGAAGATATTCCGGATTATGGTTATGTCCAAGAGACATCATTGGAGGACGCTCAAATGTTAAAACCAATTCCAGAGAATAGAGAGATCTCCATGAATTACACTAGTATACATGAGATGTTGAACAGAGATTCTAGTATCCTTGATGATATGTTTGCATATTCTATTGCTCAAGGAATTATAGAACACGATGATATTGAACCTTGCTCAGTTGAAGAATGTCAACAAAGAGCATATTGGCCTAAATGGAAAGATGCGATCCAGGTTGAATTGGATTCACTAACAAAGAGACAGGTATTTGGGCCTATAACGCTGACACCCCCAAATATAAAGCCTATTGGCCATAAATGAGTCTTTGTTAGAAAGCGTAATGAGAAGAATGAGGTTCTTAGATACAAAGCCCGCCTTGTGGTGCAAGGTTTCTCACAACACCTTGGAATCGACTACGAGGAGACATATTCTCCCGTAATGGATGTTATAACGTTTCGCCACTTTGTTAGTTTGGTAGTTTCCGAAAAACTTGACATGCAGCTTATGGATGTGGTTACAGCACATCTGATTATACGCATTTATATGCGTCTAATTGTATCTAAAACACTAGAAATAAGCCAATCCCCTTGTCAATTAATATGTAATTAATTCATTTTCATTATTTTGTATAAAATAAACGGAATTGCGGAAACGAGAGAAATTGGCGCGAAATCAGAGCAAATAATGAAGAAAAGAAGAATCTCTGTTAATTAATCATTCTTTTCATTAATTAATCATTGGATAGTGATTAATTAATTAGATAATGATTAATTAATAGTGGTTGAATCATCAGAAGCAACATCACGTGCAGAGACATTTGCAATCAAGCAATTATTAGTTTAATTGAATTCAGCCACTAAGAAGATGACACATAGCAGCTGTACAATTAATTACTTTGGTTTAATCATGCAAAGAGGGAGCAGCGTTTCTTTCTTCCGTTTGCTGCCAAAACGCACAGCACTCTTCCTCTTTCATTTTTCTGACGTCACTCTCCACCCCTCATCCATGGCAGCCTTGCCACGTGTCCCTTACCCTCTTCTGAACCAACCTCAACCATTCATCAACCCATTCTCTCCTCTCGATTTATATATATATAGCACCAACCCTATTCATATGGGGGGAGAACCAGAACAGCCGCACCAGGCACCGCACCAAACAGAGGCAGCCCCTTTGGGCTGCTCTCTCTCCTCTCCTCCTTCTCCTCCATTTTTCCTATTTTCTTTAGTTTTATTTTAGGGATTTCAAGGAATTTCTAGCACAAGCTTCAAGGATTCATCAAAAGCTATAAGATTCAAGCTTTAGGTATTTGTGGGAGTTGTAATTCAAGGGAAGTCATATTAGCTTCCTAGCTAATTGTGGCTACCTTTGTATTCTCCTACACTTCTATAATCTTTTCTCTTTGAATTTTGTATCTTTGATGTTCATAGTTATAGGTTGTGAGTAATTTTTTTGTTGGGGGTTAGGGTTGTGTCCCTAACCCAAATTTTTTGTAAAAGATGTTTAATTTAATGTAATGATGCAATTTTCATATGATGGATGTTTATATCTATTTTTGTTGGGTTAAAATGCATGTCTAGGAGCCTAGTCAACTCTAGGGTGTGTATTTTGAGCATGTCTAGGACGGAGTTAGAGGCTTGCCCCCTCTAATTCCTAAGCTAGAAACCTTCAATTTCGTATTCGAGGGGTTATAAGCATGGTGATTTACACCCGTTGCGTGATTGCGCGGTTGGGTCACTTAGTAGTCTAATTCCTCGATCTCTACGCCTCTTGATGTGAATTAGTGACCCTCGAACCGGCTCTAATTCATGCCAAGTGAGTCCCTACGGCCCTTGAACCGGAGTAGGAATACCATGAAAGGGAATTTCGGTCCTTGAGCCTTGAACCGCCTTGGATACGACTACCGCCAAAATAGGAAATATGCAGCTACATTAGATTAGCTTCCGACACATGAGATTTGGTGAAGGAACCTCCCTAACACCCAACATTCTCATTTTTATTGTTTACATTTCATTTTTATTTTTTATTGCTTTACATTTCATTATTATTTGTTAAGTTAAAATCAACCCCCAAACATTAAACTCTTCCACTCATTTGTGCATATCCACCACTTGGCTCTTAGTTTTGATTAGGCTTTGGTGAAAACTAAAGCCGAACATTGCTAAGGCTTGGTGCCTTAGATTAACATTTTTATTTATTTTCTTTTTCTTTTCTTTGTTTGCTAAGTGTCTTTATTTCCGATTACCCAAGGATTGTGGGTTAGCCACTAATCCCCGTGGTACGATAAACTTTGGGCATAATATTTCCCTATCTTGATAATGATACGTACGCTTGTGTAAATGTGTATCAAGTCAACATCTCTATGAGGATCTAGATTTAGAGATATATATGACGGTTCCAGATGGACTTCAATTACCCAAGTCAAGTGGCTCTAAACCACAGAGCGCGTTTTCTAGAAGATTGAAATGCTCACTATATGGATTGAAACAATCCGGACGGATGTGGTATAATTGTCTAAGTGACTACTTGATTGGGAAGGGATATGTCAACAATGAAATATGTCCATACGTGTTCATAAAAAGGACAAGTTCCGGATTTGCAATTGTGGCAGTTTATGTCGATGACATGAACCTAATTGGAACTCTAGATGAGTTAAAGGAAACTGCTAAATACTTGAAATCCGAATTTGAGATGAAAGATCTTGGGAAAACATGGTTTTGTCTCGGACTAGAGCTCGAGCACCGTAGTGATGGGATTATGATCCATTAGTTAGCATATACTCAAAAGTTACTAAGGCGCTTTAATGAAGATAAAGAGAAGCCTGTGAGTACTCCCATGATCGGCCGAAGTCTTGAGCCAGAAAAAAATCCATTTCGTCCAAGGGATGAGGATGAAGACTTATTAGAGGCTGAAGTGCCATATCTAAGTGCAATAGGCGCATTATTGTACTTAGCTCAATGTACAAGACCAGCCATCTCGTTTGCAGTGAACTTGTTAGCTCGACATAGCTCTGCGCCAACACGTCGCCATTAGATTGGTATAAAGACAATCTTTTGATACTTGAGAGGTATGATTGATATGAGCTTATTTTATCCCTACAGAGAGAAAAGAAATTATGGAAGTATGGGATCGGACCCCACAAGGCAAAATGCCACATTCCGTGATGTTGACGGCGCCAGTAGGTGGGTGTCTAGTATTGAGTTTGGTTGCGTTTCGCAGCATCTATTGCATCGGTAGGTGCGTGTCTAGTATTGAGTTTGAGATTTTGTTCAGATATATTTATAGATATTAGCTGTGCTAGGTTTTCCCAATAAAGGTTTTGCATAAATGGCAAGGTGATAGCATTTATCCCTGCATCAGCATTTATCCCTCCCCTCCATCAAAATGCAACGATGTCTTGATGGGTTTTGCTGATGCAGGGTATCTCTCTAATCCTCACAAAGGTCGCTTCCAAACGGGTTATGTCTTTACCATGGGAAGCACCGCGATATCTTGGAGATCTACAAAGCAGACCCTTGTTGCTACTTCCTCTAATCATGCAGAGATTATTGCTCTACATGAAGCCTTGCGAGAATGCATATGGCTAAGGTTTGTAATTAGACATATTAGAGTAACTTGTGGTTTGAAGTCTACCACAAATGAACCTAAATGCATTTATGAAGATAATGCAACTTGTATTGAGCAAATGAAATTAGGTTTCATCAAGGGCGACAATACCAAGCATATATCGCCTAAGTTCTTTTACAATAAGCAACAACAAGCACTTCTAAATACTGAAGTGAATCAAATCCGATATGAGGATAATGTAGCGGACTTATTTACTAAGTCGGTACCTAAATCCACCTTCGAGAAACATGTGAAGAGCATCTGATTGAGAAAGTTATCCGAACTCCCATGATTGTAGCAATCAGGGGGAGATACTGACATCAGGGGAGGTATGATGTCTACATGTTGGATCTCGAAGAGTGAATGACGTGTTGTGCTCTTTTTGTCCTTTGACCAGGGTTATTTTTGTCCCACAGGGTTTTTGTTACCTGGCAAGGTTTTTAGTGAGGCAACGATCAAAGCGTCCTCACTAAGTTTGAGCGGCACAAGGGGGAGTGTTGAAGGATGCTGACATAATGTGTGCCTCTTCAAACTAGGGTTTAGTCTTAGAGTTGAAATAGGAGAAGGTTCTAGATTTCCTAGTTATGTTCAGATTTTGTTACCTTTCATGTACTCTGTAAATCCCTATATAAAGGGCTTCTATTATCAATAATAAACACACAATTCTCTCTGCAATTCCATTTTTACTACAACATCAACCAATTAATTGAACAGATTATCAAAGTCTCTCTAGAACAAACCTACCTTCAACCTAGTTGAAAACCAGCGAAGCAAGGGTAACGCCCTCGCAACCCAGCGAAGCTAGAGTCACATTTTAGCAAACTCGTGGTTTCTCCTACTTCCCGGTGATTGCTCTGCTTAGTCTACAACACTGAGTATCGACTCGGTGACGCAAGAGATCACAACACAAGCCCTTATCCGTAAGGCAAGAAGTCATTTTCCTTAAGGCAGAGAAAAGAACCTTGTGACGTGGTTGGTGCTCTCCTCGTCCATAGCGTTTGAGAAGAAGTCAGGTCAAGGGACTCCTCGATGACTGCACCCCACGGTGCTGGCACACCTGCGCATTCAAAAAGAGACTATTTGCTAGCCAAACCAGTTTCTGAGCAGAACATTTTGGCATGCCTAGTGGGACTTGCATAGCATTTCTTTGCGACCGCGACCATTGGGAAGTCAAGCGGTAACCCTTTACCAAAAGGTTTACGTCAACTACCCAAAGCTCAAGATCTCCAGTTACAGGCTGCACTCTCGTGCAGACTGTCGTGGTCTTTCTGACGAACAGATAATTCAAAGATTTTCTCTCAACTTTCTACAATTCTACTTGTCAACTGAATAGGGAGAAGGTCTCCAGCCCACTACTGGGGGCGAGAATTATGCCGGCACCCAGGCAAACAAGGTTGTCAATGCTTCTATCGCCGCCAATGTGGAGAGCGCAACAAGAGGGGTCTTCATTCCCACGCCCATCCCAGAGGGCACAACTATCGAGGAACAGCTCGCGATCATCATGGCTAACAACTACAGATATCGAGAAAAAGTAGTTGAAGATATGGCTAGGGAGATTGCGAAGATAGAGTAGCACCTACGTGAGTTGGACCAGTGCATTGACCAGCATGCTCGAGAGACTAGAAAGCAGATTGAGCGATCAGCAAACGAAGAGAGGAAGCAGGCCAGCGATATCGCTGACAGGCACAGTCTGCAACAAAAGAAAATCATGGAAGCCATCGCAAGCCAAAACTAGCAGACTGTAGCGGAATTTGGAGCCCTCCGCAATAGTGAGTCTAACCTCACGACATAAGTTGCCATGCAGAAAGCTGAGTTAGACCAAGCTAAAGAGGTTTTGAATAAAGCATTGGGAGATCCTAATGCTATCCTAGGTTCGCTTGGTCAACCTTCTAGGTCTGGCAAGTACATGCCACCGAATGCCCGAGACAAGGTTAGCAGTAGCACAGCTACACCTGCAACGGCTGCGACTACTATGTCCTTCAAGACCAAAGAGAAAGCTCTGGTAATAGGTGGCAAAGACAAGGCCACGCCAACTGCCGCGCAGAAGTGTCAGGTCTTGAATATCGATGAAGGCAACCCCGCTGAACCTGTCGCATTTGCTCAGTATGATAGTGATGGCGCAGAGAATGTGTACCAAGAGCTCATTGTGAACTACTATGGGAATGATCAGGCGGGCACTCCGATCAAGATAACTACTTTGGTGAAAGATGTGTCTGCACCAGCAATTACTCTTCAACAGCCCAGTATTCCCCGAACCATTCGCCTTGGGGAAGGGAGAGCGACCGCGAGCCAAGCTGAACCTGTTCAGACCTCTCGCCAAACCGCGGCAATGCTTCCTCCACCTGGCCCAGATTATGTGAGACGTGAGAAGGTAGAAGAGATGATCAGGTTGGCTAACCCTAGGGTCCACTGACTTGATACATATTTACACAAGTATACGTATCATTGTCAAGATAGGGAAATATTATGCCCAAAGTTTATCGTACCACGGGGATTAATGGCTAACCCACAATCCTTGGGTAATCGGAAATAAAGACACTTAGCAAACAAAGAAAAGAAAAAGAAAATAAAAAAAATGCTATTCTAAGGCACCAAGCCTTAGCAATACTCGGCTTTGGTTTTCACCAAAGTCTAATCAAAACTAAGAGCCTAGTGGTGGATATAAACAAATGAGTCGAAATTGTAGGAAGTTTTGAATTGTGGATTAACTAAACTAAACGCAACCGAAAAGTAAACTAAACAACTAATTAACGAACTAGAAAATTAAATTTGGGTTTTCAAATTAATGGGAACATAGGAGTGTCGGGTGATTCACACTAACTCTCTTGCAAATATTGATGTCAATTTCACAAATGCATGCATTTCCTATATGTGTCGAGTCCCGTATCTAGTACCGGTTAAGGCTACTAAACCAATTATTCTTTTGGTATATTGATTATGCCGGTTAAGGCCACAATCAACTCTCTAATTTGAGCATCACGCCGGTTAAGGCCGCAATATCCAAAATTAGAGGCCTAGAGAGCAAGATAACAGAGACCCAAGCAAGCTTAGCTACAATTAAGCTAGCTAATGGTCACCACACTTAAATCCTATATGCCACAAGACTAATAAGTTGTCAATTTATCAATCTATTCATCGTAATTGCCCACAACATAATTTCAAAGGTTGACAAAGCCTAGAAACATGTTTCTAAGGACCAATAAATTCGGATTTAAAGCATACACAATGGAAATTGCATTTATTAAAATTAAATCATCAATATTTATACAAGATGAGTTAGGGGTTCACAACCCTAACTCCCAAAATTGAACTACTCACTACCCATAGTCAAATACATCATCAATAGCAAATAAAATTATGGAATAGATAATAAGGAAGAGAGGGGAGAGTTAGCTTGGTCACTTCTAGCTATGAGCTAGTATGAACCAAGCAATTTCTTCACCCAACTACCCAAAAATGGATGTGTGCTCTTGATGATGATTTCCTTGAAGCCTTGAGTGAGTCTTTCTAAATTCCCAAAATAAAACTAAGGAAACTAAAGAAAATGAAGAGGGAGGAGGAGAGGCTGAGAAAGAGAGCAGCCCAAAGGGGCTGCCTCTGTTTTTTTTTTTTTTTTTGTGTTGCGGTACTGTTGGGGAGAGGGGATATATATAGGTGTGCAGCTGTAGGGTATAAAAGGGAGGAATGACTCTCATTTATTTTGTGGTCAAGAAGAGGAAACGAGATAAGGGTGGCATGTGAGTGAAGGATAAGGGGCACGTGATGGTTATTCTCCTTGGCTGAGAGACAATGCCAGAATGAAACAATGAAAGGAAATGATGCTAGGGAGGACACGTGGCAAAACCAAATTGGTCTAGGAGGTAGAATGATTAACTAATTCATAGTTTAATTGATTAATTAAACCATTAATTGATGGTTTGATTACCCCACGTGCTGCAGCTCAAAGGCTTAATGAACCAATTAGGCTTAATTGAGTAATTAAGCTTAATTAAGCAATTAACAAATCTCCAATTTCGTCTTTTTGTCGAAAACTTAAATCTTCACCATTTTCGCGACATTTTATCTCATATCCGCAACTCCGCTTATTTTCTATAAAATAAATAAAAATAGATTAATTACATAATAATTAACTTGAGGATTAACTAATTTATCATGTTTTAGATACAATTACATGCATAGAAATGAATGTAATCACGCTCATTTCGTTGCGCATGAGTTTGTTGACTATGATGAAATCGAACCACGCTCCGTTGATGAATGAATGCCTGCGTAGAGAGATTTGGACTAAATAGAAAGATGCGATCCAGGTAAAGTTGGATTCTTTAACGAAGAGGAAGGTTTTTTGAGCCAATGATGCTAACACCTCTAGACAAAAAACTTGTTGACTAATGGGTCTTCGTTAGAAAGCGTGATGAGAAAAGGAGATGGTAATCTCGCCTTATGGTGCAAGGCTTCTTACAAAACGGCCTAGAATCGACTACGATGAGGCATATTCTCTCGTAATGGATGTCATTGCACTCCACAACCTTGTCAGTTTGGTAGTTTCTGAATAACTGAACATGCAACTTACAAATGTGGTCAATACGTATCTATATCAGGATCTAGATATGGAATATACATGAAGGTTCATGGTGAACTTCATTTACCCAAGTCAAGTGGCTCTAAACCACGGAGCACGTTTACAATAAGGTTGAAATGCTCACTAAAGTAACTACTTGATTGGGAAAGGGATATGCCCACGCGTTTCTGTAATGCCCTAAACTACACCTCACCAGCTTGAGACGTCACAGTGCTGTGAGACCCCGAAACATAAACCGAAGGTTCGATTTATATTCCAGAAACCCGCAAGGCATTTTATTAAATAATTTTTCGTAAACCGCACAGCGAAAATGTTTAAAATAATTTTGAGGTGAAAACTTTAAAACTTTTATTTCAAATATTTGTTCGTCTAAGGCTTGAGTCAACAGGGAGTCAAGAAATAATCGACATATCCGAGTATCGAATTTAGAATAAATGATCAATCAACTACTCCTGAGATAACACTAAACAATCACGAAATGGAATTAAACTTCGGAACCTGTTCCCATTACAACCATTTACCGAAGTTGACTCTGCACATCCACTCCGTCCGTCAATCCCGTCACCAGTGTATAGTACATGTATCCACACTGTTGTAGGGGTGAGTTTTCGTCCTCACTGCTCAACAGGTGCTTCACCTTGGCTAGATTTGAAAACCTTTAAATAAACTTTTGTGGCGCCAGTATAAAAACATATGTAAATGCATTTTCTTTAAGAACGACAAACTTAAATGATTTTCCAATATAAAATCCAATGCATGAACTTCAAGTAAATACAGGCCCAAAACAATACGTGATGGCCGGTCCCATAGACCAACTACACGACCTTACCTCAAATCAATTCATAACCAGGTAAGCGTAGCGAGAGCATCCGCTACCTAGCTACACACATGGAATCGGGTCGTCATTACGATCGCACACCGTCTGACCAGTGTAGCTAACCCTTTGGAGGTTTAGGGGATCGTACCCAAGGAAGTTAGTGCCCCTTTCGCTCTCAAGCCATCAACGATATCTCTCATGGAATGGTTAGTATGCATTGCATTTAAACATAACCATACCATATAATTTAACATGCATCATGCATCACTTTATATAAAACAGGAAAGCAACTAACCGAGAAAGGCCCTGAATCCCCTACCTGGATTCCGAAAGCACAGTTTTCACCTAGGGCTGGGCACCTCAAACAAGAAAATACCAAAAATTGGCGGGACGGAACGGTTTGAAAACATGAAAATCCACTATTTGGGTCCGTCCCGTCCCGTTCAGTTAAAATAGGACGGGCTTCAATTCGGAATGTAGGAATCCTGCGAAGGCCTGACCCGGCCCGAATTAATTTTATTTATTATGTTTTTCTTATTTTTTCTATTTATATGGCAGTTGATTGGTTGATTTTCGAGTCTATAGTCTTAATATGAACTCGAGCACAGTCAGCACACTGGATAGGCTGATCCTAACAGTAAGATAATCCTTAATTCTCATCCCAACGGTAACCACGCAATCACTCACCGTTCTGATCGATTCGAAGCTTAGAACCCTAGATCCCCAATTCATCGTTCATCAATTCAACACATCAAGTCATCAAGATCACCGATTCCCAAATTCAGCAACTTCCGAGTCATCAATTTTAGTTCAATAAGATCTTGCAGCTTGAAGAAGCTGATGGCTAGAGGGAAGAAAATAGCTAGATCTCCATTAGATGCTTCTGGTCTTGAGGATTCTTCAACAGCCACATCACCAACTTTTCCTGCACAGCTCGAAGGTACAAGCCAACCCGAAGCTGCAAATCGGCCAAATCCAACTCTTGAAGTAGGTCAAGTAACTGCAAGTCAACCTTCTGGAAGAGAAGCTGCTGCATCTGAGGTGAGGCTCCTTATGAACAATCAGGTATAAAACGTAGCTTTGTTTGGGACCATTTTAAGGAGTATGATAAGATTGAACATGCAAAAGATGCTGATGGAAAAGACATTCAGATAGTTCATAAGAGAGCTCATTGCATCTACTGTCTTAGGGGAAAGGTTGGTGATTTTGCTGTTGACAGTTCTAAGAATGACACTTCTCGTATGATTAGGCACATTAACATGAATTGTAGATATTATCCTCCTAATATGGATAAGTCGCAGAAAAATCTTGTTGGTGATAAATTTAAGGGCAATAGATTGACCACAGTAACTTACAGTCAAGATGATTATTTAGAAGCTTGTGTAGACATGGTTGTCATTGATGAGCTTCCTTTTAGTTTTTTGGAGAAGAAAGGCTTTAATAGATTTTGTGTTAAAGCGTGTCCTCTTTTTGATGTTCCCTCTAGAAGGAAATTGTGTAGGACCTTTCTAAGTATATATGATACTTCAAAGAAGGATTTGAGGAAGACTTTGAGGAAGTATAGGTTGAGTCTAACCACCGATACTTGGACTAGTGTTCAAAATGTCAATTACATGGTGTTTACTGCCCATTTCATTGACATAGATTGAAAAATGCACAAGAGGGTTATTAATTTCTGTGTGATTCAAAATCATCAAGGGTCATCAATAGGGAAGCTTATTGAGTCATGTTTAGTGCATTGGGGAATTGAGAAAGTCATGTACATTATAGTTGATAATGCCTCTGCAAACAAGTCTGCTTTAGAGTGGCTTGTGTCTAAAATGAACAAGTCTGCATCTTATCAGCAAATTTTGAGTGGCAAATACATGCATGTGAGATGCACTGCTCACATCACTAACTTAATAGTGGGGCATGGCTTAAAGAGGTTGCAAAAGTCTGTGTTAGCAATTAGGAATGCAGTGAAGTTTGTGAGATCTTCTGCAAACAGATTGGATATTTTTAAGAAGACTGTGGAGAGAGAGAAGCTTCCCTGTAAGGGACTTGTGTGTTTGGATGTCCCAACTAGGTGGAACAACACGTATCTAATGTTGGAAGTAGCTTTGAAGTTCAAGAAAGCATTTACAGTGATGGCTGAAGATGAAGATAGCAATTTTGCAAACTACTTCAAGGAACTAGATGAAGAATATGATGAAGATGGAAATCTTGTACCAAGCAAGAATAAGAGAAATAGGGTTGGACCTTCAGAAGTGGGAGATTGGGAGAAGGCTGAGGTCTTTGTGGAGTTTCTAAAAGTATTCTATGATGTCACATTGAGAGTTAGTACATCATTGCACCCCACTATACACACAACTTTCCATGATGTGATTACCATGGAAAAAAACATGTTTTTGGCACCTGAGATTGCTAAGGGATCAAAAACTGAGAAAATATTGATGGATATGGCAACCAACATGAGATCTAGATGGTTAAAGTACTATGGTTCATTTCATGATATCAATCACATGATCATCATTGGCCTTGTATTAGATGCAAGGTTCAAGTTGAAGAATATGACTCACATCTTTCAAACTGAAGGTTTGAGAAGAACCTTCGAAATTAAAACCCTACTACTTGCTCTCTATGATAAGGTATTACATTAGTTGCATACTTCCATTGTTTGAATTTCAGTTGCTTACTTGGTTTCAAAAATATATTAATTTCTGTCTTTTTTGTCTTAGTATGTCCTGGTTGTAGATGGAGGTAGACACCTGCAACGGCAACAATCTCCAAGCTCTTCGTCTAGCACAGTTACAAGTACAAGCAGCAGAGGAGGAGTTAGAGGCCAGCTGCTCAATAATTGGAAGAAGGTTGTTGAAGAAAGCAGTGAGGCAGTGATAGCACATGAAGTGGATCAATACCTGGATGCTCCATGGGACCCAACTGATGATAAAGATTGCTTTGATATCCTGTGCTGGTGGAAGATAAATGGCTACAAGTTTCTAGTATTGGCAACAATAGCAAGGGATGTTCTTGGAATTTAGACTGCCACAGTGGCCTCAGAGTCTTGTTTTTCAACAGGAGGGAGAGTGATTGACTGTTTTAGGAGCTCATTAACTCCTAAAACAGTGGAGGGATTGATTTGCATGCAGAACTGGTTGCTAGGGGATGATATTGCAGAGGTTGTTGATGATTGCTCAATTGAAAACCATGAGTTTTATGAAGAGGTTGAGAAAGGTATCTACTCTTTAGTTTTTACATGTGTTTTGACTGTTTTCAGTATTTTCAGTGCATAGGCATTTACATTTTACATCACTCTTTCTTTTTTCTTTTATTTTGCAGACCATGAAAGCACTGCATCTAGCAAAACCAATGTGTGTCCAGCTCCAATTCCAAGAGCAAAAGGCAAGGGAAAGCTTGGGGCAGCCGGTAATGTGATAGATGTTTGAACTTTGAAGTTTGAAGATTTTATTTGGTCGTTTGCACATTTTCAGTTATGGTTCGAGTGTTTAAGAACTTAGTTTTTGACAATTTGGAATTGAAGTGTGTAGTTGTGTGGACTGTAATGGATTAAGCATTTATGCAGTTATGGCTCAAGTGTTTAAGAACTTAATTTTTTACAATTTGGAATTGAAGTGTTTAGTTGTGTGGACTGTAATGGATTATGCAAATTTGGTCTTGTTTGGTATGCAGGTTTGGTAATTTGCCAATTTGTATGCAATATTTGGACATTTGGTCATTTCTTCTTCTTGTTTAGCCCTTTAGCTTTTAGTTGCAGCTTGCAGCCTTGCAGGTTTTGTACATTGGTATGCAACTATGCACTATGCAGATTTGGTCATGTTTTTCTTCTTGTTTAGCTTTTAGGCTTTTAGCTGTAGCTTGTAGGTTTGGTACTTTGGCAGGTTGGTATGAAATTGTAATTTGCAAGTGTGGAACTATGCAATATGCACTATGCAGATTTGGCCTTTTTTTTTCCTTCAGTTTTAGCCTTTTAGGCTTTTAGGTTTTGTTGAATAAGATCAGCTTGTTGGATCATGGAATGATGAAGTGTTGTAGGGAATTGCACTCTTACTTGTTCTCTTTGAAATGATCATTTGAATGTAGTGTTGAAATAATGGAAAAGTAGAAATGCAAAGTTGCAAACTGTGAAATTTTACCACATTGCAAACTCAGGTAACTTGTCATTTTTTTTTTTTTTTTTTCCGGGCCTATCCCGGATTGGGCCCGGTCCCTACCCGATACCGATCGGGTTCGGGCCTGTCGGGATCAATTCTCAAAATGGCCTCAACCGAACCGGCCTGTCCCGACTAATAATTCCGGGCCCGGGATCGGGATTACCACAATTTCGGCCCATCCCGGCTCGTGCCCAGCCCTAGTTTCACCCCAAGAACTCGAATTTTACCTTTGACAATTAGAGTAGCTTAATCTGAGCTAACAGACATCGTGAGCAAGAAAACTTGCAGCCACTGCTTGGGGAATTTCGAACAGAGGGCAGAGCGCATCCCAGTCCTCTCCTTTAGTCTGAAGTGCAGCAAGGACTCGAGCATTACTGGACGCCAAACTTAGCTTCCCCGAACCTCAAATAGTGCTCCAAGACATAGGAAACAAACCTAGAAGCTTGAAATCGTTGCCATGGTCTGGGGTCTCAGAGGAGGTCGATGGTATCCAAAACATCAATCCGTCAAAACCCAACCAAAATCGAAAAATAGATATACCCATACGTAGAGCTCACCGAGAGGTTTACGTTTCATACCTCAGACGACCTAAACGATGCCGGAGTCGCCGGAAAAGCTGAGGAACATCGGAAAAGTTTCAAGCTTCCAAGCTTTGAATCTCTCTCCACGGTCTGTGCATGGACGATTCGTGGCCAGAAGTGCATCGGCTTCGTCGAGACGAACCAAACGTCAGTGGTCCGCCACTGTGATATGACCGGAAGTGGAAGTTCCAGTCGGGTCGCCGGTCTCCTTCGCCGGTCGAGAGGCCTGGTTTCTTCTCGATTCTTCTGAATCCTTCGATCTGATCAAAGGCTATTTATAGCCAAACCCAACTTGAATCCAAGGGCTGAGATGAAACGGTGAGCAACTGAACGGCTTAGATCACTCCACGTGATTTTCTATTTCCTTAATTTAATAATTTCTTTAATCGCTAAAATTCCAAAATCTGTAGAAATTAGCTAGGGTTTCCGAAAAATTCCCTATAAATTTCCACGAACTCGTCGTGTCGTGTACTTTACTCTCAAACCCTTAAATCAAGAATTTCACCTTGTGAAAATTCCAAAAATTATTCTGGAGTATTTAAATAACCATCAAGGTCGAAAATTTAATTCCTTAAACGATCTCACTAATACCTTTGAATTTTTCGGGGCTCACAGTTTCAATAACAAGTTTCTGATTCTATCGCGGTTCATGTTGGACGTGATCTTCATTGGAAGCCCTTAAAGAGTTAAGGGAAACTACTGAACACTTGAAATTCGAGTTTGAGATGAAGGATTTTGGGAGAACACGATTATGTCTTGTTTTGGAACTTGAGCATCGTGTTGATAGATGCTTAGGCTTTTTGACAAGGTCATGCCTTCAAGCACCCCCATGATCGTCTATAGTCTTGATCCTGAAAAGGATCATCTTTGTCCAAAAGATGATGACAAAGACGTGCTAAAGGTAAAAGTGTCATGCTTAAGTACAATAGGCGCATTATTGTACTTAGCTCAATGCGCAAGATCAGACATCTCATTTGCAGTGAACTTGTTAGCTAAATATAGCTTTGCGCCAATGCGATGCCATTGGATTGGTGTAAAAGATAGCTTTCAGTCCTTGAGATGTATGATTGATATGAGCTTGTTCTATCCCTACAGAGAGATGATGGATTCGGACCCCATCACACACCAGGAATGCTGCCAACACTGGCCTGCATCCTCTATCCCCATCCCAAAACAACATGTGTTGTGGAAGGTTTTGCTGATGTTGGGTATCTCTCTGACCCACACAAAGGTCATTCTCAAACTAGTTAAGTGTTAACCATAGGTAAGACCGCGATATCTTGGAGGTCTACAGAACAGACCTAGTCGCTATATCTTCGAACCATGCAGAGATTATTGCTCTTCACTAAGTGGTTCGTGAATGTTTATGGATTGGATCCATAATTACTTATATTCGAACAATTGTAGTTTGAAGTCTAACACAGAGAAGCCTACTAGCATTTAGGATAATGCTGCTTGTTTTGAACAAATGCAGTAAGGTTACATCAAAAGCAACAACACTAAGCATAATCAGCAACAACAGACTCTCCTCAAGACCAAAGTGAACTAGGTTCGATCTGAGGACAGTATGACAGACTTGCTGATCACTAAGTCATTGCCTAAATTCCATTGTCGAGAAACATATTGGTAGCATCGTTTACGGAAGTTATCTGAACTTCCATGACCGTTGTCATTAGGGGGAGATGTCTACATGTATGGTCTCGAAACATAAAGGGTGTGTTGTGCTCTTTTTCCCCTTCGACTGATGTTATATATTTTTGTCCCACTGAGTTTTTGCTACTCGGTAAGGTTTTTAATGTGGCAACGAGAGGAGCACCACGTTTGGGAGACACAAGGGGGAGTGTTCAAGTAAATCCAGAATATGTGTTTGGCCCAAACTCTAGGTTACTTGACCTAGTTGTAATAGGGTTCTAACTTTTGAATTAGAGATGAAAAGTGTCGGGGAATATGTAAGGGCTGTGGTTTCTTCACTCATGGTGGAAGGGCATGCGATCGGATGTTGGTGAAGGATGCGGCAGTGTCATCAAAAGCTCTGCAGAATGAGGCGCTGTTGCCATCCATTGTTACAGTGGAAATCTCGCCGTCGTCTCTTGCTCTAGTGGAGGTGTTGCAGTCAGGCTCGGTGGATTTGGTGCCAACGTTGGCTCTGAGGTAGTGCAGGTGACAGAGCTAAGGCAAGAAGCGGTGGGGATGGAGCTGAACTCGCAAGTGGCTATCCCGAGTTTTTCAGCGGGAAACCCTAATTATAAATTAGGGTTGACTGCTGGGACCGGGTTGAACAATTTGAAAGTTGTTGGGCCGGGTAATGGGTCAGTTGGACTTGAAGGCTCTGGGCCATTTGCTGATGGTCTCCTTGGACACTCTTCTAGGGTTTTAGGTGTGAGACGACTTCGTGAGGAGAAATGGCTTGAGGATGGGAAGCGCCTGATGTTTTCTGAAGGCTTAGTTGAGGTCCCAGTCACTGATGGGAAACTTCCAAAGAAGAAGGGCCGACCACGCGGTCGTCGGAACAAGCCCAAGTTTAAATGAGACCAACGTCCGACCGATTTTACACGATACATCAATGAATGAATGCATACTAAATGTGATATGGCCCACGGTCGGCCTTGCTGGCACAGCAAGGTGCTGTCCCTCGCAAGCCCCTGTGTTGCCAGGTGCGATCCAGTGAATAAACACGATACATCAAGTTAATGTTACATGATACACCACTGTTTACACTAATACGCATGAATCTCAACGCGATATAGCCCACGGCCGGTATCGCTGACTCAGCGAAATGCTGTCTCTCGCGAACCTTTGCGATGCCAGTGGCGGTCCATAAAGAATGTCGCGTGATACGCTAATGAATGAATGAATCAATGCTACGCGATACCCTAGCGAACGACGGAATAAATGCCATGATATATCTCGCAATGAGTCAACTACTTGGATAATGGGTGATATATCACCACGAAAAGTTACTACTACATGACACATCGCGATTCACAAGACCCTTAAAGGGCACGCGACACGAGATAACAATGGCCAAGGCAAAAGTGACACCACATTAACCGAGGTTACATTGTCCTACCTTGCCACTCGCTCTCGCCTTCAGCACCGATTACACTGATAGCACCTATGTTCGCTCCACCGTAAGCATACGCGATACACAATGCAAAGTTCAGAAATAAAAGCGAAAGAATACTGAATAACGATACATACTCCAAAAGGCAAATTCATTACAAAGGGCTTTGCGGCCAATAGCGATACATCAATTGCTACTTCGCATGAGTGCGATACAAAATAACACAATTACTACAAACGCGGAGTCCTATAAGAGCTGGCTCCTATCAAGTCTGATTCTCTGGAATTTGAGGAGTTCCGGAAGATCACTGAATTGGAGGATTGATAAGCTGGCTGGGCAATGGTGGGGAAGCCTGGCGGCAATTGCGCAGCACCACTCTCCGCCATATCACCACCCGATCTCCATCGTTGTAGCCCGCCACCCCCTCCAGTGATCTTGGTCCTTGGGTTTCTCATTCGGACGGCTTTTCAATTTCGCAGGAGAACAGATTGCTCAATCCCCAAGCGGGTGATGAAGCCGAGTCCTTGTGAGATTAGGCTATAAAGTCCATAACCTAAGATGAGATTAAGCTACAAAGCCCAGAAATTTGGAAACGCATATTGCCCCAAAGGAAGGAAAGATTTCAGAAGCAAGAGCACAATGACAAACAAAGAAAACGCCATGTTGAAAATATGATCAACACACCTCCTTACCCCTGCCTATTTATAGGGAGATCCCACCACCACCAACCGGCTCTGGTAGACCAATCGACGCGACACCTTAATGACCTGCATTTAATGACAAGGCAACCAATTGATAAAATAATAAATATATTCAACACACGGGGACTATCACCCAACAAGATCAATTCGCCATACACTCCACATATTCCAATACTAAGTGGCCATGTCAAAAGTCAGACCACTCGGTCAATTGTGTCGACAAAATCCAAAAACATTTACAAAAGAGGGAAACCCTATCACTATCACAGAACGACACGATACAAAGTTAAGTCTCGCTCTTGGCACTACGTGTCTGCTCTACCCAATCTCGCTCATCCGCCATGTCTCGCTCCTCAACATTCCCGCCTTGCACCTCGGCCTAATCACCGGCCCCTTGCTTGCTAGTAGCATTGCCTGCCTCGCGATCGCCAGCTTGACCTGATGTAGGTTCCGACACAACCGACTCCAGGATCACAATCCCCGAACCTTGACCACAACTTGCCGCGCTGGCTTACGATCTCGCGGCCTTCTTGGCCTGCATATCTCGCACCATCTTCTCCTGATTAATCCAGCCGGCAGCGATACCATCCCGAATCGAGTCTAAGGCCTTATCCAAGAAGGCTTTTTTCATCTTCTCTAAAAAATGATCTGTTCGGAGATAGAGATCCACGACCTTATCCGCACCATCCCGCCTAACCTTGGCGAGCTTATCTCGGTGCGTCTCAGCAGCAGCGCGCAGGCGAAGGCACTCTTTGGCGAAGTTACTTGATCGTGCCCTCTCCTTGGCTAGCTCCTTCCTCAACGGCTTGATCTCTGCCGCCCTCTCGCCTGCCTCCAGCTCCACATCCCGTAAATAGTCCACCTCCCTCAGCAGATTCCCAACCTGCCCCTCCAGGTCCACTACACTGTCCGAATAGGGAACCAAACTCTCCAAGGCGGCAGCTCGAAGCTCCAACTCAACATCGCGTTCTCGGACCTGCCTTTCCAAATCTTGCAGACGTTCCTCGGCCTCGGCCACTCGGGCCCTAACCTGCTCTACCAGCCTCAGGCCATCCTCCGTCCGCTGCAGCTTCCTAGTTAAATCAAGGTTTGCCTCCCTCAGTGGAGTGACAACATCCTCAGCCTCTTGACGACGGGCCTCCTCTATGGCCAGTGCCCGCTCCAGCTCCATCCTCCTTGCGATCCCTTCATCGATGACTCGCCTAAAATCCTCATGCTCCACCCGGCCCTAGTCCACCTCATTCTGAAGCTCGCGCGCCCGATTCCTCTCAGCCTCCAGCTCCCCCTGTAGTCGTGCTATCTCCCTATCAAAAGGAGCAACCAACTCGCCCGAGGAGTGGTAATTCAAGTTCACAGCCTGCATTATACCTTTGTCAACATCTTTACATGAACACAACATAATAGTGTAAACTCATAGCGATACATACCCTCATCAACCTCTCCTGAGCCTTCCGATACCCAAGACGCGGATCCTCGACGTTCACACGACTGTTGTCGCGATAACAGTTCCGCAGGTCAGCCATCATATGAATGATGGCTCGATCAGTGATCCCAATCTCGCCCAGGGTACACGCGAGACCCCTGGAAACTTCATCACGCGAACCCCGCGAACCCCCACTCGCAGATCTCGAGCGGGATGCATTATCCACCTGAGATCTCTTACTACCATGAGTGTCGACAGCGACACCAACTGGGGGACTCCAGAGATGAAGTTGAGACGCCCTCCTTTTCCTCAACCCAACCTCATCCGTACGACAGGTGTCTGGTACTCGAACTCCTTCCAACTCTCCATCTTGGGTTCCCATCTCGGTAACTTGGGCAACTTCGATTATACCTTCTCCAGACTCGGGCTGTACGTTGGGCACCTCGATTGCTGGCCTGTCTCGCCAAAGACTTGGCTCGTCACCTCCGCCTCCCTACTATCCACAGTGATGACTTCTCGCGAGACAGGGTCACCCACCTCTTCACCAAAAAGGTCTCCAGCTGTTCCAGGACTGCATCTTGCACTAGGAGAGCACGAGCACTAGTATCGCTCTGACACCGCTCCATCTCCTCTAGCAACTCCTCCACAGAGATCTCTACCTCCACCGTAGGCTCCAAGGCCTGAGGCCCATCTTCGCAACCCTCCTCTCCCACCGAAACCTGGGGGGACTGCTTCTCTGTTTCCAGAGTCTCGGGGGATTGACGCCAGCGCACACTTGGGGAAGCTCACCCACCCTTCCTACCTGCATAGGGTGATCCTGACCACCCCGAGCCGGCTTCCGAGCAACGAGAACTTCATCCCCTTCGGTCCCAGCCTCCTCCTCGACCTGCTGATTGAGATACTCCAGGACGGCACTGGGGAACCTCAGATACATCTCATCGGGCAACAACATACTCACCCGATGATCGGTCACACGCACCTTATCAGGGAGGTCTACATCAATTCGCCTCGCCGTCTGCGATTCTCTCAGTAACTCTTGGATAATGACGTCAGGATCAATATAGGCATATGGAGCGTAGCTCTTGCTCGGGGCCTCTGTCCTCATATCAGCTGCACAACAAACAAACAATGTCAGTAGCGATACCCCACAACATATACAACATACCAACAACAAAAAGAAAACCCCTCACCTGGAGACCTCCCCAACTCAAATCTCTCATAGATTGGCAGCCTACACAAACGATAGAACCCCCTCGCCCCCCTCGGAAACTCACCCATCACCCTCGCCACACACTTCCGCTCCAGCGTGGTCAACTTCACTTCTTGCCTCACTACGATGCACAAAAACGCTATTAGCATACACCAAAGGCAAGAAAACCCACCAAAAAGCCAATCACGATACTCACAGATGGGTTGGAACCAACTCGGAGCCCGATGCACCATATCTGGATTCTGCCACCGACCGCCTACTAGCCATGGTAGTCCCCGCCAACGTGAATATATATTCGACAGCAAGTCCTCAATAACGGTACGACCGCGCGCCCTGAAATTCACGCACCTCTATCGCCTCCTTTGGTCCAGTACGACAATTTGAACAAGGAATTGAACTCGCCGATACTTGGACACAACAACATGCTCTGACGGGACCAGCCCCGGATTTCACCCAGAAATCCGAAGTGGCCCTGCGGGGCCCACCTTAGAAGAAATTCTACTAAAAATTTGGCGGAACTTCCCCTAAAAGTAGGCTACCCAAAACCTACTTTGACACTTCTAAATCATCCATCCTTATTCTCTTGGAGCCACTCTGCTCCCCAAATCACAACATTTCCCAATTCACAAAACACAAAACGCAATTTGAATAACATTAATCCCACAGGCAATCAGAGCAATTCTAATAGAAAGGATAAACAAGGAAAACCTAAATCAAAGGAAAACACGGAACCATGCTGTTGACTACACCTCAACTCCATGTACGCCCGACCTCAACTAATTTCGCCTGCAAACTGGGCCTTTGAAACAGAAGGGCCCAGGGGAAAGTAATTGAAAAACACGTTAGAGTGAGTGGACAAAATAAACGACTATATAAATAATTTAAAAGAAAAGAGGTTGTATTACTTTCCCACGAATTTAAATTCGTAAAACTTCATCCATCCTTATTCTCCTGGCTAAAAGAATTGTACTAGCCCCGCTAGTCAAGTAACAAAAAAAAGGATATGGGGAAGAGATGTCACCATATGGGTAAAGGAGCCCCTTAGGCTCTACCTACCCTCGACTGCCACTCACACATAGATTGTGTGAGTAGGAGAACTAATAACCTCGACTACCACTCACACATAGATTGTGTGAGGAGGAGAACTAATAACCTCGACTGCCACCCACGTGAGGAGGAGAATAAGCTACCTCAACTGCCACTCACAAACACAAAGTAAGTGAGGAGGAGAACTAATCAAATGACCCGAGTATGGTGAGGAAAAATAATCGAAAACCAGTAAATCCATAAAGCTTCCCCAATATCTCACGAGAAAACAATAAGTATATTCAAGTGACGTGACCCCGCACGCCAAATACTCTCAAATTCAGAACCAAACCCGGAAATTAGTACGAGCACAAATTCCTTCGGAAAAAAAATCTCATTTCCAATAATATTCCAGAATATCTCAAAATTGACTACTAAATATAATATGTAATCCGAAAATCATCTCGGTAAAATAAGTCGTCGAAAAATCACGTAAATCATATTTCCAAATAATAATCATATATTCCAAAACCAATTCCGAAAGTCATACTGAGATAAAATCATAATTAATCTCTGAAAATCGCATGATAATTAAAGTAATATGATAATTAAATAAAACATTAATTCAAGAAAATAATCGCATACATCATTATTTAAAACAAAAGTCCACTCACAGTACTATTCAGGTGATCACGCATACGAGTTCCTTCATCTAGCAATCGCTCGATACGTCACCCTGTATACAATTATATTCCGTGAATAGTTATTCAACAAATTAATATGATTCCTAAAATCAATTCCTTATAATTACATCCCCACTTCTTCTCGGATTCAACCCAAATTATACCACTAATACCAATTTGTTAATTTAAAGGTTTCAAGGCAGAACCAAGAGATATCTGACGGTCGGATTCTCGTAATTCGATAATCGAAACCCTAAACTTCAAAACTTGATAATTAATTCCAAGCTTCTCCAAAATTCACCAAAATCACAATTACACCTCTATAATTAAAATGTTATTTAAAACAACTAAATTTGGACTTAAAGGTCCACCCTACGCGCCACCACGTGCCGTCCACAGTGGCGGGGCGTGGGCCCCATGCGCCACTGGAAACCACCACCAATGGCCACCATATTTTGGCAGCACCACCCACTCAACAGACCCAACACTTTTCACAATTACAAGAAATTCCAATTTTACCTTTAAGTGCTCGATATTGGCCGGTGAAGAAAACCCAGAAATTCCAAGAACCCTAGGATCGGGTTTTGATCGATTCTCCCTCTACACTACAAATCGTGGCTCAAATCGTGGCTCAAGGCTAGGGGCTAAATGATCATTGGCAAAAACCGCACCTTTGATGGTGGTTTGGTGGTCGGAAACGGCCAGAATCGCTTGAAATCGACGAAACCTCCATTCGGCTATAGTAAACTTCGCGGCTTAATTCCGAGCTCCTCCGGCCGAGCCACCGCAAAACACCACCCCAGGCGTGACAAGGAAGAAAGGGCGAGTTTGCCGGTGCTCGGATTCGGTCGTGGGTCTGCCGGAGAAGGAAGAATTCGGAGGAAGAAGAAATTGGCCGAAGAGGAAGAAAGGGTCGGGGGACAGGAGAGAGAAAAGCCTGGTAGGTTTCCAAAAATGGAAACTTACCACAGTAACTCGGCTATTTATAGGAAGTTACCATAAACAGTAACCGTAAACAATAACTTTAATCTTTCGCTTATAACTTTCACATACGAACTCCGATTTAGGTGTACCACATGTCCACGGACTCGGTTTAACATCCTCTACGACTTTCATGAAGAACATTTTCACAAATTTTGACCCGAACAAAAAGTCAACTTTTAGGGCCACTAAAAGTATTGAAACAAAGTAAAAAGTAAAAGTAATTGTCGTTTACCGTCCAAATGACTAGTAAACTGGTAAATTGAGGTACAAGACGTAACAATCTCCCCTCCTTATAAAAATTTCGCCCTCGAAATTTCATGCCGGTTAGAAAAGAAAAGGCACACCAATTGATTCAAAATACTACAATCTCAAAACTCATCAAACTCTTCCTTAGATTACGCTTTCCTTTTCGTAACCTCAAATCAACAACCAACATAAACTCTTATGATCCCCACTACAAAAGCAATGAAAACATGCTTATAATCCAAAATTATCAATGTCCAAAGTCGAATCACTTGTCTTATTGTACCATGTAGCACCATAGACTCGCAAGTACATGAATTCCGGTGTAAAAGAAAATTCATTTCAATGGTTAGCTCAGATAACACATAGTATTGACGTCACAAACCACCCTTTTAAAATTATAGCATTTATAACTTTCTCAAAAAAGTCGCTTAGTGAAGATCCAACCCATTCACCATCGGTATTGTGATAACCACAAGATGGTCATTGCTAATCGACAATCCCAAAACAAATAACTTCCATAGCTACCACAAGATAGCACTTCCTTCATTGTTTGTTTGTGCCTAAATTCCTAATCGAAGATTGTTCACATAAAGGTCCCATAGTTGTCAAACATACAAAGGTCAACCTCGAACGAACCTATAAGTTCTTAATCAAGTAGGTTATGGGGCCACTACACTTCCGCTGCACTACTCCGACACCTGACTAAAATCATTGGTCCAGCCTTGAGATGACGTTCTGAGTCGACTAGGAAAACTCATTTGATAGCTACCTTGCTAGCCACACATATAACACCTCACTCGAAAACTTTTATAAATACGATAATGTGAAAAACTTTTCTAAATCAAAGGTGTCTCAAGAGATTTACTAATTACCAATGTCTCTAATCAAACTGCTACTATTTCTCACAAGTTAGTACTCACTTAACTACCATGTCATGTACCATGCCTTTAGAAATACGGTGCAAGAAAAATTATAACTACTAACTCCACTCCAGCTCAATGAACCAAATCCGGAAGAATATGCATCACACTCAAGTCGTTGTTAGCCGAGGCTACACTTCTTTAATAGTCATATATCTGAAATCTGGTTGAATCCATGTCGTTCTTGTTGATCTCTATTGCCCCAAATGATATTCTTAATTCATACCCAAGTAATTCTCACTACCGAGAGCACCACAATCTGAATTACTAGATGCTAGACTCGAATTTCGATCAATCCAAAATAAAATAGCTTTCTTATTCAGTTAGGAAAACTCACTCTTATAACTACTCCACCAGCCCTAAGTAGAAATATCTCCATCTGGCAAAACCTTATGACAATTTCATTACAGATACGACATTGCGGAAATTTTCCAAACGCTGTATGTACCAAATCCTTTAATGGACTACGATGTCTCCAACAACACCAGTAGATGCTCCAAATCTGATCCAAGAGTTGACCAACTAGATTAGAAACTCAATACTTGAAATGAACGATTCTCAAACTGAAATCTTGCCAGTCATAATAATTTGATTGATTCCATAGCAACCCCGCCGAACTCAAATATTCCAAAGGAAAGGTTTACCTCCGTTCGTGACTGAAAAACCCTATGTTCAAACCAACCTGTAAATGGTTCGATAATTAAGCAAAAGCGCATCGTGTTTCGTGAGAGTAAAGCACCTCAAATACTGCAGAGAAGAAAATCGACTCGCGAATTAAGGAAAAGAGGGATTTGAAACAACAACATAATCCACAAGCAGGAAAAGAAATTCTTTCATAGTCCCCAAAAGACTAATCGAGAAATCCCTCATAGAATGCTACCAGAATCCCGAAACTTGTTAACTAGCGTCGCCCCGCAACGAAAACTACTATCAACGTTCGCCATAACTCAAAGATTTTTAAACTAAGATCACAACCACATCACCTAGCACTTCCACTTGAATTACTATGGACACCCCGTGGCGTCACTACGACTATTTCTTGATCCCAAGTTCAACAATTTCCCCCAAATGGATATCCAATGACACCTAATAGTACCTTCATGCGCAATAAAAGTGATCGAAACCATCGTAAGATTATCCGAAAGTCCTTGATTTCCGAAACCTTTCAAAACTTCAATACCCCCCTTTTTGCACTCTTAATTGGTTCCAAATTCCAAATTCCAAATTCTCGCTACACGGGGCCATCCTCCCCTGACAACATCACCAATTTTAAGATGGACACTCGTCCAACATCATGTATCACCCCTAGCGATACCAAGATCCATCAGTGGTCCCACCACATTACGATCAAATTTCCAAGTTCAACCCATAAGAAGTTTTACTCAAAATATAACTTAGAACTCCGGTCAAAATATGACCTGAAATACTTCCTGAGTCAACTGGGAAAACCCATGTCCTTAGAGTTACTCTACTTACTACTCTTATAAAATCTCAACCATTTCATCTATCAATTGCTCCATCAAGAACTTACTACAATTCACTCTCTATGACTTAACGATTCAGAAATCGAATCAAACTCCGTATCACATAGCAATTCATTTGAACCACTATGGATACCCAACAATGTCACTACCATCAATCCCCGAAATTGGGTTAAACCATTTCACCTAAAATCAATAACCAAAGACACACACTCTGGTACAATATCATTTACAAAGAGTTGGTTCTAATCCTCTCCATTATTTACCGACCAAGATCAAACTCCATTGCAAAACTTTAAGCGTCCTGCCTACTTAAACTTAAAACACAAAATGACTTCAAAAACTCACTTCTGTACATCTCCATACTCACTACGATCCAAAACTTAAGAAAACCAATTCATAACACAAAGAGTCACAAAATCAATTTCCTTCACTTGAACAAAACTATGTCCACAAGTCATGGTCAGGTCAACAGCTCATGGTGTCCAAATGGAGGAATTTCCAATCCGGTTTCCTTTGTGAATTGCATGGTATTGTTCCAAAATGATGCTCGCAACACCAACCACGTCTACGTGACACATCCCCTGAAACTCGGTTCAAAGTCAGAACCACTATTACTATTAGTCCCACTTCAAACAACAATTCTGATTCTAAGTATTCGAAGACAGCCCAAAGCTATGTCTCTCGTCTCGCTCCCTCAAGCACGGAATCGAACTCCGTTCTCGTACCCTAAACCTTGCTCCAATAAACTTACTGGTGTCGAGGAAGAACTAACCACAACATTTTCTCGAATCATACTTCGTAGCACAACTAGAAATTGTAGAGTAGTCTTACTCTACCATCAGCAGGGAAACGTGGAAAACATGCAAACAATCAACTACGCAACGAAAACCCTAGGAGGTCGGCGTACAAGAGGCATAGCACCTAAAGGAACATCATCTAGACATGCACCTTACATACTTAATAAATACATCAGCACCGAAGAGTGAACGATGGGGAACCGCTGCAGTCGGGCCATCACTCGGGAGGTAATGAGTAACATTAAGCGTGTAAGGTACCTGGATAGAAACAAGTCTACATAATCTGACAACCTAATGCTTTGATACCAACTGACAGGACCAGCCCGGATTTCACCCCGAAATCCGAAGTGGCCCTGCGGGGCCCACCTTAGAAGAAATTCTACCAAAAATTTGGCGGAACTTCCCCTAAAAGTAGGCTACCCAAAACCTGTAGGAAAACATTTACACTTCTAAATCATCCATCCTTATTCTCCTGGAGCCACCTTGCTTCCCAAATCACAGCATTTCCCAATTCACAAAACACAAAACGCAATTTGAATAACATTAATCCCACAGCTAATCAAAGCAATTCTAATACAAAGGATAAACAAGGAAAACCTAAATCAAAGGAAAACGCGGAACCATGCTGTTGACTACGCCTCAACTCCATGTACGCCAGACCTCAACTAATTTCGCCTGCAAACTGGGCATTTGAAACCAAAGGGCCCAGGGGAAAGTAATTGAAAAACACATTAGAGTGAGTGGACAAAATAAACAACTAAATAAATAATTTAAAAGAAAAGAGGTTGTATTACTTTCCCACGAATTTAAATTCGTAAAACTTCGATGCATGCAACATTTATAAAACGTATGTCTTTAAAACTCGGAGTCTCGTGAAAACATACCAGTCCCCACCGGCTAAAAGAATCGTACTAGCCCCGCTAGTCAAGTAACAAAAAAAAGGATATGGGGAAGAGATGTCACCATACGGGTAAAGGAGCCCCTTAGGCTCTACCTACTCTCGACTGCCACTCACACATAGATTGTGTGAGGAGGAGAACTAATAACCTTGACTACCACTGACACATAGATTGTGTGAGGAAGAGAACTAATAACCCCGACTGCCACCCATGTGAGGAGGAGAATAAGCTACCTCAACTGCCACTCACAAACACAAAGTAAGTGAGGAGGAGAACTAATCAAATGACCCAAGTATGGTGAGGAAAAACAATTGAAAACCAGTAAATCCATAAAGCTTCCCCAATATCTCACGAGAAAACAATAAGTATATTCAAGTGACGTGACCCCGCACGCCAAATACTCTCAAATTCAGAACCAAACCCGGAAATTAGTACGAGCACAAATTCCTTCGGAAAAAAATCTCATTTCCAATAATATTCCAGAATATCTCAAAATTGACTACTAAATATAATATGTAATCCAAAAATCATCTCGGTAAAATAAGTCGTCGAAAAATCACGTAAATCATATTTCCAAATAATAATCATATATTCCAAAACCAATTCCGAAAGTCATACCGAGATAAAATCATAATTAATCTCTGAAAATCATTATTGAAAGCAAAAGCACGAGATAAACCGAAATCAAATTCCGAAATCAATTCATATGCTCGAAAAGTAATATGATAATTAAAGAAAATATTAATTCAAGAAAATAAGTGCATGCATCATTATTTAAAACAAAATTCCACGCACAGTACTATTCAGGTGATCACGCATACGAGTTCCTTTGTCGAGCAATCGCTCGGTACGTCACCCTGTACACAATTATATTCTGTGAATCGTTATTCAACAAATTAATACGATTCCTAAAATCAATTCCTTATAATTACATCTCCACTTCTTCTCGGATTCAACCCAAATTATACCACTAATCCCAATTCGTTAATTTAAAGGTTCCAAGGCAGAACCAAGAGATATCCGAAGGTCGGATTCTCGTAATTCGATAATCGAAACCCTAAACTTCAAAACTTCATAATTAATTCCAAGCTTCTCCAAAATTCACCAAAATCACAATTACACCTCTATAATTCAAATGTTATTTAAAACAACTAAATTTGGACTTAAAGGTCCGCCCTACGCGCCACCACGTGCCGTCCACAGTGGCGGGGCGTGGGCCCCACGCACCACCGGCAACCACCACCAATGGCCACCAAATTTTGGCAGCACCACCCACTCAACAAATCCAACACTTTTCACAATTACAAGAAATTCCAATTTTACCTTTAAGTGCTCGATATTGGCCGGTGAAGAAAACCCAGAAATTCCAAGAACCCTAGGATCGGGTTTTGATCGATTCTCCCTCTACACTGCAAATCGTGGCTCAAGGCTAGGGGCAAAATGATCCTTGGCAAAAACTGCACCTTCGATGGTGGTTTGGTGGCCGGAAACGGCCGTAATCGCTTGAAATCGACGAAATCTCCATTCGGCTATAGTAAACTTCGCTGCTCAATTCCGAGCTCCTCCGGCAGAGCCACCGCAAAACACCACCCCAGGCATGACAAGGAAGAGGGGCGAGTCTGTCGGTGCCCGGATTCCGTCGAGGGTCTGCCGGAGAAGGAAGAATTCGGAGGAAGAAGAAAGCGGCCGAAGTGGAAGAAAGGGTCGGGGGATAGGAGAGAGAAAAGCCGGGTAGCTTTCCAAAAATGGAAACTTACCACAGCAACTCGGCTATTTATAGGAAGTTACCATAAACAGTAACCGTAAACAGTAACTTTAATCTTTCGCTTATAACTTTCACATACGAACTCTGATTTAGGTGTACCACATGTCCACGGACTCGGTTTAACATCCTCTACGACTTTCATAAAGAACATTTTCTCAAATTTTGACCCGAACAAAAAGTCAACTTTTAGGGTCACTAAAAGTATCGAAACAAAGTAAAACGTGAAAGTAATTGTGGTTTACCGTCCAAATGACTAGTAAACTGGTAAATTGAGGTACGGGACGTAACATGCTCAACTTCCATAATAGCAATACACCCATTATCTTCCTCAACACATTGGGCTATAGCTGCCCTACCGCTATATTCAGACAGGACAGCAAATACTGCAATTCCTCGAGTAATGGAAATGTCGACCCACACCTGAGTTGATACTCATAAAAGCCTTCCCACCCGAACGGGGGGTGACTAAAGACTTCACCTTCTCTCAACGGAAGCAATAGGGCGCTCTCCGGAATCGCCCAAGTGGCCCTCAGTTCGGCGATCTGCTCTTCAGTCATACTTAGTGCAGGCTGATCAATGGGTGTCTCGCCAAGGAGCAATCGCCCACGAGGCATGCGCAGGATCTCCAATACCTTAACTTTCTGCACATCGGGCACCACGGGTCGCTCAACCCTAGCCGAGGCTCCATGAGAGGAACCCTCGCCACTCTTCCCTCGGGACCTCCCCGCGATATCCCCGCGAGAGGCCCCACTACTACCTCCTCGGGAATCACTCTCGCCAGCCCCCCGTGGGCCTCCTTCACCGCGACTACTAGCTGCACCCTCCCCCTCTCCACGAGAAGCACTGACACCACCATGGGGAATCCCCACGCCTCCGCGAAACGAAACTTCTCGCTCACCACGACCTCGATTCTCACACGCCATACTCCGAGCGATTCAGATACTTGACCACGTCTCTTTTCGGTATCTCCTTCCTCGAAACTCCCTCGCAAAAATCAAATCCCTGAGCCCTATCCGGAGCAACCAAATAAGACTCAGTTCGACCCAAGGCTCAAAACCCTCGAAATCTCACCGGACCTAACGCAACCCAAAACCCTCCGACAAATCACTTTCTCGGAGCACGACCCCCACAACGCACACTAATACCCCCGGATAAACCAAGAAGGTCAAGAGACAACGTACCTGTTCACTCTTCCGGTCGAAACACAGAAACGGCGACAATCATTCCACGTCTAGATAAAAGCTCTCCACACAATTACAACTACAATCTCACCCAATCCTTTTCTCAAGCTCCAACATGAATACATAAATAGTAACCATCTCCACCTCTGTCCTTATATAAGGACCTCGAGAACGCCGGGACCGTTATACGTGCAAGGACACCAACCCCAGATCTCACCACGTGTCCAACATCCCTGAGCGTTACAGAGGTCGTGCGTCGTCACCTCAGCTACACTCCACTCTGCCATTAATACACGTTACGGATCCCAGTACACCTGTCTTCCCGCACATGAAAGCAAATCAGCTCACCACACGTGTCACTAGGGCATCGCCCGTGCGCTAAAAGACACATGCAACCCCACCACCAATTCGCGATAGCGACACAACGTCGAAAGCCAACAGATTTCACTCACCCCAGCCAAGACTCCTCTTAAGTGGGGACTTGGGGGACTGGAGGGTAATGGTTGTACGGAAGCCACGTGACATAAACTCGCCTTGAACTTCCGATTCTTTTACCAGTGACAAACTCCCTACCCAAGAGAACTCTTGACCTGGGACTTGGGGGACTTGTTGGTACACACATATCTCCTACGCACAAGTATCAGAAGCAGAAGATTCGTATCGTCTATACACCAACGAGATAAGCTCCCAACGTGGGGGTTCCAATACCCTTCCGGCGATATCGGAATCCCAAGCGTCCCACACCTAAAGAAACGGGACCAAGCTCCCACAAACTTGCTACATTAAGGACATCTCCAAAAACCCTAAGAGGTAACTGTTTACTATCTCTTTCCATTATCATTATCTAACTTGATACTGACTTAGGCATCAGAGCGTTGAAGGCCGACACACCTGGTCTTCCCTCTGACCTTTGTCTATTTTGCAAATAATCGAGACCAATAACGATAGTAGCAGACCAATACCACCCGTGTTCAGTTAGGCCAGACTGCTCTCGAGACCACTAAAACACATGCAATCAAGGTATAGAACGCTATCCTATCAACAACACATATAGTACGTGTCAACACATTTGAAGCATTAAGATCTCATGGAAATGATTGGTTATGGAGTTACAGTCTAGTGTGGAACGCCTACCTATCATGCTCTTCTAGTTGTTTAAAACATCAGCTTTTGTCCAAAACCTTGCATACTTGTGGATTAGAAAACAAGATGATTAGGTGAATTATTTTCTAAACCTAGTTCCAATTACATGCATAAATCCTATGTTGGCCACCATAAAACAAACACATGCAAAAGTTTTCAATCAATCAGAATTAAACAACCAATTCACACCAAAGATCACGAAACTAAATTTAAACAAACATATGTTCTACATAATTGGGCTTCAAACCTCGCCCCTAACAAAAAGTGACTAGCCACACATCGTCTTAAATTCAACAAATAAAAACATGAGTACTAGATTATAAGAGGATAAAAACCGTAAAAGGGAGAATATGAGAGCCACGAATTCACTTTTAGGCAACCTTGGGCGCATGCATTTCTTCAAGATGGTTCACAGAGAAGCTTGATGGAAGATGGATGATGATGTGCACGGTTTCTGCTCTTGAGGACTTGGAAATTTCAAGACTTTGTGTGCTAGGGTTTGGGGGCAGAAGATGGTGCTGTAGGGTCGTACTTTTCAACGTGTTCAGAGCCTCTATATATATGGAATACACAGCCCAAGTTTCCTTTTCCAATTCTGCTTTGAAAGCCTCCCCTAGTTGCTTGAGGATTCCTTCAATTGGTGCACAATTAAATGATTTTTAAACCTTAATAATCTTCCCAAAATCTTGAGGAATCATTCTAGGACTCTCCTTGATATTTCAGCATCAAAAACCTTCCAAAAATTCTCTAGAAATCCATCCAAAGAAGAGTCTCGACCAAAATGCCTTGTTCTGACTAGGATTCAATTTTCGTCTCTGAAGCTTCCTTCTTGGACAAGGAACGCCTTTCTCTCGCCACTTTTATGGATGGTTCTTGACTCCTACGTGTTCTATGGCATCAAATCTTCTAGAATGATCAACAATCTTCTAGAAAAACTTTAAGAAAGTCGCCCGAAAATATCTCCCAAAAAGCTTCGTGAAAAGATGACAGTTTATGCCCTATCGGGAGGCTCACTTCGACTTTGATTTACCACTGCCTCGTCGATGTTTTTTACCAATTATTTGGCTCTTGTTGAATTATAACATCATGTCTTTCAAGATCGCTGGCCCTTACTATAAGGATGCAACTGGAAGAATGCAAGAATTGCTCCTCAAAATAGTTTCCAGAAAGCTGATTCTGAAACATCAGTTTTCTGCTTTGCAGCAACTTTTTTCATGGACTTCCCTTGTAATTTCTAGCTAAAAGGTTGATCAAAATTAGTCCTTTGCATCAGTACTTCATGGTTCATGGCTTCTTTGCTTCCTTTAGGCTCCTATTTCTCTTGAATCACTCCATGAACTACCTAAAAAGAAAACAAAGTTAAAACTGACTTTTTAAAGGAAATAGCTAAGAAAAGTGTAAAGGTTTGCACATTATATTTGTCACATTTTATGCTCCTATCAATTCATAGGGGGGTAGAAAGGGAACAATTACCCTCAACCCCAATTCCAAAGGCAGACCAGGCCTTAAAAATTTTTGGGACCCAGCCCATCCACATCCATCCATGCATCAGGCCCTCCAACCAGTGCCAAGCCCATCTAGCCCAGTAGGGAGAAATTGCTAAGGGCACCCCAAGTATTCCACCATAGCCAAGAAAGCCACCGCCGTCGTGGGTCCCAGCCGCAAAGACTGCACCATCACCAGTATCGAAAGGCACGCAGGTCAGCTCCAACTTCTGATCACTCATGATCAATCTCAGGTCAATAGGGTCTGCAACCACCAAACCCACGCACCTAGGCTTCACCACCACCGGTAGAAAACTACGGTCGGCAAAACCGAAGAGTTTTAAGACGTCACTTCCCCCAAGGCCCATCTAGCCTAGTAGGGAGAAATTGCTAAGGGCACCCCAAGTATTCCACCATAGCCAAGCAAGCCACCGCCACAGTGGGTCGCAGCCTCAAAGACTGCACCAACACCAGCATCGAAAGGCACCCAGGATAGCACCAACTTGTGATCACTCAGGATTAATCTTAGGTCAATACGATCTGCAACCACCAAACCCACACACATAGGCTTCGCCACCACCAGTAGAAAAAGAGGGTAGGCAAAACCAAAGAATTTTGAGACGTCACTGCCCCCAACAGATTCTCCGATTTCGGTCACAATAAAATCGGATCTGATAGCCACACACTCATCGTCCTGCCAAATGACCCAATCGTCGTGGAAAGAAAAGCTACACCCAGCCAAGATGGCGCAAATTCAGTGAGAAACTAGTCCACTCTAGACCACTTTAGAACCACTTATCCGCTCCCAAAGCCAGGGATCGAAACCTCTCACGACTCGACCTAGCCAGCCAAACATATTCTATTGAAACACACCATGCACGAAGATAAATGAAGAACAAAAGCCGATTAGACAAGCAAATTGCAAGACAGCCATCAAAGACGGTAGATATAGAGTAGAGAACAGACGCACTCCCCTAAAACCCTAGCAGAGCGCTAGGTCGGCGTTATATAATATATACATACTTGTTCACCTCAATTATACTTGTTTTCTGGTAATAACAAGATAGATCAAATTTAATATATTTTCATTTTATTTTTTTTTATATTTTCTAACTATGTTTATCTTTTTTTTTTAATACACATACAACTTGTTCCTTTCTTATTTTGTAATTAATTTAATTAGTAAACTTTATTTTTTTTTTAATTTTTATTTCCTTTGTTAAACAACACTTACTTTTGGGAGATTTGGAGAGATAATTAATTGAATATAACCATCTTAACTAATATTTATAAAAATTTGAGATCTAGAGCTAGTACTGGGAAAGCTCCGTAAAACTTTGACTGATCGGCATCTAAGGTTGCAAACTTATTCTCGTTCGGTGGTGCTCATTGTCGAGGGTGGTTCGCCTTGCCGGTGAAGGGCTACTGCCAGACGGGGAATCTGAATGTGCCTGGGAGCTCGTTGGAGAAGGTTTTGGCTTGGGATTTGGGCTGGATGACTTGGCGGCAAGTCCGAACGACGGAGCTTCAGGCCAGTGGTTATGTGTACATGGATGGGGCACCTCATCAAGGGACTTCAAGATCCGACGAGTCAGAGGTGATTGGGCAGCAGTGGAGGATATTGGATTGGGGAGCACGACATAGTGCAGCGGAATTTGTAGTGGCGTAGCTCGGTGTGGGGCTTTGCGACTCAGGGCGTGGCGGCAGGGGTTGTAGGGGTGTGGGTCTTTGGGATGACATTGGAGTTCGGAGGAGGAGTCCGCTGGAACTATGCCATAGTTGTACGAGCGGCCAGTCGGATGAAGAAGATGAAGTTCGGGCTTGGGCCAAGCCAATCTTTGTCGGGCCCGAGTTTAAGCCTTTTTTTCATGGGGTTGTCCTTTTTGGGCATCTACGGTGGGCTGGGGTATTTTCCCTAGGCCTATCCCTATGTTTTTAGTTTGTCTAATTACAATAAATTCCTTGTATTTAGGAAGTTAAGTACCGGTGTGCACTCTACATATCTGTAGCGCCTCGGAGTAGTATTAAAGGAGGGTCTCCGCTACCTCTACGTATTTGAATGTAAAATGAGTAGATTCTTTTGTTGATCTATATGTACGCATCACTTGTGGGTACTACTACTAGATTCTTGTCTGTCTATGGCCTTAAATGACAGCGAAATGGTATGTAACGGTATATTCTGGCTTGTGATGAATATATATTTTTCCTGATTAAAAAAAAAAGCTAATATTTATAAATGTTATTAAGATAATTTTAAAATATATATATATATATATATTATATATAGATCAACAAAAGAATGAAGGAATAAATGTTAGATTACTCACCTATATATACAACCATTGAGCCACATTTTGACCCAAAAAAAAAAAAAAGATAAATTAATACATATTTTTTGTTGTTGAACAAAGTAAGGTCTTTTTCATCTCCCCTTTCAACCCTTTTCGCTCCTAGTTGAGGGCTCGGCCCGACCCTAAGGGGCGGGGAGGGGCTAACATATGGTAAGCCTTGGTTTGGCCCGAGCCGGACTTAAATTTTGTTGACTTTGACTGGGCCCCAACCTGACCTATGATGACCCCTACATAAAGCATAATTATTAGAACGTGTTCCAATTGATGGAGCATTGAAACATTGAATGAATTTTTGTTTATGAACTTTATTGCTTTCTAACTTTGAAAAGATCGTGAAAAAAAAATTGTGATTTTAAAGTTCTCTCAGTTTTAGAAGTGCTTAAAAATAAACATTTGAGGGTGAAAAATTTTTGGTGAGAAAATAAGAACATGAGATTTTAATCAAAAATCACGTACTATAGTTTACAGAATTACAGCTTTTGGTGAGAAATTAAGGTGTAAAATTTCTTTTGTCTAGTTTTGATCGGGTTAGGGCAATGTAGTTAGTTTTTTTTTTTTTTTGATCAAATAAACAACTCAAATGCTACAACTAGTCTTTCGTGAGTCGAACTCACAACCTCCCACTTTCAAAGGGGAGACTATGCCACTAGACCAAATTGCAATGTAGTTAGTTATGATTTAAAGTTTTTGACTGTTTTTTTTTTTCCACCTTGACAATAGATAAACAATTTTATATTTATATTATGAATTATTAATTAGAGCCTAGGTAACACGTTAACAAAATAAAACATGGAAAATGGTTTAGTGGATGCACAGGGTTTCCTCACAAGAACATTCAAGGTGTGGAACCCTCATGTCCTGATTCGAACGTTGGGTTTTTTTTTTTTTTTTTTTTTCAAAAACCTTAGCTTACCCTTACATATGTCAGTGAGAATCGAACCTATGACCTTTACAATGTTAGAATTATAACTTACCAATAGGTCACAGTCATGACCTTTTCGAAACCCTCATGTCCTGCTCTGAATGTTGGGTTAGTTTAGTGTTATTTACTGAATTATAAACATGGCCAGAGGAGGAATTACAATGCCTTGTTGGCTGTCCCAGCCCTAAGCTGATCAATCTTTGGGCCTAGGATGCATATAGAATACCGTGAACAATTCGAAAGGAGGGTGTTAAAAAAAGTAGAGACCTAAGATGACTCTAATGGCTAAAATAATATCATGTAAGAGCATCTCCAACCATTTAGTCAAAAGCCAAAGCCATATGCAAAATATGACTCCCCTAATGTCATCACTATTCATTCAATTTTTGCATCTCCAACCATCTTTAGTCAAAAGCCAAAGTCATCTAATAAATTAGTCATTTTCGAGAATTAATTAACTACAATTGCAGCACATGCAGCGGGGCCCACCATTTTTTCAGCCAAAGAAATTTGGCTTTCGTTCTACAAACTTGAGTCAAAATGACTCCAGTTATGGCTCAAGAGTCAAAATAGCTAAAGCAAGAGCATGGTTGGAAATCCCTCTACCAAAAAGCCAAAGTCAAAATGACTTATAACTAAATGATTGGAGATGCTCTAAGATGATGTATCAATACATCAGATGTGCCATCTAATTAAATTTGTTTATTATTGATGAAACTACTCATTTTTTAGTACATTTATTCTCACAAATTATTAAATATATGAAACCATGCATGTGCCATCTCTACTTAATGTACTCAATAACACGAATATAATTGGAGAGACATTGGAAAGACATTCATATTCGATGGCACTAAATCCAGCAGCAGTTGCTAAGTCCATAAATTCGTGTCGAGTCCTTTCCTTCGCTCCTGGGGTTAATGACATCAGAAGCACATCAAACCCTGAGCAGATCTTCTCACAGAAGTTCCACAACGACTACTTTTCCTTTATCAGGAATCGCATTGTAACAATTTTTCAATAACTCTATGCATTGCTCATCCATCCAATCATGAAGTACGTTCTGTAAAATAAGCCCATAATTTTTTCCTTAAAGCAATCAAAGCTCTATTAGGGTTATATCCAATCATGAAGTACGTTCTTTTTTCCTTCTTCAGAGTTTTAAGTTTTTGTAAAAGTAAAATGCAAATTAGAATTTGTCTTCTCATTTCATTTCATAGTCTCTTTATATAGGGATATAATTACAACGGAAATATCGATTACATTAATGATACTAAATGCTGATTGAGCTGTGATTGTAATTCTTTGATTCCTTCCTCGTCAGTTGCTTTGACAAAGGCACATAATGTGTTTTTCCTTTAACACTCCCCCTTGTGCCAAGTCAAAGACGAAATGGTGCATGACTTGTTGCCTCACTAAAAACCTTGCCAAGTAACAATAAAAACCCTGTGGGACAAAAAATACAACTTGGTCGAAGGAAAAGAGCACAACGCACCTTCTATATTTGAGGATGACATGTGTGTGTTAGACTCCCCCTGACGTTTACACCTCCCCCTGATACTTGCATTAATCATGGGAGTTTGGAGGAAAGACTTCGCATTCCTATGTTTTTCACATGTTTCTCAAATGTGGCATTGGGCAATGATTTGGTGAACAAATCTGCCACATTCTCCTCAGACCTTACTTGATTCACTTGAATCTTGAGGAGAGCCTGTTGTTGCTGATTGTAGAACAACTTTGGCGATATGTGTTTTGTGTTATCACCCTTAATATAACCTAGCTTCATTTGTTCGATGCAAGCTGCATTGTCTTCATAAATGCAAGTAGGCTCTTCAGTGGTAGAACTCAAACCATTAGTCCCTCGAATATGTGTAATGATAGTTCTTAACCATACACACTCACGAAATGCCTCATGTAGAGCAATGATCTTTGAGTGGTTCGAGGAGGTAGCCACAAGGGTTTGCTTGGTTGATCTCCAAGATATCGTTGTGTTCCCATTGGTAAATACATAACCAGTTTGGGAGCGATCTTTATGTGGGTCAGAGATGTATCCAGCATCAGCAAAACCGACCAAAACGTCATTTGGCATTTTAGTGTAGTGAGTGGTGTTTTCGCCATCAACATTTCCTTTAGGGATTGCAGTTCCATCTGCGATCCCTCTTGTCTCTCTGTAGGGAAAGAACAGTCTCAAGTCAATGGTTCCTTTTAGATATAGGAAATTGTTCTTGATACCATTCTAGTGACGCTGCGTTGGCGTTGAGCTAAATCTAGCTAACAAGTTCACTAAGAATGTAATGTATGGTCGAGTACATTGGGCTAAGTACAATAATGCGCCTATTGCACTTAGATAGGGAATTTCAGCTCCCAACACCTCTTCGTCATCTTCTTTTGGACGAAATAGATCTTTCCTTGCATCCAAACTTCAATGGATCATGGGAGTGCTAGCAGGATGCGCTTTGTCCATGTTAAATTGCCTAACTTTTGGACATACGCAGACTAGTGGAATAGTATTCCACAAACTCGATGTTCTAGTTCAAGGCCTAGTTAGAATCGAGTTTTCCCAAGATCCTTCATCTCAAATTCGGATTTCAAATAGCTCGCGGTTTTTCTTATTTCATCAAGAGTACTTATTATGTTTATATCATCGACATATACTGCTACAATTGCAAATCTGGAACTTGTTTTCTTTATGAATACGCAGGGGCATAATTCATCGTTCTTATATCCCTTCCCAATCAAGTAGTCACTTAGACAGGTATACCACATCCGCCTATATTGTTTCAATCCATAAAGTAAGCGTTTCAACCTAATTGCAAATGCAGTCCGTGGTTTAGACTCACTTGACTTGGGTAATGTAAGGTCATCAGGCACTTTCATATATATCTCTGAATCTAGATCCCCACAGAGATATGCAGTAATCACATCCATGAGCTGCATTTCCAGTCCTTCGAAAACTACTAAGCTAACTAAGTAGCGGAACGTTATAACATCCATTACGGGAGAGTATGTCTCGTCGTAGTCAATTCCAGGCCGTTGTGAGAAACCTTGCGCAACAAGGAGAGCCTTGTACCTCAGGACTTCATTCTTCTCATTACGCTTTTTGACAAAGACTCATTTATGTCCTATAGGCTTTACACTTGGTGGGGTTAGCACTACCTGACCAAATACCTGTCTCTTTGTCGGAGAATCTAATTCTGCCTGGATTGCTTCTTTTTATTTAGGCCGATCTGCTCTTTGTTGACATTCTGCAACAGTGCATGGTTCGATATCATCGTGCTCTATGATTTCTTGAGCAACAGTGTATGCAAATTCATCATCAATGTGTATGGAAGATCTTTCTATCAACTCATACGCACTCTCATAATCCATTGAGATTTCTTTGTTCTCTGGAATCATTTCAAACATCAGAGCGTCCTGCAGTATTGATTCATGGATATAACTGTAATCAGAGACAATCTCATGAGAGGGATTCTCTATATTGATGATTAATGGATCGGTTTGTGCCTTACTCACCCTCTTCTTCCTTGGGTGAGTGTCAATCGAACCAAGTGGCCTCCCCCTCTTCCTTTGGGGAGCCACGGCCTCAACCACACCTCCACTGTGTGTGGTTGTAGTGCCTCTATCTGTGACACCGTACCCCTTGTTGGGGACTTCTAACCTTGCAGGCACATTTGCAGCTGGTATAAGTGATCTCGTCACTTTTGCAATATCAGAAAACGCATCAGGCATCGAATCTGCTACGTTCTGAAGATCGATTATTCTTTTCACTTCACTTTCACATTGTGAAGTGTGGGGATCAAAATGAGACAGAGTGGGGACAAACCATAACAATTCCTGTCGTTCCCTTGGAAAATCCTTTTTCCTATCTCCCCCTAACGACGTGAAGACTATCTCATCAAAGTGACAATCCGCAAATCTAGCGGTAAAGAGATCGCCTGTCAAGGGTTCCAAATAGCTGATAATTGTTGGGGATTCGTATCCAACATAAATACTTAATTGTCTCTGAGGACCCATGTTGGTGCGCTGTGGGAGCGCAATAGGCACATATACTGCGCAACCAAATATGCATAAGTGTGAAATGTTAGGCTCATATCCAGTTACCAATTGGTACGCAGAAAATGGTTGGCTAGTAGTGGGTCTGAAACGAATAAGTAAAGTTACGTGCAATATTGCATAACCCCAAGCAGATATAGGCAGGTTGGTGCACATAACCAATGCCCTAGCCACCATCTGTAGCCTTTTGATGGTGGCTTCTGCGAGACCATTTTGTGTATGCACATGGGGTATAGGATGCTCTACATCAATCCCGATAGACATGCAATAATCATCAAATGTTTTTGAAGTAAACTCTCCAGCTTTATCAAGCCTTATAGACTTGATAGGGTGATCAGGGTGGTGAGCCCTTAAACGTATAATCTGTGCTAGGAGTTTTGCAAATACAGCATTTCTTATGGACAATAAAGCGACATGTGACCAGATTCTCAAAGCATCCACCAAAACCATAAAGTACTTGAATGGTCCGCATTCTGGATGGATAGGTCCACATATATCTCCTTGTATCCTTTGTAAGAATGAAATGTTTTGTTTTGTATCTTTAGCATATGAAGGTCTTGATCCTGTTTTTGCTAAAGAGCAGGCTTTACAAAATGAGTGATGTGCCTTTGAAATAGTCAATGAGGCATAATGGAAGGGAGGTGGTGCTTCTGGTACTTCAGAAGGCAATGGCTGCATTTGAGCAGTACTAGGACCGACACCTTGCAGTGTGGCGGATTTTTGTCCCATTTTATTTTCACTCGAAAGAAGAGATGTCCGTTTGAGTTTTTTAAATACGGATTATCATGTCACGACCAGGGTGCCCTAGGCAATAATGCCAAAACCTGTATGAGTCAGTGTTCCACATTTCATTATTGGTGATAGCATATGATTCAATGATCCGAATCGTAGTGAGGTACAATCCACTAGATTGACTCATAAGTTTCTCTAAAATGCGTTTCCTTCCACATTCATTAGAGTTAATATCAAGGTATTCAGTTTCATTCTCACAGTGTGTTTCTACTGGATAACCGTTGGCACAAATAGCTTTGAAACATAACAAGGTTCGATTAGCTCTTGGTGCATATAGAGCGTCTGTGACTTGAAATGTTGTGCCATTAGGCAACAAAAATTTGGCAGTTCCTCGCCCTTTTATTACTTGTGATGATCCAATCATCGTAGTTACAGAGAAATTAGAGGCTATTAATTCAATGAATAATTTCCTATTTCTTAATATTGTGTGGGTAGTCCCACTATCAACTAAGTACTCAAGTTCTCCCCCATTCATTCCTACAGATAAATGGGAGGTATTTAGAATATATAACTCATATTCTTTAGAGTATTTCTATTTGCGTAGAATGGTATTCTTTTCATTCTAATAATTTTTCCTTTTTCTAGATGTATTGTTTTACATCTTTATAGTGCTATTTCGAACCATGCATGTAGTAAATAAAATCGAATAAATTCAATGCTTTAGAATAAAATCCGAATTTATTAGTAAGCCAACGATAATCCAATCAAGGTCTTGTTCAGAAATCTAATTTATCAAACCATTATTGAAATAAACTTTAAGACCAAGTAGTAGTCTAATTAAAAATGAGGCATTATGCCTTCACAATTGTATTTGGAAAATAAAATGAATAAAGCAGATCAGTCAAGATTGAGAGCATCCATTGACTTACCAAGTTCCTCTTTGCCATTGAAGTCTACAATTGTAAGGTTGACGTCTAGGTCATGACCTCCTTCTTCCATATAGTGAGCCTCTTGTTCTTTAGACTCTCTATACCTCTTGTAATTGGCTGCTACTCTGTTGTTTGCTTGGTAGTTCTTGTACCAATGCCCAATGAATCCACACCTATAGCATGGTTCATTGTCAACTCTTTCCTCTTGTTTCCATGATCCCCATGTCCCTTTCCACGTGGTGCATTGTTGCCACGTGGGTAGGGATCAGCACGTCTAAACCCCCTTGCATTGGAGTTATTTCCACCTTTCATTTTTCCATAATTAGCCTCGAGAATTTTCTTTGTCCTAGTGGGCCTGGCATTATTGTTCAAGAGAACCTCATTATGTCTCTCAGCCACTTGCAGTAGGCTGATCAGTTTATTGAAGGTTGTGATTCTTTTGTTGTCATACTCTAGCATATACTGGTCCGCTAGTATAAGCGCTGAAGTAGGAAAGGTGGAAAGAGTCTTGTAGATCATATCATCTTCTGTAATTTCCCTTCCATAGAAATTGAGACGTGCCTTTAGGCGCAACATGTCCTTGTTGAAGTCATTGACCCTTTTGTAGTCAAGCAAGGGGATTCCATTCCACTGAACGGCCAGTTCTGGGAGCAAAGTGTCATGAATGTTCCCAAAACGTCCCTTAAGGGCATCCCACAGTTCTTTGGGTGTCTTTAACTGAAGGTACTCTCAGCGTAGGCTAGGATCAATATGTCGCCTCAGAAACATTAAGGCATTTGCTTTCACCTTATTAAATAGTTCATCAACTTTGGGGTCGATAATGGTGGCAGTGTAGTCTTTTGCCACAAAGGCAGTTTCCACATCGGAAACCCAACGATGATACTCAAGTCCTTATGAGTCCAAGATGTCAAATTCAGGTCGAGTTGGATCAACCATCTACATAAACAAGAGAGAATATATAAATTACGTAGTCATAAAGACATCCACGTAAATTATTTTACAAAAATGTGAATTAGATTTCAACCAAGATTCGTAATGGTCACATTTTTTTCTTTCGATGCTATGTGAAAATGCTTTATCACAGTAAGTGTGTATGGATAATGCGCATGAATTTTCATTATCATGGCAAAGCGGATTGTATATGTTGCATTTTAAAAATAACCATAGCACATTTAAACATAGCATATATAAAAATAAACTACATGGCATGCTCAAATTTCATACATATACAAAAATTATATACTACACATAATAATTAGCAATAATATATCATGCATAAAATAAAATGAAAACAATAGCATAATATGAAGGCATGCTTAGGAATAATTATATAAGCGTAAATAAAATTCACAAAACATGCTCACAATTGCATAAATAATATGTAATAATAATAATATATATATATATATATATATATATATGGCATGTTCAAAATAAAGTATAAACAATAGCATAACATGCTTAAACATAATTATGTAAAACATAAATAACAAGACATGCTTAAAAGAATCAAAATTATCTAATTAAACATGCTCAAAAGTTCTAATTATATAAAAAATATACCATAGTATGAAAATAAATAAAAGAGAACATACTTGATTTTGAGAAAATAAAACAATCTTGACGCACGCGCGTGTTGGTGCAGGCGTGCGTAGCGATGTTTTTGGGCTTGAGAAAAACTGGGCCGCTTCCTTTTTTTTTTTTTTTTTCAGCAATGGGCCACAAGGCCTTGTTTTTTTTTCTTTGATTTTCTCTTTTTTTCTGGGCTGCAGGCCTACTTCTTTTTGTTTTTTGTTGTGGTTTTTTTTTTGGGCCGGGTCACACAGTTTTTTCCTTTTTTTTTTTTTTTCTTGTCCTCATCTGCTTCTTCCTTCTGTGTTTACAGATGGTGGGCTGAGGCTGCTAGGCAAGGTGGGTAGGTGGGAGGCCGCTCGAGGCTAGGCAAGGCTGCGCTACAGGTTTGTGGTGCGACGGCGTGGGGATCTGTGCAGACGGGGGTCGGAGGGTGCGGTGGAGGCTGCGCTGCAGGTTTGTGGTGCTACTGCAAATCTGGGCGGAGGACGCACACAAATCTGGGCTGGGCGAGAGAGCAGCGCCGTTGCAGGTGGGTTGGTGAGGTGAGGCCTGTGACTGCAAACGCCAGACGCGCAAGGCGGAGGTGAAGGCGGGGTTGGTGAGGTGAGGCCGGTGAGGTTTGGTGGCAGCGACTACAGGGCTGGGCTGGGCAGCGTAGGTGAGGCCCGTGTAGGCTGGGGTATTACAGGTAGGGAGGGCCGGAGAGGAGGAGACCGATCTGGAAAAAAAAAAAATTTATTTGGGTGGCAGAAAAGAAGGAAAAGTTTTTTTCTTTTCGACGGGAGAAAGAAACAAACTTGAAAACTAGGTTTTTTTCTTGGCTATTTGCTCTGAGCATGCTGATAACGTGTAAAAGTAAAATGCAAATTGGAATTTGTCTTCTCATTTCATTTCATAGTCCCTTTATATAAGGATAGAATTATAACGGAAATATCGATTACATTAATGATACTAAATGCTAATTGAGCTGTAATTGTAATTCCTTGATTCCCTCCTCGTCAGTTGTTTTGACGAAGGCACATAATGTGCTTTTCCTTTAACAGTTTTCTTATTTTGGGCTTAATTTTAAGAAATGTGGATGTAGTAGGAACGTACTTTTTAGGATGCTCTTGGGAGGGGTTTGCTAGTTTAGTGTTCTCTAACTAATGGCTTTTTATGACAATCCTCTGGGTAGGTCATTATTGTATTGCTTGCTGAAATAAATAATGTCTAACCTTCTTTATTAAAAAAAAAAAAGGAATTTGAACTGCTCGCAACAATTTTTTGGTTGAAATTGTGTTTCTTTTCCACTCTTTTTTTTTTTTTTTTTTTTTATTTCCTTTCATCTGATTCTAGTAATTTACCAAACTAAATGTTTTTTTTATTATAAGTTTATTTTATTCGGAAAATATTAATGGCAATTCAAAATTTGGTGAAGACTTTAACACCAAAATTTGGCTTCCATTTATAGTAGTACATATACATGTATATATAGTCCTTTCATTAAGAAATTTCTATATGTAAATAAATTTTGCGAGTTTCAGCCCAATTGAAATATGTTAACGTGTTAATATTAGATTTGGTTAGTTCATTAATTTGATTTAATTTAGTATCTTAAAGTTTTTTTTTCACTTGTGTCTTAAAGATTGTATATTAAATTTCCCATAATTATGTTGAAAACTTAAAACTTAAAAAAAAAAAAAAAAAACTTAAACGGTCGAATCGTCAAAAGAGGATCACACACTGGGTTCCACTAACAATCAACAAGTGTATTTTTTAAATAAAATAATAGAGTGAGGGTCGGCATTTTTGCACATCATCTGAAAATTAAGTACATAAACCTTACTAGGATACTGGGGAACCTATTTTATAACATGGGGCAAGTCGTAGTTGATTCCCTTAATATGAGGATGTTTGGAAGTGATGAGATAAGTGGGAATGTTGTTGGGATGGCTTCTTCACCCAAATTCAATGATCTAGATGCTAATCTAATGTAGATGTAAATTTTCTATTTTGGCGGGAGTCGTATCTAAGGCAGTTCAAGGCTTAAATACCATATATTCTCAGTAGACCCTAAATTTTTAGAACTTGAAAGTCATGCCTACTGATTACACACTTAGTTGGTTCGATTAAACCAATGCCTAATTGGTTAATTAATCAATGCATAATTAAACATCAATAATTTTGCCGTTTTTCTCGGCAGGTCTTGATTTACTCCAAATTCATGCCCTTTTTTTTCTCTCAATTCCGCGCTTTTATTATGGAATAATTATGGGGCTGTGACCACTTACCCAATTTTAGGCAAAAAATTGCCCACTTACTCCACCAAGAGTTTTTTAACCTCGTTTACCCAATCCAACAATATTTGACAGTATTGCCCTCATTTTAATTAAAAAATTACTCTCCTATCATATTCTCTCTTCCTCTCAGACGTGTCTCTCTCTCTCTCTCTCTCTCTCTCTCTCTCTCTCTCTCGACTCCGGCATGGAGTAATATTTCCAGAAGCAGCGGCAAATGGAGGGGGCGCCGATCGAGTGGTTCTGCGTCGCCGGAGAAGGCGCCGATGAAGACCGAAACGGAGGAGGTGTTTTCCGGGTCGGCGATGAGGCCTCGACGGTGATTGCGTGACTCATCGTTTGCGGCGGCGATGGCGAGATGACGGAGGTGGCGTTTGACTGGTGGAGCACGCCAGATCTGAGCAGCAAGTCGAGGTCGCAGAGCTGGTTGGTGACGAACGCGGCGGACATGTCGAGGTCATTCTGCATGTAGAGCTTCCTGCCGGTGAACGACCGGGGCTGAAGCACGAATTGACCTTGATTTGGCTCAGGCGGAGGTCACCTGTTCATTGGGCCGGACCCGGGCCAGGAAGGCTCAGAATGAGCTTCCGGTGAGCGATGTGGTGGATCTAATGAGCGACGACGAGCCTAAAAACGATGTGGCGGAGTCGAAGGTCACCGAAGACGAATTGAAGAACGGTGTTGTGGAGATGGTTATGGATAATGAGCAAAACGTTGGGTTTGTTGGTAACGAAGATGAGGCAGTAGACACATTATTGGCCCCCAGTAGACTTTGAAATGAGGGACAGGAATCACTATAGTGTGGTGTATTGATAAGTTACTTGTTGTTTTCTGTGTATTAAAGTCAAATTATCTGTGAATCCTACAAAAAGGTGCATTTTTGGTGGTCTATTGGGAGGCAGTAGAAACATTGGACTTTGTATTGGGGGGCAATAATATGATTACTGGGGGGCAGTAATATGATTATAAATTGATCAATTGTTCCTGTAGTGTATTCATTTTGGTTTGGGGAGTTCATACAATTCACTGGACGACAATAATATGATTTTTGGGAGGCAATAATATGATTTACTGGGGGGCAGTAATATGATTACTGGGGGGCAATAATAGCCGGATTCCGGATTCCAGTCATCGGTCGCCGGATTTCGGTTACCGGTTCCCGGAATCCGATCGTCGGTCGCCGGAATCCGGTCACCGTTCGCCGGAGTCCGGTCGCAGGAGACCGCCCCGGCCACTGGTCACCGGAGCACAGCAAGGTGGAAGGTGACTTCTCTCTCTAAGTGAGAAAGAAGGAGAGGGCAAAAAAGTCTCAAAAAAAAAGAAAAAAGAATTAATTGGGTAAATGGGAAATAATCCCTTAGAGTGTTTTGGGTAAATGGGGTTAAAAAACAGTTGGTGGAGCAAGTGGGCAATTTTTAACCTAAAATCGGGTAAATGATCATTTTCCCAATTTTTTTTATGCATTGGCAGTGCAAGTAAACCAATAGATTCAACAGATCTCAGCCATTGATATTTATAGGCAACATTTTTTAAAAAAAACATAAAAATGTACTTGATGTTATACAATTGTCAATTTTTATTGGTGCAAGTACACGTCGGTATCCTGAATACTCTATCTTTTATTATTCCTTACAAAATAAATAAAAGTAACTACATATTTATTAACTTTAGGATTAGCTTGTTTCTAGTGTTTTAGATATAATTACAAGCAAAAAAATGTGTGTAATCGCTAGGAGTGACTTTCAAGTTCTAAAAATTTAAGGTCTACTGAGTTTTATTTTTATTTTTTTATGCTATGAGTTTCATTGTTAACCTATTCCAAATGTATGATATATAGTGATGTTCATGGCTATGAGGTGAGTTGTTTTATTTTATGAGTTTTTCCTGATACCTTATCGAGAGGCACATAGTTTTAGATACCTCATTGCTATGTGAGAGGCAGGGGCGGACCGACATGGAAGGCTGTATGGGCTTGAGCCTAGACAAGATTTTGGGCTAAAAACTCTTAGATATATATATATCTCCCATACCCAGCCCAAAGAAAAAAAAAAAAAAATTAGGGTGGATAACAGCTGCTCCTCACGGTCTCACCGCTCGCAGGCTCGCAGCCTCAGTAGTCAGTACCTCAGTACCTCACGGCTCACACAGTCACTGACTCACTTCACATACTCACACTCACAGGTCACTGACTCACAATCACAGCAGGTCTGCACTCAGCAACTCACACCTTTCTCCTTCCCGGCTTCCCGTAAACGAGGTATGATTCGTATGAAGCTCTATGCCTCTATCGAGTATCGATCTCCCCTGAATCGAATTTTTGATCATCTTAACATCTCTGATTCTCTGTGAGTCTGTTCTTATCGTGCTCTGTTTTCCCAGATTCCCAGATCTGAGATCTCCTCTCGCAGTCAGTCGGCCCAGATAGCCTTGCCGTCCGCCGTTGCCGTCCGCCGTTGCCGCTGAGGAGTGAGGAACTGCGGAACTGAGGAAGTGAAATACTTGAATTCTTGATGATGGTCGCCTACTCGCGGACTCGCCTGGTCGGTCTCGGAGACTCGGACTCTCGGACTGTTTTTGACTCGGTCAGTGGGTGCCTGGGTGGATTAGCCTGCTTTGATGAATTGATGAATGATGATTGTATATTTGTATTTCAACTATTTTTAGTTAGAACTTAGAAACTTAGAATTACCAATTTACCATTTACCGACTGAATGCAGATCAGTCTGAATGGTCTCATGGTCTGATGTGTTTGATGATAAATGACTGGCTAAGAAAAAAGAAAAAATAAGTAACAATAAGTGAATAAGCTTTTGTAATTTTGTTGGGCTTTGGGATTTCTTGATGCTTTCTTTGGCTTCTAATTATGTTGTGATTTATTTATAGATGTGCATTTTGTGTTGCAGATTGGAGATTTTTTATTTGAGAGTTTTGGTGATAGTGTTTGGGTTTATGCATAATACCGAGATTGCTGTTGATGCCCTTTCCATCTGGTTAGTGTTACTAACTTTATATTTGTTCACAAACCTATTAGAAATATATGTTATTATATATATGTTAAGGAGGCACATATTAAATCCATTAGACATTAAAGTCTGCTGCTAGTTAGTAACTAATAGTAATGTATAATTAGTTATAGTTGTATAATTCTAATGGTGGTATCTATATAATATTATAGGTATTGAATATAATGACAGATCACCGGAAACCCAAGAGGTACAAAAATCTTTTGTCATGGTTTACAAGTGATACTCCATCAAGTGATAGTGTCGATGAGATTAGAAGTGGGAGTGGGAGTGGGAGTAGAAATGTGACTGAGAATTCTGTTAATGATGTCCCCTTAAACCCTTCTCCATCTATTCCACTGGAAGAGTGTCATAATGAAAGAATTGAGAGAGAAGAAAGTTTTTATGTTAGTTCTCTAGAACGTGATCCAGGAATACGGCGTCCAATATGCAAGTACCCTTTGAATGAGCGTGACAATATTCGAAGAGCTTATGTGGTCTTAGGACCGTATCAACCTCACTTAAGTAGTTACCCATTATCATTTGACGGAGGTCAAGGTCGAAAATTTAATCCTAAGTGGTTCAAAGAATGGCCGTGGCTTGAGTATTCCGCAGAGTTGGACAAAGCATTTTGCTTCCCTTGTTTCTTATTTGATAGTTATCCATCCCATCATCCAGCATTTACTGAGCATGGGTTTCAAGGTTGGAAAAATGTTATGTCAAAAAAATCTGGCATTGTCTCTCACATGGGAGTCTTAAATTCCCCACATAATATTGCCATGCACAAGTGGGAGTCACTAAGAAACCCATCTAAGCATATTGAAAGGGTGATTAGCACACAATCATCACAAGAAGTAGCAGATAACCGACTCCGGCTTATTACTACTATAGAGAGTGTAAGGTTGTTGGCACGCCAAGGATGTGCTTTTAGAGGCCATGACGAATCGGTTAATTCATCTAATGGTGGAAATTTCAATGCGGTTGTGGATTCCTTTGGAAGAATGAATATAGATATTCGCAGAGTCTTACAAAATGCTCCTGGGAATGCTAAGTATACTTCTCCCATTATTCAAAAACAAATTTTAAATATACTTGGTAACAAAGTTAGAACCAAGATTCGGGAGGAAGTGGGAGATGCCAAATTTTGTATCCTTGTTGATGAAGCTGTTGATGTATCTAATAGGGAACAAATGGCTATCATTCTGCGATTTGTTGATTGTGATGGGTTTATTAGAGAACGGTTTTTCAAAGTGCTTAGTGTGGCAGACACTTGTTCTCAAACTCTAAAAGATGAGATATCCAAAGTTCTTACTCAATATGATCTTCAAGTAGAAAATATGCGTGGGCAAGGATATGATGGTGCTAGCAACATGCGTGGTGAATTTAATGGTTTACAAGCTTTGTTTCGTGAAGAGTGTCCATATGCATATTATGTTCATTGTTTTGCTCATCTCTTACAATTGACTTTAAATGCTGTAGCTAAAGGGGTGCATGATATTTGGGAATTCTTTTCAACTCTAAGTTTGATTGTAAATTTTGTTGATTCTTCTGCAAAAAGACATTCAGCTTTGAGAGTTATCAGAGAAGAAGAAATTGCAGATTTAGTGGCTGCTGGAGCACTTGAGACTGGTAGAGGTGCTAATCAGCTTTGCACTTTACAACGAGCAGGGGCTACTCGTTGGGGTTCACATCTTCGCTCTATTTCAAGTTTGATTAAGTTATTTGGAGCTACCCAAACAACTCTTGCAGATTTGGTTGCAAATGGACCAAATAAAGTACAAGGAGAAGCAAAGAGTGTAGGTAATGCAATGAAGCGTTTTGATTTTGTGTTTTGCTTGCTTTTGATGCATGATGTCATGAAGATTACTGATTTTCTTTGTCAGTCATTGCAAAAAAAAGCCATAGACATCTTCAATGCTCTCAATTTTCTTTCAATAACAAAATCAAAACTTCAAGATATGAGAGAAGATGGTTGGGATGATTTGATTATGAGGGTTGAATCATTTTGTTGTCAGTATGATATTATTATGCCAGATATGTCTGCTCCTTACAAGAAAAGTACAAGGGCTTGTGAACAAAATATTACAAATGAGCATTATTATCGGGTCAATATACTTAATGCTGTGATAGACTTTCAGTTGGCAGAGTTGGATAGTAGATTTGCAGATAATTCGTTGGAGCTCCTTATTCTTAGTGCTACATTAGATCCACGTGATAATTTTCGATCATTTAAATGTGAAGATGTTTGCAATCTTGCTTTGAAGTTTTATCCTCATGATTTTACATCATATGATATGCTTGCTCTAGATATGGAGTGTGGGTATTTTCTAGCAGATATTCAGAAGGATCCAAGATTTGCCAACACAACTACTGTGTCTGATTTGTGTCGCCGGTTAGTTGAATCAAGAAAGTCAGCATTCTTTCCTATGATTTATAGATTGATTTGTCTTGTGCTGACTCTGCCAGTTTCTACAGCAACAACAGAGAGAGCATTTTCATCTATGACCATCATAAAAAACAAATTTCGAAATAAGATGGAAGATGAGTTTTTTGATGATTTGATGGTTCTCTACATTGAAAAAGAATTTGCCGATAGCATTGATAATGATTCTGTGATTGCTGAGTTTGAAGTGAGTGGGCCTCGAAGGGTACGATTTAGTTAATTTATTGTTGTTTTACAACAAATGTATGCTTGTAGTTTTTAATTTACGGGGTTTGGTTTTATGTCCCCTCCGTTGTATGTTTTGATTGAAAATAATAAAGGCGTGAGGATGAGCCTCCCACTGGGTTCCAAACCTCCAAAAAAAAAAAAATTTGTGCACTTCTATAATTAGCCTAGACAACTTTTCAACCCTGGATCCGCTCCTGGTGAGAGGTATGTTATTTTTTAGGACTAATTTCAGTTTACCCCCCTGAGGTTAGGGGTCGTCATCATGTTAGTCCCTCGAGTTTCAATTTAATCAGTAACACCCTTGTACTCTCCAAATTCATCAGTCGTGTCCAATTTCTACTATTCCGTCCAATTTGGACCGTTAAGTCTGACTTTTGAATTTCAAGACAAAAAAAAAAACTAAAAAAAAAAATTTTTTTTCTTTATTTCAATTTTTTTTTTGCATTTTTTTTTTCTGTTTTTTTTTCATTTAAATTTTTTTTTCTTTTTCTTCGCTTATTATTATTATTATTTTTTTTTTATTTATTTTTTTTTAATAATTTTGTCTTCAACCTATACACCACAAGTTATAATAGGTTTATAAAAACAAAAAAAATACTCTAGGTGATTAAAAAGCCGCTCGCTGGTCTACGATATTTGTGATATATCTCCGATAAAGCGAAGAATTTTAGGATATATCAGTAAAATATATCTATAAAATATAATAGGTTTATAAAGTGAAGAATAATAGGATATATCCCCAATAAAGTGAAGAAATATTTGTAAAATATGATTAAAAGAATAAATACAGATATTTCTTCACTTTATTGGGGATAAAGCGAAGAATTTTAGGATATATCCCCAATAAAGTGAAGAAATATCTGTATTTATTTTTTAATCATATTTTATAGATATTTCTTCACTTTATTGGGGATATATCCTATTATTCTTCACTTTATAAACCTATTATATTTTATAGATATATTTTACTGATATATCCTAAAATTCTTCGCTTTATCGGAGATATATCACAAATATCGTAGACCAGCGAGCGGCTTTTTAATCACCTAGAGTATTTTTTTTGTTTTTATAAACCTATTATAACTTGTGGTGTATAGGTTGAAGACAAAATTTATAAAAATAAAAAATAAAAAAATAAAAGGACTAATTTCAATTTACCCCCCTAAGTGGTGTTTTTTTTTTTTTTTTTTTTCTTTCTGTTTCTTCGCTTTTTTTAGTTCTTATTTTTAGGGTTTAGGACTAAACTGAAATTAGTCCTTTTATTTTTTAATTTTTTATTTTTATAAATTTTGTCTTCAACCTATACACCACAAGTTATAATAAGTTTATAAAAAAAAAAAAAAATACTCTAGGTGGTTAAAAAGTCGCTCGCTGGTCTACGATATTTGTGATATATCTCCGATAAAGCGAAGAATTTTAGGATATATCAGTAAAATATAATAGGTTTATAAAGTGAAGAATAATAGGATATATCCCCAATAAAGTGAAGAAATATTTGTAAAATATGATTAAAAAAATAAATACAGATATTTCTTCACTTTATTGGGGATATATCCTAAAATTCTTCGCTCGCTGGTCTACGACATTTGTGGAATATCTCCGATAAAGCCAAGAATTTTAGGATATATCCCCAATAAAGTGAAGAAATATCTGTATTTATTTTTTTAATCATATTTTATAGATATTTCTTCACTTTATTGGGGATATATCCTAAAATTCTTCACTTTATAAACCTATTATATTTTACTGATATATCCTAAAATTCTTCGCTTTATCGTAGATATATCACAAATATCGTAGACCAGCGAGCGGCTTTTTAACCACCTAGAGTATTTTTTTTGTTTTTATAAACCTATTATAACTTGTGGTGTATAGGTTGAAGACAAAATTATAAATAATAATAATAATAATAATAATAATAATAATAATAAGCGAAGAAAAAGAAAAGAAAAAAAAAATTTAATGAAAAAAAAAACAAAAAAAAAAAAGCAAAAAAAAAACGAAAAAAAGAAAAAAAAATCTTTTTTTTTGTTTTTTTTTTTGTCTTGAAATGACCATTTTAGCCCTCAAAAGTCAGACTTAACGGTCCAAATTGGACGAAAGAGTAGAAATTGGACACGGCTGATGAATTTGGAGAGTACAAGGGTGTTATTGATTAAATTGAAACTCGAGGGACTAACATGATGACGACCCCTAACCTCTGGGGGGGTAAACTGAAATTAGTCCTATTTTTTATCTTATTTTGTTTGAATAAAAGTCTGATGCGACTGCGCTCAAGTCTTGATTAATGAAACTATCGAATATAGAGGGGGGGGCATTAAGCATAAACTTCTGATTACAATAAGCATCTTGAGAACGTCCTGAAATGATATCAGGAGTCTCTACCAAAAATGTATTCGACCAGGCACCAACTAGCAAAAAGTGTACTACTGGCTACTTTATATGCTTTGACATAATGGTGACATAATGGAAAGATAACTCGATATGTAACCCGATTACAACGTAGCATAATGACCATAAGCACAGTTTTCCTATTATGTTACCACCGAAGGATAAATCCGATGACACCTAGCTTTGCCCTGCTACTAGGCGATAGAGAACATTTGACGAAGCAAGAAACTCGTCGTCTACCTAGACCAGACAAGGCACATTGAGTGCACATATAGGCACAAAGCCCGACTAACCGTACACAACAAGTGTAGGGACTTATTACTCATAAAATACGCAACCAAACTAAATAACAAAAATAAAAAACAACTATAAAGGAAAAAACCACTAGGGTAGGGCCGAAGAATTGAACCCACACCCAACCATTAGCCCAAGTAGTTGGGAAATCCAAGTCACCTAATAGGGCTCGAGCCAATCCCTGCAGAGTTCCCATCTGCATCCCCTCATTGCTGCTGCACCACCGGTCACGGATCTGAATCGGAGGATTGAATATGGTAGCCCCTAAACAGCTACCCCAAGATGGCTGCTCAACTGTCGGCTTACCTCCAAACCGATCACTCCACCGTTGGCGTCTCACGACCCACGCCCCATACATCTAGATTTTTGTCGAACCACTCCATCTTCGACTAGCCATGAATGGAGCCACCGCCATGAAGCCTGCCATCTCCCGCCTTCTTCTCCACCAAACCAGCTCCACCAGTCACACTCCCAACCACCAATCCGACCCGCAACTCCAAACTGTAGAAACTGGAGTAAGACCAATTGATCGAATTTTGTAGAAGCAGAAGGATTATGGTAGAATAAAAAAATGAACGTGTTCAATAACATTGCATGTCTTCTGGATTTGAGGGATTTTGGTGTGAAGATAGAACATGACAGTTGAATTTGTATTGGAGCATGAGAAAGAAAATTGCAAAAGAAGATTAGTTAAGACATTTTACCAAAATAAATGTGAATTTAAAGAATAAAAATGGAAAATGGTGTGTGAATAGAGATTTAAAGTGTGTTAATAACAACACCCTAGAAAAATATGTATGGGTTTTCCCAATGAGAGCTTCTATTCATACCTCTAAATTTGGCATTTGGACCTCCCAACTTAATAGACCTCCAACTTACTTTTATAGATAACCAATTTGCTATCTAGACCTCCCTGATTTTCCCATAACGCCCATTGTCCAATAAAATCAATAAAAAATTCTTCTTTTACGTTCTATTCATACCTCCAAAATCAGTAGTCAAAACTCTTTCAATTTTTGAAGATTTCACAATCCTATTTTACCCTTCATACAATTAAGCTGCACAAAAAAAAAAATCTCCAGTTGGTAGTCAATACAGTATTTTTCATTAAATCAATTGAATATAGAAGCACATTGGTATACTGCTATCTGAGATGTTTAGATATTAATCCCAATTCTCAAAATTTTTAATTAAACTGAGTTTTTGGATACAAAGTTTTCATCACCTAATTATGATTTACATACAGATGCCTGTACTGAAAGTGGTCATAGTGTTCCAAAGCCGGTCCAACATAATGCTCCTTAGCTTGGAGAGAGACACATATTTACTAATTTCTTTGAGTTGGAATAAAAGTGTAAGCAACAATATAATAGGCAATGCACAACTTAGAATTTTGCAAATTGTCTCATCGAAACATACTATTTGTAAAGGTAAGAAGTCTTTTTTTTTTTTTTTTTGGTCAGTGAGTTGTGACCTGTTAGTTATCTAGGATAACCAATATCATGGATGTCACAGTTTTAGACCTCACTGAGATCATGGGAGGGGAGGGGTGGGGTTAAAAAAAATTAAAAAAAAAAATAAAAAAAATTCTTCCTCTTTTGTGTCCTTATTGGTAATTTGGCATGAGTTAACAAAGTCAACTATAACTTGGAAAAAGAGAGAGGTCCAAATACCAATTTTGGAGGTATGAATAGAAGCTCCCTTTCCCAATACCTCTTTAGAAAGAGAAATTTTAAATACACCCCCTCAATTACTTAATGCACACCCTTTATATTTTTTTTGTCTTATTTTTTCATCAAACTTCCATCTATGCCCCTCCTCATTAAATAAATAAATGAGAAAATCTAAAGGAAAAAAAATAGGTTGACTATGTATCATAAAATTTTATTTAATACATTCTTTTTTTTTATTGTGGAATTATTTGCTAATTAACTTCGGCACATATCAATATAGTATTTACTAATTACATCTGTTGTTTCTCACATAAATGAGGTTGATATATTGCTAGAAGATTGAATAACTTAACTTTCTTACCTTTGTTGTTTTTCAAGTTGAAAATCTTGATGCCTCTAAGATTTTAGATTATTCAATGTATGTCAATATCTTCGTGATCGATATAGTCATGGTCAATATCAAAATCGGTAAAGAATGAGCCATGGTGGTTGTTTTGCCAACAAAGTGATTGATCATGTTGTATTCATGTATGCAAGATATATTTGATGGTTTTATAACTTCTTTCAATATGTTTCAACCAATTTGGTTGCTTGCTAATTCTTCATGTTCACTACAATTACTTTATCTGTCATTAATATTCACGTATGATCTTGAAGAGACGTCGATTGTAGTATGAAGACGAGGAGAAAATTTAACCTATAAGAAAATATTTAATTAATATTTTGAGATAGAAAGTACTTAGTCTTATTTTATTTTTGTGGACTCTTCTTTGTTTTTGTTTTTATTTATTTATTAATGAGAAGGCGTATAGATGGAAGTTTGATGACAAAAAAATGTAGAAGGTGTGCATTAAGTAATTGGGGATGTGTATATAAAACTTCTCCTTTAGAAAATTGGGTTTATATATATATATATATATATATATATATATATCTAATTTTCTCTGTTAGGGGGGATACGGCATTTATATGTGATTTATTCAAGAGGTATGTTATTTAAAGTCACGACTATAGGTATGTTTAATGACATGCGGCTAAAAGATAGTAAACGTGACTTTCAAATTCTAAAATTTAATGTATGCCAGCTTTTTTTTATCCTATGAGTTTTAGTGGTTACATATTCCAAGGGTATGATATTTATTGATGTTCATGGCTATGAGGTAGGTTACTTTACTGTATTATACTTTTTTGATATCTTATCAAGATGCATATAGTTCTAGATACCTCATTGCTGTGCAATTTATCATATGTTATTTAATGTCAAGGCCGGCTATTAGGTAATTAACAAGGCGTAACTTTTAAGTTCTAAAAACTTAATGACTATTAGCTTACCTTTAGCATAGAGGATTAACTATGTCACCAAACATAAGTAACACCCTCTTAGAGGTCCCACAAGCTATAGTGAGACCCAACCGCAACGTGCATTCCGTAGCCTGACATCCAAGCTACCCCATGGTAATCAGAGGTGGCCAAGACCTCGCCGGGAAGCCATTTTCCTGGCCTTGCCAAGATACCTCCATGATAAGCTTTCTACACTAGAATAAGGACTTTGTGTCCCACATTGAAAAACATGTAAAGGACAGTGGCTCCCTTACTTATAAAAGGGACCTCTCATCCCACTTAGAATCTATCCCATTATGACATTTGTAATCCACTTGGCCCGCAAGGCCCAAACACATATAGTCAAACATTTCAAGTGGATGTAGTCTCCCTCAAAGCGAAAGACAAACCACTATACTTCTCGTGTCTCATACTCTCTCTCTCTCTCTCTCTCTCTCTCTCTCTCTCTCTCTCTCTCTCTCTCTCTCTCTCTCTCTCTCTAACGTTAACGAGGACCTCCGGTTCTCAACGTTAACAATTGGGTTTTTATTTTAATTGTGTTATGAGTTTCATTGGTTACAAATTCTAAACCTATGGTATTTATTAATATCCATGTTATGAGATAGGTTGTTTTATGCTATGAGTTTTTGCCAATACATTATCAAGTCGTATATAGTTTTAGATACCTCATTGCTATGTGATTTATTGGTTAACTATTCTAGAGGTATGTTATTGGACTAAATACTGTTACTGCCCTGAATTTTAGAGGTAAAATCACTTTGATCCCTACTTTTCTAATTTCATTAAAAACACCTACACTTTCACTTTGTTCCAATAGGTCCATGGATTGGCCAATCTGTTAGTCTTCTGTCAAATGAGTCGTTGACTTGCTTACGTGGCTCATGTGGGTCCATGTTTTCTGACGTGGCGATGTAGTGGCATATCTAGTCAGCATAGGAGTTGACATGGACTTGGTGGGCTTTTTTTGATGATGTGTCACTTTTTGATTGAATAGCTAGGTCTCATTATTTGAAATCTATGAAATAAAAAGTTTCTCAACAATTTAACCAACCATTGCTCAAACCCATGACCTCATACATGTTGCACAAGAAATCACTATGCTAACCTCATATTGATGTTCATTGTCCTCAGTTTTCATATTTATACTATATATCTTGAAATTTCTAACAAAAAATTTATTTATATTATTTGTTAACCTCAGTTTTTATATTGGTCGTATACCTATAGAAATGAAGTTGATGGTGATTGTATTTGAGTGAGAGTAGCTTGAGGTATTTGTGAGAGTAGTTTTTGTAGTTGGTGATAGATTGACAATAGCTTTCAATTGTTGGATATTGGTTATATTCGCAATAAAGGTTCTGAATTGATAAAATCTCTTTATCTTCTTCCAATTGAGAAATGGTGCTCGTCTGGCTGTGCCTGACGTTTAGGCTGGCTCCGGCTTCGCCGAAGGCTCCTGGTTTGCTGCCGGATGGGAGTTTCTATCTGTAATTTGTCGAGGATCCTCCTTGGGTGGATGTTCTATGCTCGAGGGTACCAGACAGATTTGGTTTGAGTTTTTGGCATCAACTCTGACCGGCGGCAGGCTTGTGCTAATCATGACCGGCAGTGTCATTTATGAATCGAGTCTTAACGGCGTGATTCGGGATCGGGTCTTAACGACGTGGTTTATGGAGATGTGAGGCGAGGCGGTTGGAGTCGTAGCGGCATGAGGGCATGGTGGCAACGATCGTAGCGGTGTGAGGGCGTGGTGGCGACGATCGGGTCGGGAGCACGGAGATGCTCGGTTTGCTGCATACGACATGGCGTCTTGGAGATGCTGGGCCTGGACCAATCCAACTCGATGGGCACTGAGTTGGAACCCTTCCCTTTGGGGCTCTTGGGTGTAGTATTTTGGATTGGGGTTGTTGCCCTAGGTCCTTTATATATTTTATCTTTTGTTTTTTACAATAATTCCTTTTAGGAAGCTGTTGCACTTTTTGAGTGCACATTATGTACCTCTAGCGTCTCTAGAGTAGTGTCAAAGGAGGATTCCCGCTATCTACATATTTCATGTGTAATGAGTAGGTTTATTGTCTATGTACCACTGTGGGTACTACCACTATCTTCTTGTCTGTCTATAGATGGCAGCAGAAGGGTATGTAACGGCCCATTCTGACTTGAGTTGAATGATATCATCGCCCCACTAGCTAATAAAAAAAAAAATTAAAGTTTATTAGTCTAATTGTAGGCAGATTAGTCCCACTTTCCAATGCCCAAATTTTATTGGTTTTATTGCCTCTCAATAAACTTTTATTGCCTACATTTCATGTTGTATTTTCAAGATCTAAACTGTTTTGTCTTTCAAATCACTATTTAGAAATCATTTGTGTAAAAAAAAAAAAAAGGAAAAAAAAAAGGATTAAATACTTGTTACTCCTCAAACTTTTGCCTGAAAAACAGTTTAGTCCCTCGCCTTTCAAATTAAACTGGATAGTCCTTATTCTTTCTAATTCTCACACAACAGGTCCAAAACAGGTCTAAAATGACTATTCTACCCCCAAGATCCTTTTTATATTTTTTTTCTCTCTTTTTTCAATTTCTCTCTCTTTTTTTATTTATTTTTTCTGCTTTTCTCTCTCTCCCTCTCCACAGATCGATCTTCTCTCTCTTTTTTCAATTTCTTTCTGCTTTTCTCTCTCTCCCTCTCCACAAATCGATCTTCTCTCTCTTTTTTCAATTTCTTTATGCTTTTCTCCCACGCCCTCGCCACTAAATGGGTCTTTGTCTTCCTCGCCCTCGTCTTTCGATTCAACTCCCTCAACCGGCTCAGCAGCACCGCCGCCTCCGACGACTACTCTGATGAACCCAACCACCAACTCAGTCAAATCTCCACAGCCTTCTTTGGCTCCAACTGGCTCGGCTTCAACTTCTAGTACTAGTACTACACATAAGAACAATAAGCTTTAGCTGAATCCGGAGAAAGAAAGCGATGATCGGAAGCAGTCAGGTGGCAATTTCTCTCTCTTTGTTTGTAATCAGGTAGGATCGTCAAAGCTTACAACACAAAACTTGAAATTGCCATGCAACTGGTTTTCGACAAGAAAGTAGGAAAGCTTTTGATGTGGTTTCATGAAGCTGTGTTTTACTTGCTCCTTTTGAGTTTGGGATTGATAACCTTTTGATCGGATTGACAAACCACGAAGCTCTATTTGGTCAGTGAGAATTTTTTGAAAAAATATTAAATAAGAATAGAAATATTGAACCCTATGAGGAATATTTCCTCTAGTCTGGATATTTGATTTCGGTTTTGTGATTGAAATGTAATTCGATTTCCTCTGGTATTCAGACAAGTAACAAACCTTTTAATGTCGTTTCATGAAGCTGTATTTTCCTTGCCCTTATGTTTGACCAGTGCTTGGAAGATATACATTACTGTTGATATTTTTCGTTTCTCTAAATTCAATATTAATTGTTGCAGGTCATGGGATCATCACGATATTCTCTATGTTCTGCCTGAATATAATTCAACTAGTCACTGCTCAACGAGTGCGCGGTTGAGATTAGTTGCTTCTTATAGTGGTAGGAAGGAGACTGTTGTTTATACTACCGACGTAAATACTGGAGTTGTGATTCCGTGCAAAGTTTTTATCGACAAACTTTCCAGAATCCAGATATTTCATAATTCTGTTAAACTTGACTTAGATGGGCTTGCCACTCTTCAAGTCCGTGCCTTCGATGATGAAGGTATTTTCATGATGCTGGTTATCACAGTATGTTTGGGCCTATTAAATTATGTATTTGCGACAAGAAATTGAAAAAAGAGAGAGAAGATCGATCTGTGGAGAGGGAGAGAGAGAAAAGCAGAAAGAAATTGAAAAAAGAGAGAAAAGATCGATCTGTGGAGAGGCAGAGAGAGAAAAGCAGAAAAAATAAATAAAAAAATAGAGAGAAATTGAAAAAAGAGAGAGAAAAAAATAAAAAAAAGGATCTTGGGGGTAGAATAGTCATTTTAGACCTGTTTTGGACCTGTTGTGTGAGAATTAGAAAGAATAAGGACTATCCAGTTTAATTTGAAAGGCGAGGGACTAAACTGTTTTTCAGGCAAAAGTTTGAGGAGTAACAAGTATTTAATCCAAAAAAAAATTATTATTGCCTCCTGATAAACTTTTATCGCCCTCAATAAAATGTTTTGAATTGATGTAATATCCTCGTCTTCTTCCTAATCAAAGTTTATTTGCCTAATTTAGGAAATTAGTCTCCTTTCGCCCTAATAAAATTTTAATGCCCCCCAATAATACCCAATAAACTTTTATTGCCCCATATAAAAATTTATTGGGTGACAATAAAAGTCTCCGATGACCTCCTTATGGACCTCCGGTAAAGTCAGGCGACCGGTGACCTGAGTGCGGTCATCGTGACGGGAATCCGGCGAGGTTTTAGAAGACCTCTGGGAAAGTGTTTTATAATTTCTCTCTCTCTCTCTCTCTCTCTCTCTCTATGTGAGGTATGAGGGCAAAATAGTTCCAAAAATAAACAAAAAAAATTTAATTAATTGGGTATTAGGGAACACTTATAAGAGTAACTATGGGTAAGTAAGAAAAAATAAGTGAGTCAGTTAGGAGAAAAAACTTCTCTAGAATTAGGGTAAAATGACATTTCTATCCCCTTAATTTTAATGTATGATTAAATTCAGTTTGCACCCGCCAACTTTGGAGCAAACATAAGTTTGGTTCATGATTTTTTTTTTAATCACAATGGTCCCTGTACTTTCAATTTTCATCACCCGCGTCCGAATTTCAAAATTGGCTCTGAAGATGACGTCACAAGCTGAATTGGCCTTACATGAGGACCCACTTTTCAGATTTTGAACCCCTAAAAAGGGCAAAATAAACATTTCCAATTGAATCTAATTTCTTTTTTCTTTTATTAGAATTTAATCTAATTTCTAATTTTTTTCTTCTCTCTTCCTGTATCTTCTCTCGCTTCTGCTTCAGTTTCTCTCTCTTCTGCTTCACCTGAAAAGTCTGCTAATTCCAGTGGCTGAGACAATCCCGACCTGATGAAACAAAGCAAATAGTAGATAGTAGCTACCAAATAGATCTATCTCATCAATTATGAATCACGAAAGCCAAATATGGTCAGTAACCTCAACCTCAATATCTTTCTCCGGCGATGTAAATGAGTGCTCATTCTCAGCAACATGAACCAAAAGCTTGCCCTGATGAACCAAACTTTGGGTGATACTTGAATTCATCTTATCCAAATCTCCACCACAAGCACCCCAACCCCAGGCAACACAATCAAATAGCCACTACCCCCTTACAACCACTTCAATTTAGCCCACTTCTAAAATATTTGCACCCAAATAAAAAATCCCCAATTTTTGGGACTCTTGGATCTTAAACCCCCAAAATTTTATCACAAACCCACCGCCAGCTTCACAAACTTGACACAATTATGAGCAACCCACCCTGTAATCGGACGAAAACACCAACAATTATGATCCACACAACATCCAGAACTTAAAGGAATACCCAAAAGTAATCATTTTGATCAGTCCAAAACCCTAATCAACCCCAGCTGACAATGAATTCCACATAACAGCACCACAATCTGCTCCATCCTCACAAACCCATCTCCTAAGACGTTAACCGCCGAGACCATCTCCGCCACAGGGTCTCTGTCCCGTCTCAATGCCACCTGTCTCCGCACCACCTCAACCTAAACAGAAAAGCCAGAAACTTACACTAGCCTGAGTCGATCGATCTCCAAGTCAGCATTGTCTTCGGAGGAGGCCGATTCCGATTGGGCGGGGGGGGGGGGGGGGGGGGGGGTTTGGTGGTGGGTAACAAGGGGTTAAACTTTCCGTCCAAATTGAGAGTCAAATATTGAAAAGTGGGGCCCATGTCGACTCAAACTCAGCAAGTGACGTCACAAATGAAGGAAATTTGAAATTTGAAATTTGAAATTTGAAAAAGTGATAAAAATTGGAATGATAGGGACTATCCTAATTAAAAAAAAATTCAGAGACGAAACTGATATTTGTCTTAGGGGGGTGTATTCAATTAAGAGTTTACAAGATTTTTTTGTATTTTAGAAGTCTATGGGTATTCAACTGAGATTTTAAATAGTCCTTTAAAATCTTGATGTATTCAATTAAGATTTAAAATTATCCATTCAAATCTGCTGATATTCAAAAGTATATGGATTTTTAAGGATTTCATTAAATGCTGGATTTTGGAGGATTTTATAGTGCTTTTTATACATATCATAACTCAAAAACAATCCAACCACTTCCCAAAAGATTTTGATGGATTCTTTCTCACTCAAAAAATGAAGAACCTCTTCACCAAAATAAATAAATAAATAAAAAGCAGGTCTCAATAGGTGAGACACTCATCCATTTTGTTTTTTAGACCTATTTTCCCACTATCTTCCTCTGCCTCTGCTCTCATCTAATAATTTTTTATTTTATTTTTATCACTATAGCTCTAGCTAATGAAGCTCATGACTTTCAATGGTATTATTAAGATGATACATACACACATGATTCTTTTGTAAATTAGATATGAAAAAAATTATGTCATTAGTTTACTACTTTATTTTTTGTATAACATTTTGACTCATTAGTTTTCTCTTATTGTTCATATATCATTATACACAACATAAAGAATGGGAGATTGTCATACTTTCTTGTCATTGATATAGCATTATAGTTGGATCCATACATCCATTGCTTAATTAAAGAAGAAGAAAAAAAAATAACCTACCAAAAACATCATAAGGATTTGTAAAATCTAAACAAATACTAGTAAATCAATCAGAGTCCATATAGAATTTAAACAATCCGTGGATTAAGTAAATCCATGGATTCTAAAAATTCAAACAAAGTCTTTTAAAATCTGAATTGAATACACCCCCCTTAAAGTTTGACAGAATAAACTGAATTTAGTTCTTTATTTTATTATTGGATGAGCTGGGTGGGAGAGTAGCTAGAGATTTCTCCTTATAGTTTTGTTTGCTATTTGTTTTAATTCATTAAAAAAATATTTTAATTTATTTTTTGTTAAATATATATATTTTTTAATTTAGTTGAGTTAAGTAGGTTAACTAATAAGATTTTTATATTTATATATTACTATTCTCATATGTGTGTGATACATATATTATTATGGGAAAAAAATGAAAAAGCCCTGTTACAAATAATTGGATTTTCTCGGAAAATAAGAATCCCTGTGTGTGATACATATATTATTATGGGAAAAAAATGAAAAAGCCCTGTTACAAATAATTGGATTTTCTCGGAAAATAAGAATCCCTGTTACAAATAGATAGATAGGTTTATATAAAAAATAAGGTCCTTGACCCAAAGCAGCATGTGATGCCCCGGAAATTTGTATTTATTTTCCGAAGAATTTCCGGAATCTAATTTATGGTTATTGGAAGGTTTCGTGGCTCGTGGACGGAGCGGAAGTGTTTCGGACGAATTTTTATTCGGAAAGTGTGGATTTAGGGGGGGGGGTTCATGGTTGACTTTTGTGACGGGAAAGGAGGCTAGCGAGCTAGGGCTCGAAGTTGTTGATAATAATTCAGAATTTGGTTCTATTCCGATTGTTGTTAATGTAGGATGAGAATGGACCCAGTTTAGCCGAAAAACCATAAAAGTCAAGAAGCGGCGTAGAATCAAGAAAGTGATTGGAAAATAGGTAACTCACGCGTAATCAGGTTACTAGCCGCTGGAATATTCAAGAAGATTTGATTTTGGACATTTCGGGTTTCTCGTGCGAAAAGTCAGGTTTTGATTTTGAATTAGATTTGACTAACTTTTGGCTAGAATGTCCATTTAAGACACATAATACCTTTCCAGAATGGGAACAAGGAGATCTTCAAGACTCACTTTAGTGAGCCCTAGCAGATTTAGGCCAAAATGTATCGTCTTAATTATCCGATTCGTGATTTAATATTTTTAGGTTAGTTTTACATTCTTTTTATTTTAGGTTTTCTAGTTTATTTTGGATTTGTTTTGTTTTAATCCGTGGGCTTTAGGGTTTCATTGTTAGTCGCCCTAGGGTTTCTTTTCCCATATATAAGCAATCTTAAATGGCTGCAGAACTATCTTTTATCCTTTTATGAATCAAAATTGAGAGTTTTCTCTTTTATCTATGGTAAACTCCAGAATCTTTATTTTAGGTTTATTGCTTGTAAACCTCGTTACTTCCGACTGCGTCACGACTTCATGCTTCCTGTTGTGAGTTCATAGAAGCCTCTTGGAACGATCTGTAGTGGTTGTTTGGGTCGATTTATGTGAAACTTGGTTCAACTCGGATTGAACAGTAATCCACGGCTTGCGAGGAAGTTTTCGACCCTTTATGCTTCGATTTTGACTTCGTGCTAGTTATGAAAATTGATAAGCATGCTGAGATGAACAACTTTGATGTTGGGAGTTTTGTGAAATATTAAGTTTTGGCCGGCGGCGGTGCGCCATCTCCTGTGGCGGCGTTCTTGTGGCGTTCCGGCCATGTATGGGACTGTTTCTGGTATTATATATCTTCTACTTGTCGATACGAGCGTTTCCATACATAATACGCAAATTTTGGAGTTCGTATGAATTTTTTATGATTTTTATTGTTTCATACCGGTCAATTTATTCGATCTGTGAGGATTCGAGCATCCGATTGACATGTGGTTTGGACACTTCGATCGTGGAAGTATTTTGGAGACTTTGGGAGGTCTCGGAATTGGTTTCACCTCAATTGGTGTTACTTTGATACTTTAGTCCGATTTGGGGATTCGAACTTTATTTAATTTTGATTCATGTGTGTTTATCTCGTACTTTGTTTCTTGATTGAAACGTGATTCGTGTGAGTTTATCTAGTGCTTTGTTTCTTTATTGAAACATGATTCGTGTGAGTTTATTTCGTGCTTTGTTTCTTGATTGCAACGTGATTCGTGTGAGTTTATCTCGTGCTTTGTTTATTGATTGCAACGTGATTCGTATAAGTTTATCTCGTGCTTTGTTTCTTGATTGAAACATGATTCATGTGAGCTTATCTCGAGCTTTGTTTTTTGATTGAAAAGTGATTCGTGTGAGTTTATCTAGTGCTTTTTTTCTTGATTGAAACGTGATTTGTGTGAGTTTATCTCATGCTTTGTTTCTTGATTGAAACGTGATTCGTGTGAGTTTATCTCGTGCTTTGTTTCTTGATTGAAACATGATTCGTGTGAATTTATCTCGTGCTTTGTTTCTTGATTGCACGTGATTAGTGTGAGTTTATCTCATGCTTTGTTTCTTGATATCAATGTGATTCGTGTGAGCTTATCTCGAGCTTTGTTTCTTGATTGAAACGTGATTCGTGTGAGTTTATCTAGTGCTTTTTTTCTTGATTGAAATGTGATTCGTATGAGTTTATCTCGTGCTTTGTTTCTTGATTGAAACGTGATTCGTGTGAGTTTATCTCGTGCTTTGCTTATTGATTGAAACGTGATTCGTGTGAGTTTATCTTGTGATTTGTGTGAGTTCTTACGTGATTGAAACGTGTGAGTTTATCTCGTGATTTTGTGTGAGTTGTTTTGAGTTACTCATACGGGCTTGCAAAAGCTTACCGGGTTTGTTGTGTGACAACCTGGTGTACCATTCAAACGGTGTAAGGGTTAATCCTGTAGGTCAGGGAGATCGTGGCTGAATTTGAGGTAGCGTGCTAGCAGCTTTACGGTAGGAAGTCATTTTTTTGACTTTACCGTTATTAAGACTTCCGTTGTAGTAGCTCTGAGGAGCATTTACGTTTTAGTTTGTTGTTAACAATTTAATTCGTAAGCTTATATAATATATGACTCTGTGGAGCGGATCAATATTGATATTGTGGGTTCAGGGCATCAGTTTATACTTGGTTTAAAGGGAAAAAGTTTTCTAGGTATTTGTATTAATGGCTGAATCATCACGCATGTATAATTATGAGATTATATATCGATTTTTAATTGTGTGGGCGTGACACACCAAAATTGGACAAACTTATGACACTTACCCCAGCAACAAATTTTTATTCTCACTTACCCATTCTAAAATAAATGACAATTTTACCCTTCGTATAATTAAGAAATTGCATCCATGCCACTCTTTCCTCTCTCTCGACACTGCCGGCCTTTTCTCTCTCCCCACTATTTCCCCCCCCCTCCCTCCCTCCATCTCCGAGCGGCGATGGCGTCCACGCCTGAAGAAGACGAAGAAGCTCCGATCGCCGATCGCTTGTTGCCAATTGCTTTCAGTTTGCTCTCCCTTACTCTTCTCTGCTTTCTCTGAACTCGTATTGGTGAATTGATGGAGGAACCGCAGGAAATCGACGGCCACCAAGGCTCGGGTTTCGAATGTTTCGGTGGGCAAGTTGATGGGCAGAATTCCGAGCTCCTATGGCTCGGTGCCGTAAATGTCGAGTTTCCTTCTCTCTCAGACTCGATTCTCAGTCTCTGACTTGCTGCGATCTGGACTAGAATTGGCGACTTCACCACAGTTTGGAGTCGGTTATGGTCTTACATAGGAGTGGCGGAATAGTAAACGATGTGAGGACCAGATCAAGGAACCGAAGAGGGAGCTGTTGGAGAGGTCGAGGTTCTGGAAGCACGGGACGTTACAGATCGATAGCGGGAGCTGACCGGCGAAGGGAGATGATGTGGGCACCCAGAGTATTTTCTGGGTGCCCAAATCAGATTTTTTTTTTTTTAAGTAATGGGACAGAAGGAAAAGAAAAAAGAAAGAAAAAAAAACAATTTTGAATGTCTATTGGGGAGCAATAGACGTCTACTGGGGGCAATAGACGTTTTCAAATTGATATAATCTCTTTGTTTTTTTTTTTTAAACAAAGTTTTATTGTCTAAATTTTGGGAGATTAGTTCATATTCTGACAACCGAAAGTTCTATTAGAGGATAATAAACGTCTATTGGGGGGCAATACATGGTTAATAGACGTCTATTGGGGGACAATAAACGTCTATTAGAGGGCAATAGACATGTATTATAGGGCAATAGACCTCTGGCAATAGATCTCTATTGGGGGGGAAATAGATGTCTATCGGGGCAGTAAACCTTTCCGGTGAGATTTATTGAAAAGTTCGACGGGAGGCGGCCTGTGACCTGAATCCGGCGATTGGTGACTAGATTAAGGCGGCCAGTGACCGGACTCCGGTGCAGTCTCCTATGGTTTCTTTCTCTTCATTTTCTCTCTCTCTCTCTCTCTCTCTCTCTCTCTCTCAGTAACAAAGAGGTGAGGGTAAAATGATATTTAAGAAAATAAAAAACAAAAAAAAAATCTTAATGGGGTATTAAGGAATACCTCTTTAGAGTGTTTTGGGTAAGAGGTGTTTAAGAATAGGGCTAAATACAAATGACTACCCTGTGGTTTAGGTCCAAAATCAATTCAGTCCCTGAACTTCTAATTTCATCAAAAACACTCCTGCACTTTCAATTTTGATCTAATAGGTCTAATTTGTTAGTTTTCTGACAATTGAGTTATTTAACTTGTTAATGTGGCTCATAAATGGCCTATGTTTTATGATGTGGTGTCGAGGTGGTCTGCATAGTCAACTAGGAGTGAGTCCTACTATTAAAAATAAATAGTTTTTCAACAAATAATCCAACTATAACTTGAACTCATAACAGAATATTAACGAATTGGACCTATTAGATCAAAATTGAAAGTGTAGGGGTGTTTTTGATGAAATTAGAAGTTCAGGGACTGAATTGATTTTGGACCTGAACCACAGGGTACTAACTAGTATTTAGTCCTTAAGAATAATAGAATTTAGAGAGATTGATGAGAGAATTGTGTTTCATTATTGGGAATAGGAGCCCTATATATAGGGATTACAAAGTATAAGTACTAAAGATACAAGGAAAACTAATCCGAGTAGGACTAGGAATTCTAAAACCTTCTCTCCTATTACAATCATGGAACTACTCCTAGTTTGATTAGGCACACAAAGCTGATTTCCTTCAACAAAATGGAATTAAAAAAACTTATTGAGGTAAGTGGAAAAAGAATCTCTAGAAATTAAGTAGATAGATCGGGCTCTATGTGGTACAGGACGCTGGCTATGATGCAGTCCCTATAAATAGATTGGTAGCCCACAAAGTTTTAGCACCCAATTAACATACATTTCACTAGCTGGTCAATAGAAACAAAACCTAATGGCCTCTCCATTGGAAATAGAAACACTCCGGTACTCCAGCATTCTTGTTGATGCTAAAAGAAAAGAAGAAGAAAGCAGCTTTGATCATGCTGTTCAGCTAATGCTTTCTTCTGCGCTACCCATGTCAATTCAGTCAGCAATTGACCTCGGCCTGTTTGATATCATTTCCAAAGCACCTCTCTCTCTCTCTCTCAGTAACAAAGAGGTGAGGGTAAAATGATATTTAAGAAAATAAAAAACAAAAAAAAAATCTTAATGGGGTATTAAGGAATACCTCTTTAGAGTGTTTTGGGTAAGAGGTGTTTAAGAATAGGGCTAAATACAAATGACTACCCTGTGGTTTAGGTCCAAAATCAATTCAGTCCCTGAACTTCTAATTTCATCAAAAACACTCCTGCACTTTCAATTTTGATCTAATAGGTCTAATTTGTTAGTTTTCTGACAATTGAGTTATTTAACTTGTTAATGTGGCTCATAAATGGCCTATGTTTTATGATGTGGTGTCGAGGTGGTCTGCATAGTCAACTAGGAGTGAGTCCTACTATTAAAAATAAATAGTTTTTCAACAAATAATCCAACTATAACTTGAACTCATAACAGAATATTAACGAATTGGACCTATTAGATCAAAATTGAAAGTGTAGGGGTGTTTTTGATGAAATTAGAAGTTCAGGGACTGAATTGATTTTGGACCTGAACCACAGGGTACTAACTAGTATTTAGCCCTTAAGAATAATAGAATTTAGAGAGATTGATGAGAGAATTGTGTTTCATTATTGGGAATAGGAGCCCTATATATAGTGATTACAAAGTATAAGTACTAAAGATACAAGGAAAACTAATCCGAGTAGGACTAGGAATTCTAAAACCTTCTCTCCTATTACAATCATGGAACTACTCCTAGTTTGATTAGGCACACAAAGCTGATTTCCTTCAACAAAAGGGAATTAAAAAAACTTATTGAGGTAAGTGGAAAAAGAATCTCTAGAAATTAAGTAGATAGATCGGGCTCTATGTGGTACAGGACGCTGGCTATGATGCAGTCCCTATAAATAGATTGGTAGCCCACAAAGTTTTAGCACCCAATTAACATACATTTCACTAGCTGGTCAATAGAAACAAAACCTAATGGCCTCTCCATTGGAAATAGAAACACTCCGGTACTCCAGCATTCTTGTTGATGCTAAAAGAAAAGAAGAAGAAAGCAGCTTTGATCATGCTGTTCAGCTAATGCTTTCTTCTGCGCTACCCATGTCAATTCAGTCAGCAATTGACCTCGGCCTGTTTGATATCATTTCCAAAGCACCTCTCTCTCTCTCTCTCAGTAACAAAGAGGTGAGGGTAAAATGATATTTAAGAAAATAAAAACAAAAAAAAATCTTAATGGGGTATTAAGGAATACCTCTTTAGAGTGTTTTGGGTAAGAGGTGTTTAAGAATAGGGCTAAATACAAATGACTACCCTGTGGTTTAGGTCCAAAATCAATTCAGTCCCTGAACTTCTAATTTCATCAAAAACACTCCTGCACTTTCAATTTTGATCTAATAGGTCTAATTTGTTAGTTTTCTGACAATTGAGTTATTTAACTTGTTAATGTGGCTCATAAATGGCCTATGTTTTATGATGTGGTGTCGAGGTGGTCTGCATAGTCAACTAGGAGTGAGTCATACTATTAAAAATAAATAGTTTTTCAACAAATAATCCAACTATAACTTGAACTCATAACAGAATATTAACGAATTGGACCTATTAGATCAAAATTGAAAGTGTAGGGGTGTTTTTGATGAAATTAGAAGTTCAGGGACTGAATTGATTTTGGACCTGAACCACAGGGTACTAACTAGTATTTAGTCCTTAAGAATAATAGAATTTAGAGAGATTGATGAGAGAATTGTGTTTCATTATTGGGAATAGGAGCCCTATATATAGGGATTACAAAGTATAAGTACTAAAGATACAAGGAAAACTAATCCGAGTAGGACTAGGAATTCTAAAACCTTCTCTCCTATTACAATCATGGAACTACTCCTAGTTTGATTAGGCACACAAAGCTGATTTCCTTCAACAAAAGGGAATTAAAAAAACTTATTGAGGTAAGTGGAAAAAGAATCTCTAGAAATTAAGTAGATAGATCGGGCTCTATGTGGTACAGGACGCTGGCTATGATGCAGTCCCTATAAATAGATTGGTAGCCCACAAAGTTTTAGCACCCAATTAACATACATTTCACTAGCTGGTCAATAGAAACAAAACCTAATGGCCTCTCCATTGGAAATAGAAACACTCCGGTACTCCAGCATTCTTGTTGATGCTAAAAGAAAAGAAGAAGAAAGCAGCTTTGATCATGCTGTTCAGCTAATGCTTTCTTCTGCGCTACCCATGTCAATTCAGTCAGCAATTGACCTCGGCCTGTTTGATATCATTTCCAAAGCACCTCTCTCTCTCTCTCTCAGTAACAAAGAGGTGAGGGTGAAATGATATTTAAGAAAATAAAAAACAAAAAAAAAATCTTAATGGGGTATTAAGGAATACCTCTTTAGAGTGTTTTGGGTAAGAGGTGTTTAAGAATAGGGCTAAATACAAATGACTACCCTGTGGTTTAGGTCCAAAATCAATTCAGTCCCTGAACTTCTAATTTCATCAAAAACACTCCTGCACTTTCAATTTTGATCTAATAGGTCTAATTTGTTAGTTTTCTGACAATTGAGTTATTTAACTTGTTAATGTGGCTCATAAATGGCCTATGTTTTATGATGTGGTGTCGAGGTGGTCTGCATAGTCAACTAGGAGTGAGTCCTACTATTAAAAATAAATAGTTTTTCAACAAATAATCCAACTATAACTTGAACTCATAACAGAATATTAACGAATTGGACCTATTAGATCAAAATTGAAAGTGTAGGGGTGTTTTTGATGAAATTAGAAGTTCAGGGACTGAATTGATTTTGGACCTGAACCACAGGGTACTAACTAGTATTTAGCCCTTAAGAATAATAGAATTTAGAGAGATTGATGAGAGAATTGTGTTTCATTATTGGGAATAGGAGCCCTATATATAGGGATTACAAAGTATAAGTACTAAAGATACAAGGAAAACTAATCCGAGTAGGACTAGGAATTCTAAAACCTTCTCTCCTATTACAATCATGGAACTACTCCTAGTTTGATTAGGCACACAAAGCTGATTTCCTTCAACAAAAGGGAATTAAAAAAACTTATTGAGGTAAGTGGAAAAAGAATCTCTAGAAATTAAGTAGATAGATCGGGCTCTATGTGGTACAGGACGCTGGCTATGATGCAGTCCCTATAAATAGATTGGTAGCCCACAAAGTTTTAGCACCCAATTAACATACATTTCACTAGCTGGTCAATAGAAACAAAACCTAATGGCCTCTCCATTGGAAATAGAAACACTCCGGTACTCCAGCATTCTTGTTGATGCTAAAAGAAAAGAAGAAGAAAGCAGCTTTGATCATGCTGTTCAGCTAATGCTTTCTTCTGCGCTACCCATGTCAATTCAGTCAGCAATTGACCTCGGCCTGTTTGATATCATTTCCAAAGCACCTCTCTCTCTCTCTCTCAGTAACAAAGAGGTGAGGGTAAAATGATATTTAAGAAAATAAAAACAAAAAAAAATCTTAATGGGGTATTAAGGAATACCTCTTTAGAGTGTTTTGGGTAAGAGGTGTTTAAGAATAGGGCTAAATACAAATGACTACCCTGTGGTTTAGGTCCAAAATCAATTCAGTCCCTGAACTTCTAATTTCATCAAAAACACTCCTGCACTTTCAATTTTGATCTAATAGGTCTAATTTGTTAGTTTTCTGACAATTGAGTTATTTAACTTGTTAATGTGGCTCATAAATGGCCTATGTTTTATGATGTGGTGTTGAGGTGGTCTGCATAGTCAATTAGGAGTGAGTCCTACTATTAAAAATAAATAGTTTTTCAACAAATAATCCAACTATAACTTGAACTCATAACAGAATATTAACGAATTGGACCTATTAGATCAAAATTGAAAGTGTAGGGGTGTTTTTGATGAAATTAGAAGTTCAGGGACTGAATTGATTTTGGACCTGAACCACAGGGTACTAACTAGTATTTAGCCCTTAAGAATAATAGAATTTAGAGAGATTGATGAGAGAATTGTGTTTCATTATTGGGAATAGGAGCCCTATATATAGTGATTACAAAGTATAAGTACTAAAGATACAAGGAAAACTAATCCGAGTAGGACTAGGAATTCTAAAACCTTCTCTCCTATTACAATCATGGAACTACTCCTAGTTTGATTAGGCACACAAAGCTGATTTCCTTCAACAAAAGGGAATTAAAAAAACTTATTGAGGTAAGTGGAAAAAGAATCTCTAGAAATTAAGTAGATAGATCGGGCTCTATGTGGTACAGGACGCTGGCTATGATGCAGTCCCTATAAATAGATTGGTAGCCCACAAAGTTTTAGCACCCAATTAACATACATTTCACTAGCTGGTCAATAGAAACAAAACCTAATGGCCTCTCCATTGGAAATAGAAACACTCCGGTACTCCAGCATTCTTGTTGATGCTAAAAGAAAAGAAGAAGAAAGCAGCTTTGATCATGCTGTTCAGCTAATGCTTTCTTCTGCGCTACCCATGTCAATTCAGTCAGCAATTGACCTCGGCCTGTTTGATATCATTTCCAAAGCACCTCTCTCTCTCTCTCTCAGTAACAAAGAGGTGAGGGTGAAATGATATTTAAGAAAATAAAAAACAAAAAAAAATCTTAATGGGGTATTAAGGAATACCTCTTTAGAGTGTTTTGGGTAAGAGGTGTTTAAGAATAGGGCTAAATACAAATGACTACCCTGTGGTTTAGGTCCAAAATCAATTCAGTCCCTGAACTTCTAATTTCATCAAAAACACTCCTGCACTTTCAATTTTGATCTAATAGGTCTAATTTGTTAGTTTTCTGACAATTGAGTTATTTAACTTGTTAATGTGGCTCATAAATGGCCTATGTTTTATGATGTGGTGTCGAGGTGGTCTGCATAGTCAACTAGGAGTGAGTCCTACTATTAAAAATAAATAGTTTTTCAACAAATAATCCAACTATAACTTGAACTCATAACAGAATATTAACGAATTGGACCTATTAGATCAAAATTGAAAGTGTAGGGGTGTTTTTGATGAAATTAGAAGTTCAGGGACTGAATTGATTTTGGACCTGAACCACAGGGTACTAACTAGTATTTAGCCCTTAAGAATAATAGAATTTAGAGAGATTGATGAGAGAATTGTGTTTCATTATTGGGAATAGGAGCCCTATATATAGGGATTACAAAGTATAAGTACTAAAGATACAAGGAAAACTAATCCGAGTAGGACTAGGAATTCTAAAACCTTCTCTCCTATTACAATCATGGAACTACTCCTAGTTTGATTAGGCACACAAAGTTGATTTCCTTCAACAAAAGGGAATTAAAAAAACTTATTGAGGTAAGTGGAAAAAGAATCTCTAGAAATTAAGTAGATAGATCGGGCTCTATGTGGTACAGGACGCTGGCTATGATGCAGTCCCTATAAATAGATTGGTAGCCCACAAAGTTTTAGCACCCAATTAACATACATTTCACTAGCTGGTCAATAGAAACAAAACCTAATGGCCTCTCCATTGGAAATAGAAACACTCCGGTACTCCAGCATTCTTGTTGATGCTAAAAGAAAAGAAGAAGAAAGCAGCTTTGATCATGCTGTTCAGCTAATGCTTTCTTCTGCGCTACCCATGTCAATTCAGTCAGCAATTGACCTCGGCCTGTTTGATATCATTTCCAAAGCACCTCTCTCTCTCTCTCTCAGTAACAAAGAGGTGAGGGTGAAATGATATTTAAGAAATAAAAAACAAAAAAAAATCTTAATGGGGTATTAAGGAATACCTCTTTAGAGTGTTTTGGGTAAGAGGTGTTTAAGAATAGGGCTAAATACAAATGACTACCCTGTGGTTTAGGTCCAAAATCAATTCAGTCCCTGAACTTCTAATTTCATCAAAAACACTCCTGCACTTTCAATTTTGATCTAATAGGTCTAATTTGTTAGTTTTCTGACAATTGAGTTATTTAACTTGTTAATGTGGCTCATAAATGGCCTATGTTTTATGATGTGGTGTTGAGGTGGTCTGCATAGTCAATTAGGAGTGAGTCCTACTATTAAAAATAAATAGTTTTTCAACAAATAATCCAACTATAACTTGAACTCATAACAGAATATTAACGAATTGGACCTATTAGATCAAAATTGAAAGTGTAGGGGTGTTTTTGATGAAATTAGAAGTTCAGGGACTGAATTGATTTTGGACCTGAACCACAGGGTACTAACTAGTATTTAGCCCTTAAGAATAATAGAATTTAGAGAGATTGATGAGAGAATTGTGTTTCATTATTGGGAATAGGAGCCCTATATATAGTGATTACAAAGTATAAGTACTAAAGATACAAGGAAAACTAATCCGAGTAGGACTAGGAATTCTAAAACCTTCTCTCCTATTACAATCATGGAACTACTCCTAGTTTGATTAGGCACACAAAGCTGATTTCCTTCAACAAAAGGGAATTAAAAAAACTTATTGAGGTAAGTGGAAAAAGAATCTCTAGAAATTAAGTAGATAGATCGGGCTCTATGTGGTACAGGACGCTGGCTATGATGCAGTCCCTATAAATAGATTGGTAGCCCACAAAGTTTTAGCACCCAATTAACATACATTTCACTAGCTGGTCAATAGAAACAAAACCTAATGGCCTCTCCATTGGAAATAGAAACACTCCGGTACTCCAGCATTCTTGTTGATGCTAAAAGAAAAGAAGAAGAAAGCAGCTTTGATCATGCTGTTCAGCTAATGCTTTCTTCTGCGCTACCCATGTCAATTCAGTCAGCAATTGACCTCGGCCTGTTTGATATCATTTCCAAAGCACCTCTCTCTCTCTCTCTCAGTAACAAAGAGGTGAGGGTAAAATGATATTTAAGAAAATAAAAAACAAAAAAAAAATCTTAATGGGGTATTAAGGAATACCTCTTTAGAGTGTTTTGGGTAAGAGGTGTTTAAGAATAGGGCTAAATACAAATGACTACCCTGTGGTTTAGGTCCAAAATCAATTCAGTCCCTGAACTTCTAATTTCATCAAAAACACTCCTGCACTTTCAATTTTGATCTAATAGGTCTAATTTGTTAGTTTTCTGACAATTGAGTTATTTAACTTGTTAATGTGGCTCATAAATGGCCTATGTTTTATGATGTGGTGTTGAGGTGGTCTGCATAGTCAATTAGGAGTGAGTCCTACTATTAAAAATAAATAGTTTTTCAACAAATAATCCAACTATAACTTGAACTCATAACAGAATATTAACGAATTGGACCTATTAGATCAAAATTGAAAGTGTAGGGGTGTTTTTGATGAAATTAGAAGTTCAGGGACTGAATTGATTTTGGACCTGAACCACAGGGTACTAACTAGTATTTAGCCCTTAAGAATAATAGAATTTAGAGAGATTGATGAGAGAATTGTGTTTCATTATTGGGAATAGGAGCCCTATATATAGTGATTACAAAGTATAAGTACTAAAGATACAAGGAAAACTAATCCGAGTAGGACTAGGAATTCTAAAACCTTCTCTCCTATTACAATCATGGAACTACTCCTAGTTTGATTAGGCACACAAAGCTGATTTCCTTCAACAAAAGGGAATTAAAAAAACTTATTGAGGTAAGTGGAAAACGAATCTCTAGAAATTAAGTAGATAGATCGGGCTCTATGTGGTACAGGACGCTGGCTATGATGCAGTCCCTATAAATAGATTGGTAGCCCACAAAGTTTTAGCACCCAATTAACATACATTTCACTAGCTGGTCAATAGAAACAAAACCTAATGGCCTCTCCATTGGAAATAGAAACACTCCGGTACTCCAGCATTCTTGTTGATGCTAAAAGAAAAGAAGAAGAAAGCAGCTTTGATCATGCTGTTCAGCTAATGCTTTCTTCTGCGCTACCCATGTCAATTCAGTCAGCAATTGACCTCGGCCTGTTTGATATCATTTCCAAAGCGGGTACAGATGCCAAGCTCTCTGTATCAGATATTGCAGCCAAGATTGGCACCAAGAACCCCGAGGCGCCAGTTATGCTGGACCGCATCCTCAGGCTCCTCACCTCACACTCCGTGCTCAGTTGCTCTGTGGTCAATGGCCAAAGGCTTTACAGCCTCACCGCGGTGTCCAAGCACTTTGCGACTAATGAAGATGGTGCTTCTTTAGGCCCCACCACGGCATTACTTCAATGCAATCTCAGCTTGAACTGTTGGTTTGTTTCAATTTCCCACTACATAACTTGGATTATGTTTTACTAGCTAGTATTGAATAGAGTCATAGACGCATACCTATTTATATATGACTGATCTAAATCCGTTGTACATGTTCAAATATATATAGGTCACAAATAAGAGATGCAGTTGTTGAAGGAGGAATTCCGTTTAATAGGATCTATGGAAAAACCCCCTATCAGTATCAAGATTCAGACCCCAAGTTTAATCAACTTTTCAATTTGGGAATGGTCAACCTCACTACTTTGGTTATGAGGAGGATTCTTGATAGCTACCAGGGTTTTGAGCACCTTAACCAGGTTGTTGATGTTGGGGGAGGTCTAGGGATAGCTCTTAGTCTAATCACTTCCAAATATTCTTATATTAAGGGAATCAATTACGACTTGCCCCATGTTATAAAAGAAGCTCCCCATTATCCTGGTAAGCTATCTGTTTAAGATGATATGCCAAAATGCCCACCCTCACTCTATTATTTTATTTACAAAACACACTTGTTAATTGCTAGTGAAACCCAATTTGTGATCCTCTTTCCACGATTTGACCGTTTAATTTTTTTTTTAAAAATAAGTTTTAAGTTTTCAACATAATTATGGGAAATTTAATATATAGTCTTTAAGATACGACTAAAAAAAAATCTTTAAAATACTGAACTAAATCAAATTAATGAAAGAACCAAATCTACACTAACGAATATTAACACCTTAACATATTTCAATTGGGCTTAAACTCACAAAAATTATTTACATATAGAAATTCCTTAATGAAAGGACTATATATACATGTATCTGTATTGCTATAAATGGAAGTCAAAGACTTCTCCAAATTTTGAATTGCCCAATGATACCTTCTGAATAAAATCAACTTAATTTGTTATAAAAAAAATCTAAAAAAAAGTATTATGGTAAACTGCTAAAATCAAATAAAAGGGTCCAGTATCATTTGGTCTAGTGGCATAAGTCTCCCATTTGTAAGTGGGAGGTTGTGAGTTTGACTCACAAAAAGACTAGTTGTTGATGTGATCAAAAAAAAAAAAAATCAAATGAAAGGAAATTAAAAAGAAGAAAAAGAGTGGATGAGAAACACAATTTCAACCAAAAATTATTGTGGCCAGTTCAATTTACAACTTTTATTTGAATAAAGAATGTCAAACATTATTTATAATTTATTTCAACAAGCAATACAATAATGACCTTATCCAGAGAGCAGTCATAAAAAGGCCATTAGTTAGAAAACACTATACTAGCACATCCATCCCACGAGCATCCTACAAAGTCCGCTCCTAGTACACCCATATTTTTCTAAATTAAGTCCAAATCAAGAAAACTTAAAAAACTCTGAAGAAGGAGAAAAAAACTTGAGCAATCAAAGCTCTTGTTTCCTTGTTGATCTTCACCACTCAAATAAAACCCTTGAAATTCTATGGACTCCTAGTAGCCAAATCCAGGCCCAAAACCTATAAGCCTCATGTACCATAACAAATCCAAAGCCAGAGCCCTCCAATTTCCAAATTTTATTCTCTTTAGTTGCTAAATTTTGAGACAAAAAAAAAAAAAAGTTTTTGGATTATTTCTCCGTGCAAAAGCACGAATCAAAGACTAGTATATATAATAGTAACTATTTTGCAGGCGTGGAACATGTCGGAGGAGACATGTTTTCAAAGGTTCCATGTGGAGATGCCATTTTTCTGAAGGTATGCTAACATTTTTTATTCTCAAGTTCACATTTATGACTGTTATTTATTTATTTTATTATTGGTTTGATATGAAATATGCATAACTATACCAAATGGTTAGTAGGTGTAGCTTACTTTGAATATTTTGCAGAACGTACTTCATGATTGGATGGATGAGCAATGCATAAAACTATTGAAAAATTGTTACACTGCGATTCCAGATAAAGGAAAAGTAATCGTTGTAGAAACACTTGCTTCAATTGAGCCAAACACTAGCCTTGCTGAGAAGATCTCCTCAGAGCTTGATGTGATTATGATGACAGTAGCCCCAGGAGGGAAGGAAAGGACCCAACACCAATTTATGGACTTGGCAACTGCTGCTGGATTTAGTGGCATCAAATATGAATGTCTTGCCAGTTATCTTCATGTTATGGAGTTCATCAAGTAGAGATGGCGTATGCTTTCATATAATTAATAATATATGAGAATAACTGTACGAAAAAATGAATTGTTTCATCAATAACAAAAAAAAATTAAGGCTTAATGGCTGAAATTGTCCACAATTTCTTCCTCTATTGTCAAGTTACACACCAACTTATCAATTTTACCTCATAACATACTGATTTTTTAAAAGTTTACAAATTTACACATTTTCGTTAACTTTCGTCAAGTTTCACTAGTTAGTGTTCTCAAGGGTTTAGGCTTAATGTCCCCCCCCTTGTATTCGACAATTTCATTAATCAAGGCTTGAGGGCAGCCGCACCAGCCCTTTATTCAAAAAAAAAATAAAATAAAAAAAATTAGCTAATTTGCTACATTTTCATCATATTAATTTGTCCGTTTCTTTGTCCAAACATGGATTAATATTGAAAATCTAAGGTAGCAAACGGCTAATTTTGAAAATTTAGGGATGTAAGTTGGTTAATCTTGAAAGCTTAGTGTAGCAAATTTGATGGAAGAGTAACAAATTGGCTAAAAAAAAACCTAGAGTAGCAAATTGGCTAATTTTGACAACCTAAGATAGCAAATTGATTGAAATAAAACCTAATGTAGCAAATTTACAATAGGATGAAACTTTTTTTTTTTTTTTTTTATCAAGAAGAAACTTCATTAATAATGAACTGGATACAATGAGTTTTGACAACATCTCATACACAGAAATGACCACTGGACTTCACATTGAAACTCCAAAATGACTGGCTGACGGAGCCAAAAAAGGTCCTGACTCAACTACAGACTTAAAACTTGCACAACAATTAAAAGGCAAAGACAATATGTGCAGGAGCAGTGAATCCTTGACACAGAACTTTGTCAACACTAACTCGCCACCCAGAGTCCTCCTGACCTGCCTTTGATCGACCAAGTCTACACTCGTTGTGACTTCGAACCCGACCAAAATGAAATGCTGGACCGTCAGACCTCAGACTAAGTTAAACATAATACCATTGCCATCCTAATGTCAACACCGTCAATCCACAAATGCTCCAAATCGCCATCACCTCTGACCCTCAATCAGACAGGAACAACCTACTAGAAGGCCAAGGATAATTGTTTATGCCAATATGCCACTGCCAGACATTTTCGCCACCACTGCTGACCCAAATCCAGAACAGGAACGACCTCTAGACCGTCGAAGAGAGGATTGTCTATGCCAAAAATCGCAGTGCACCCGACCCAACAACTAATACTTAAAACAAAACCTTGATAGCGACTTATTGTTGAAAAACAAAAGAAAAGAAACCAAACCCTAAAAACTAGTAATAACTGCCCACCAACAAGGGCCCAACAAACATGCACCTCGGCCCAACCCCCCTTCGTCCCAGCAAGGGGCATCCATGTTGTGGGCCGCCACACCCCCTTTCTTCCCAACACCCTGCATCGAGCAGCCATGGCTGGAAACGGACCACCGCCGCCGCCTGCATCAGACTCCCACCTGAGTTGGAGCACCGCTTGTAGTAATTCCTTGCCAGCAACGGACCACCCTTTGCAATAGATTGCCATCCCCTGCCTCGGATCAGCCCCGCCTGCATCAGACCACCACCTGCCTAGGGTCGCCGCCGCCTGCGTGCTCCCAATCAGCCTGTCAAACAACAATGCTCGACACGTTGTCCTCCCCAAATTGGAATTGGGAAAACTCACATCTCCAATCCAGAACAGATCAGCCTTCCACCACCATCCCCGTCCAAACCTACTGCCATACGCCTCCACCGATCTCGCCTCCTCAGCCCATCTGCCTGCGAACCACAACCTCATCCAGCCATAACTGAAACACAGCCATCTGGCAGCTGCGACCCCTCCTACCTCCTGACACCAATCCCCTCGATCGAGAGCGAAACCACCCCGATCCTGGGAACCCCATTCAATCAACAACAAATCCCGTCCGACGATGGCGTACATGGACGCGCCATCGGACGGAGACTGGACAATAATTTTGAAACCCTTGTCCGAGAGAGAATAGAGACTCCACTAGGATGAAACCTTAGGTAACAATTTGATAATTATGTCTTTTTTTGTTTTCTTTTGTCAATAATGAAAATTCATTAAAGCCCACATAGTGGAGAACAACTACAAGACCCAACAGAAAATAAAACAAACTGACCCAACAAAAAACCCAAATCAGAGCGAACCCTACAATGGACGACGACAATAAGACTTTACTGAAGCAGCTGCCACCAAGCTCCGCCCACAATCCCGCTGTCACCAAGGAAAACTTGCTTCAATGGCCAAACTCCGGCCCAAAACCAACAAATATATAAGAGCGTATGATAGGGCTTGTTCATCATCATTTTTAGGTCACACTTTAAGGATTATCATGAACATTTCAGTGTTTAATTCAAATTATATATGTTTATTTGTTTAGTAATGTATAGTGAGATGACTACACAACCTTCGATTTGATTAATCTTTTGCAGATTGCAGCGGCATATAAACAAAACAATTCCACTCATGAGACCACGTACGTCCTGAGGAAAAGGGGAAAATCGATAATATATATGTATGTCAAAAAGAATGTATCTTGATGACTTACTACGTACCAGTTTGCTAGAATGAGTTGGGAATATTGTTAAAAGTATGGTTAAAAATAAGTTGATGCCTAGCTAACTAGTTCTATCAAGTCTCTTAAAACAAACCACCTGCTTATGAAGATCTTATCTTGTATCATCTTCAACTACTGCAAGTGGCCTAGTGGTTCTTGCCTAGTTGGGTGTGCTCCCCAACATAGGTTCGAACCTCGAAGCTGTCAAAGTGGCCAGGCACTGTGCTACAATGCACATTTGAAGCATTTTTATCATATATGTCCTAATTTATGTAATATATACTATTTTGAATGCTCATGTGGTAACTAAGAAAAAGTCATCATTATGGTAAATAAAGTCCTCATTAGAGAATACATCGGTACTCGTAATTAGATAGATAGTATGTTAATATTTCTCATACATGTCATATCTCATGTAATATTTATCACTTTGAGAACTCATATTATCATTGCAGTAACTCATGTAGTGACCAGGAAAAAATCCTTGTTAAAGGTAAATAAGGTCCTTAGGAGAGTAAAGTAGGTTCTCGTTTGAATATATTAATAGTAATTCTATTTCAAAATTTGGTGAAGTCTAGTGACTCAATTTATAATAGTAAAGGTAATTCAATCATAGATATATATACAGAGTCCTTCTAGCGAGGGATATTTTGCTTTTGCCATTTAAGGTATTGTTTAATAAACCCACTTTTTGATCACATATCCACATCTTAACCGTTCAATTTTTAGGTCTATATGAGTAGATCACCTCTGCAGATTTTCAGCCAAATTGATAATCATCAAGGCATTCATAACAGGGATCTACAATTATAAAACATGAACTGTTCAGGTTGGACAGATTCGGTTCGTCCATTGATTTAATCTAGTTCGATACCTTAACAATTATCAATTTGACTGAAAATTTACAGAAGTGATCTATACATTAGGATCTAAAAACTAAATGATCGAGATGTCAAAAAGTTGATCCCTCAAGGTATCCCTTAAAATTGGTAGAAAAAAAGGGATCCCTTGGAAGGGCCATATATATATAGTTACAGAAGTGATCTATACATTAGGATCTAAAAACTAAATGATCGAGATGTCGAAAAGTTGGTCCCTCAAGGTATCCCTTAAAATTGGTAAAAAAGGGGATCCCTTGGAAGGGCTATATATATATATATATATAGCGAGGCCTCGCTCTGAAATTAAAGTGCGCTTTTAGGGTTTATGGCCACTTTTCGGTCGCATATCCACATGTTGACCGTTCAGTTTTTAGGCACTAATATATAGATCATCTCTGCAAAATTTTAGCCAAATTGATGGTCGTTAAGGCATTGATAACTGCTTTACACCTAGTACGGTTCAGGTTGGACAGATTCAGTTCGTCCATTGGTTTAAGCGAGTTAGATACCTTAAAGATCATCAATTTGGCTGAGATTTTGCAGAGATGATCTATACATTAGTACCTAAAAACTAAGCAGTCGAGATGTGGATATGAGACCGAAAAATGACCATAAACTCTAACCTCGCACTTTAATTTCATAGCGAGGCCTCGCTCTGGATAAATATTATATATATCTATACTATTATTAAGAGAAGAGACTTTGTTAGCCAAAATTGAAAATTTTGACAGATTTAACCCTGAAAGATTAAAAAACTTTGAGAATAAATTAAATCAGCAGGATAAATAAGACAATTATAAAATAGATTTTTATTAAGAAAATTAAAAAGAAATGATTCCACAACCCCCATTTTTCTCTCCCACTATTTTCTCTCAGCAATAACTACCAGTGAATTTATTTCTTCTGCAATGACTATGTAGACCCCCGTACTCTTACTTATTTATTTTAATTTATCGTATAATGTATGAAATTACGTATTCGTATGGTACACAAGTATTCGAGCTTAGGTTAAGACTTTGAGGCCATTTTTAAGAGATTAAGAAATTAGAGAAAATCCAATTTGGGTCTAGGAAACTATTTTTAAAGTATCGAGGCTTAGGACAAGTCCGGAAAATTTTTCCGAAAGGATTCGGTGAAGTATCGGAGAAATAAGGATGTTTGAAGAGGTAATTTTCGGAGTGGGCTTAAGGAAAATTAAGAGGAAAATGAAATAGGAGCAGCGCAAGCCCATTGGCCCAAAAGGAGGGGCAGATTCGACTTTTCACAATTAAATTTGGGAGAGGTATTTAAGGAACACATTCTCCAAACCCTAGCCTCAACCCACCTCATTTTTCATTTCAGCTTTCTCTCTCTACCCGAGAGCTTCTCTCTCCTCATCCTCGCCGGAAATCGCCGCTGTCGCCGGAACCCGGATTTCAACCAAAATTTCCAGATTTTCTCCTCTTCCTCCCCTGTTTTCATTTCTCCAACCAAAATCATGAAATTTAGCCATTGAATCCACCAAAAACCTAGAACCTGAAGCTAAATTGGGGCTTTTTGTGATTTCTTCTTTCCAAGCTCAAATCAAGGTAATATCCCTCCTAATCTAGCCTCTATTCATCCGATCTACACCTATTTCTTCCTAAATCTGAGTTTTTGATTTTGATTTGTGATTTTGTTTGCATGAACCCGATTTCTCCTTAAACCATGAAGCTAGGCTATGGGTTTGGCAAGGATTTTTGGTAAGGATCTACCCATGCAACCTTGTTTTCGAGTTTTTTGGTTGAGATGTTGATGTTGGACGGATTTGTAGGTGAAAAAGGCCAAGGAGAAGGAATAGGCCGTGATTTTTGAAGAAGAAAGGGTAAGGAATGGGTTTTGGACAAACCCTAGAATTTTTGGAATTTATTTGGTTGATTTTGATTATGTTGAGCTATTGTTGATGTTGGAAAAATTGTGAAAAATAGAGATTTGAGGATGGTTTAATTAGTAGGATTTTATTAGCATAATTTTCAAAGTGTTGGAATTTTGTTGTGGAAGATTTGGTGATTGTTGTTGTGTAGTTTTGGCCAAAAGAAAAAGAAAAGGAAGAAGAAAAGAAATGGATTTGTTTTTGGAAGAAAAGGAAAATAAAGAAAATGGTAAAAGTTGGATTAAATGAGTTTTACTGTGGTAAAGTGGTAAAAAGAGAAGAAGGTGAAAGTAAAGGGTAAATTCGGCAAAAAGGAGGTAAAAGGTAAAAGTGAAAGTGTGGAGGTAAAAGTCATGGTAAAAGTGAAAAGATGAAAAAGGAGAAGAAAATGGGTAAAAGTAAAAGTAAAACTTTATTTATAATTATTTACTTATTTATTTTTAATAAATAAGAATTATTTACTTATTTATTTTTAATAAATAATAAATAATGGTAAATAAAGGAATACTTGGTCAAAAGTCAAAAGTCAAAAGTCAAAAGTCAAAAGTCAAAAGTCAAAAGTCAACTCAGAGAGTTGACCAGGGTTGACCGACCTCGTAAAACATGAGGATCGACTCGACTTTGGTCGCTCGGATTGGTGAAAGTTTAGCGGAGCGATAAGGACGTTTTCCTTTTTAAGAAAGAAGTAGTTTCCCAAATTGGTAAAGGGTGAAAGAAATAATTAATGGCCTCATTGAAATAAAAAGGATTTATTGTGCGCGGTTACTTAAAGTTGATCATAATATTTACCTGGATAATTACTTACAAACTAAGTAATGGTTTAGGAAACACGATCGCTAAGGAAGCTTAAGCGGAAAGCATCAGAGTGTGGAGTACACCAGCATTTTCCAGGTAGGGTGAGCTGTCCCTTCCTTGTTAGAGGCTTTTCGATATATGTGGAATGCTCTAGTATAATATTATGTTGCCTGCAACTATGTTTTTGGTTGTTCATTAGTCGATGCCTCGTGATACTAGTGTTTTCATACCTAATAATTGTTGATTGCGAAAACCGAGGCTAAACTTGCATGTCGAGATACTATACCCTTTGTATGTTTGTGCTTGTGAACTGAAAGTGAATGGGACCTAGACGCGTAGATTCCTAGGGATCCCACGGTGTCGATAACCGTAAACCTCCGGAGGGGACTGTGCTCTTATGTTTGTCGAGGAAAGGTGAGTACAGACAGTGAACCAGTCATAGGAGACTCAGAGCCAGGAAATGGACACTTTCACTACTTGTAGCCATAAAGACTATAGAGTAGTTGGCCGGTTCTCGAAGGATGACGAACCCGGTCGGTCACTGATTTATTTTAGTTTAGCCGGCAGGTAAGTATCTCGGAGCTCCAAGTTGTGTGAAGCATGCTGCATATGATTTCTTGAAACGAAACAACTATGATTGTTTTTGCTTGCATTTGTTTACTGGATTTTACAAATGCGCGCAACCTATATTTCAGTAGCTATGTTTTACTTATAGTTTTCAAACCTAACTAAGGTTGGGTCGGCCCCTATTAGGCTAGCGAGGACGAAATGCTCACCCCTACATTTCAGGTTACAACGAGGTCATTCCGGACGATTTAGATTAGAAGTGGGTCGTTGGACGAGTTCATGTGTTGCTGTTCTTGTTGTTTGAAGTGCTTCCCTTTTGGTATTCCATCGATTTACTCGTTTTTCATTCCATGTTGAACTCTGTGAGGTTCGCCTACCTGGGAGCGCGCCTCACCCCTTTGTTTTATTGTTGTTGTTGAACTTTCTTTTCATTTCGGTTATGATGTAAGCCCTAAGGCGCCATAGTGCACTTGCCCACTTTATTTTTAAGCATTTCCGGACTTGTTATTTTGAGTGTTGGGTTGTGATTTAAAGTCCTTTCTTAAAAGTTTTTCTTGGTCTCCTATTTTCTAAAAAAAAAAAAATTTGCATTTTCAAAAAGGCCTTGTAGTATTAAGTTGGTAGGTCTACGGTATGTCTACGACGTATCGAGCTCCTATTGGCTTAATATTACGGCGCTGTGGTATACCCATTCGGGTCGCCACAGACTACCCAACTTTAAAAAAAAAAAAAAAATTAGTACACATGCAAAGCAAGTGATTGCAGACTAGTATATATATAAAGGAGCCTGGGCGTCGCCTAGGGACTGCGCGCTCACTCTCCGCCCGGCTTTTAGGCTAGGTGATCCCAAAAGTTGATTGGAGCTTTGGCGGGGTCTAGGCGGGCATTGTGGGCACCTAGGCGGTCTGGTCGGTTTGGGCGTTGGGCGTCAATATCGTCTTCCTCACTTCCGAATAAAACCCAAAACTCTAAACCACATCGCTGTCTACTCTCGAAACTCATAACTCCCGAGCTATGGTCGGCGAGTCGCCATATCTCCAAATGCACATCTCTAACTCCGTCTCTCTCTCTCAATCTCTCCTCGATCGTCGACGGTCTCCGTTTCTCTCTCCACTGCTCCAATCGCTCTTTTGTCTACTGCCTTACGAAGTTATGATGAATTAATGAGTTGATGATTCATGGATTAATAATTGATGACTGTTGGATTGATAGATTGATGAATTGATGAATTGATGATTGTTGGATAATTAGATACTAAAAATTGCTGGTTTGATTTTAGAACAGTGCTTGGATTGATGGGTTGATGAATTGTTGAATAACCTGTAATTGATGATTGTTTAAGAGTTTATTCAATAATAGGCATGAATGATTTCAGCGTTCCTTCCTGCAATTCTTTTCCTTTCTTAATTGAGTTAATTCTGATATGCCTAATGCAATTGTTCATAGTTTTCCAGTTTTATTCTTTTCGTTATGTTTTTAGTATTTACAATATGCCTTGCTTTAGTAGTTGGTATGCTCTGCACTCGATGTTGCTCCAGCTTCAATGGAGTGTTAGATGCAGTAGATTCATGCACCCAGAGTAATAGTCTGGGTGCCCAATTGCTTAAAGATTTTTCCTACATCATCTATGAGTTGGTTGAATGGTTTGCAACAGCTTGCAGTTGTTTATTTCTAACTTATAGGCTTGCAAGTGTCTTTTTATTTTATTTCTAGCTTCGTAGTACTCTATGTTACATTATATCAGGAACATTTTATCTCAATTTTGAGTAATTTTGATTATTTTCAACCAATTTCACTACTTTATATATCCTTGTTTATATAATTATATGCTATAAAATAAATTATAAAATAAAAAAATACAAACCGCCTAGTCCTCTATGCGCTAATCCTCTGGTCACCGCCCGGCTAGTGCCCATCGATTTTTAGAACCTTATATGTATGTATGTGTGTGTGTGTGTGTATATATATATATATATATACATATTTTATCTAGAGCGGAGTTCCGCTTTGAAATTAAAGTGTGAACTTCGAGTTTTTGGTCGCTTTTCGATCGCATATCCACATCTCGACCGTTCAGTTTTTAGCTACTAGTGTAGAGATCATCTCTGCAAATTTTCAGCCAAATTGATGATCGTTAAGGTATCTGTCACTAAAACCAATCGATGGACTGAATCTGTCAACCTGAACCGTACTAGCTTTAAGGAAGTAATCAATGCCTTAACGATCATCAATTTGGTTGAAAATTTGCAGAGATGATCTATACACTAGTACCTAAAAACTGAATGGTCGAGATGTAGATATGCGACCTAATAGTGACCCAAAAGTCGAAGTTCAATCCGTAATTTCAAAGCGAACCTCAGCTCTGGATAGGATATATATATATATATATCGTAGTGGGTGGTCTCGGATGAGGTTTCGCCTCGATTAGTGTTACTCTCAGGGTTGTTGTTCGATTTGGGGATTCGAACTTTAATCACTTTGTGATTCGTAGACTGATTTGAGATCATTGGTGATTTGGTGCTTCTAAAGGTGATTTGGACTAGTTGTTGGTGTGAGTATTAGTTCGGTTCTGTATAGAAGACGCAGCGGGATTCTGAGGTGAGTAATCTCACAATGTTCATTTACGAACGAAGTTACCTTTGTCGTTTTGAGAGTTATTGATTTGACTGCAAACTATAGTTGGTATTAGTGGCATTCCTGAGTGAATGACCACGTATATATATATTTACGTGAAATATATATATATATATATATGTGTGTGTGTGTGTGTGTGTGTGTGGGTGAGTTCATTCTCGTTTTGTGATGTGACTTTTCGGAAAACAATTATGGTGGGAAATGGTATTTCTATTGTTTTGAAAAGTGTTTGAGGATTTGGGGAGTTGCAGGTTATGATTTCTCCTTTTGGGTTGGGTAACATTTTCAGGTCCGGTATGACCATTTTAAATGTTTTAATCTGACGACCGGTGGTCTGAGGATTTGAGAGTCACAGGTTGTGATTTCTCCGTTTGATTTGATTTAACATTTTGGGTCCAGTGCGACTCGTTTGATGTTTTGATCTGAGGGTCAGGTTGGCCTAGGGATCCGGGGTTGCAGGTTGCATCCTCATGACAATGTTATATCGTAATTCATAAGGTTGAACACTGGCCGGGTGACAGGTTACGATTCAGTTAGAGCTCTAGTCTGTCTGCCATCGTACCTCATGGATCTAAGTAAGTTACTTACGACTCCTGTGTACATATTTTGTCCAGGTTGGACCAAATAATCATATTCTATTTATTAGGTTAACGATAGATATGATTGATATGTGTTGATATTTTGTCCAGGTTTGACCGAGATTCCATATTCGATTTGTTAGGTTTACAATTGATATGATTTGATGTGTGATTGATGTTTTGTCCAGGTTGGACCGATTTGATATTTTGTCCAGGTTGGACCGATTTGATGTTTTGTTCAGGTTGGACCGATTTGATGTTTTGTCCAGGTTGGACCGAAATGTTTTGTTGTGAGTTGACTTTTAATTATCCAGGTTGGATCGATTTATCATATTCGATTTGTTAGGTTAACGATTTATATGATTTTGTCACGGTGTGACTTGCGTTGTTTCTTTTGGGAAAAGAATATTGTTGTGGGAAGCATGGTATGTTTTCCTCGTTTTTGGCGTGCGTTGTGTGGTGTTTTGTTTTGAGTTACTCATACGGGCTTGCTAAAGCTTAACGGGTTTGTTGTGTGACAACCCGGTGCACAATTCAAACGGTGTAGGGGTTAATTCTGCAGGTCAGGGAAATCGTGGCTGAATCTGAGGTAGCGTGCTAGTAGCTTAACAGTAGGAAGCCATTTTTGTGACTTTACCGTTATTAAGACTTCTGCTTGTAGTGAGCTCTGAGGAGCATTTACGTTTTATTTTGTTGTTGACAATTTAATTCGTAAGCTTATGTAATATATGACTCTGTGGAGCGGGTCAATATTGATATAGTGGGTTCAGGGCATCAGTATATACTTGGTTTAAAGGGAAAAAGATTTTCAGGTATTTTGTATTGATGGCTGAACGATCACGCATGTATAATTATGGGATTATATATCGATTTTTATTTATATTAAAAATCAGGGGCGTGACAATTTCATTAGCTACAAGAATGTTATCTGTAATTAACCTACCTGGAATGAAACCACTCTGGAATGGTGATATCAAAGCAGGCAACAGAAGCTTCAATCTGTTAGCAATAGCTTTTGAGCACAATTTATAAATCACGTTGCATAAAGCTATGGGTCTAAGATCAGACATATGCTCCGGATTACTCACCTTAAGGATTAGACAAACACTACTAAAAACAATTGCTTTTGCGACAGCAAATTGAGCCTTTTGCCACAGCAATGTTAGCGTTGCAATAGGTGGCGTCACAAGATCCATTTGCGACGGTAAAATTTTGTTGCAAAAGGTAATTGCGACGGTATTGTCCCACCGTCGCTTCAGTTATTGTTTTGCGACGGCAATTTGCTACACAGGCTTTCGTCACAAAATCTGCATCAGGGTAGTCCATGTGGAGGTATTTTCGACGGCATCATTGCCGTCGCAATGTGTATATTTTCAAAATAACCGCCAAACCTTGCCGCCAAATTTGTTGCTACGGTTAGGTTGTCATCGCAAATATATTTATAATTTTTATATTAAATTTTTTTAACAAATAGATAAAACTATATAATTTTATACCAATTGCGACGCTGGTATCGCCGTCACAAACGCTAATTTTTTTATTATTATTATTTAGCCTATTTCCACAAAATTAAACAAATAAATAATAATAATAACTCAGCCATTAAAAATCTGCATATATCAAATCAAATAGGAAATTAACATTAATTCATGAGAAGTATACTTAAACATATCCATTGATTCATCCTACCATATCCAAATACAAATACTAAAATCAAAATAAATGTGTTGTCATTTTCAAGTATTGAACAATATTATAAGCACTCTTAAACTAAAACACCAATCACAAGTGCATCATTTTACTTTTCATTTTGTGAGCTTTGCACTTGCTTTGCTCTTTTTTCCATGAGAACCTGTAAACAATACAAAAAAACCAATGTTAGCTTAATGTCCAGTAGGCAAGATAGACAACAAATTGCACATATTCTTTCATGATGGTGTCTATACAAACAAAACCTAAAACGTAAGGCATTGATGAACCTCAATCAATAGTAACAGACATTGTAGCACATGTGTGTGGTTTTGTGTGCCTGTCTATATATCATATTCATGCCCACAAAATTCTTCTTCTTGCAGTGGGTAGCTAATACTTTACAAACAATATTCTAATAATATTCATCATGTAAATTCAGCGAGCTAAGATTCGGCATTGATAAGTGGATTAGCCATAAGGGATTTTTCTACATTAGAAGTATGGACAACCTCTAACCCGAGGGACATACCACATAGAAGTCGAATCAGCGATAGGACTACGAATATCTAAAGTAGAAAATTTAACCGCTTTCCCATTTACAAACTCAACAGTTCTTTACCAGCTAAAAGGCCTGGAAAATTGAACAGGGTTCGACTAGATTCATACAATAAACTTTTGCTTAGACAGTAAACACTATACTCAATATGCATCAATACATGAACAAAGCATAGAAACATGAAGTTCCAACTTCCCTAGGTACAAATAAGACATGAAAAAAGTCCAAATTTGAAGACGACATCAAAAGGGCAGTTGAATTCTTATATTTTCTGACAATTTCGCAGCAAACTATTCCGCAGGGAAGTAATAATAGTAAATAAATACTAATTTCTAGTAAAAATTTCGTTCAAGACAACTAACCCTCATATATATTGAAAGATCATCTCAACTGAATGTCATCTTTTGCAAGCAGTATAACACAAACCAGGGGCTATTTCCAATAATCTATCATAACCAAAACAATGAAAAGTCTTTCATGAATGAAAAAGAAAAGCAACACCTATCAATATGCATTACAAAGGTTAGTTACATGGTGGATGGAATCACAGAAAATATAGCTGCTTCATCATTACCCAAATATACAACAAAACCACTTGAGCATCTATATATCAACAAAGCCACACCAATTTCCATGTGAAATGACATAAAAAATCATAAGTATAGACCTCGATAACTAGCCTTAAGCAACAACCATTTGCAAGCAAGCCAATTATAACTCATGGTCATGAAAATGTCAAGCATCAACTAGAAATACAATATGTAAGAGCAATATAAACAATTAATATAAGAAGATTGTTGTTGCCTAGATTTATACGAGAATTACCCTTTCAGATCCATTTTGTGAAGGGGATATTATTGGAGAATCATGTTCCAATGATGGCTGGTCACTATTTGCATTCGGAGTTACTTCATCTCCTATAGACTCCCTCAAAATTCCATGCCCACTAGTTGCTGATGCAACCTAGGTAATATATAATACATATATATACACAAAATAAACTTAAGTTAGTGTGAGTATTAGTACAATTGACAAAAGTCCAAGTTATAAACCATATATCTACATATAAAGTTTGTACTCAACCTGTCTAGGAGATTCTGTGCTAGTGTCCTTATTTTGCAGAAAATCAATTCGAGCATGTAGTTTCTGAAGCTGCACTTGAAACTCTTGACGCACTTGTTCAGTGATTTTTTGTACTAGATCATCTGTGCTTTGAGATATATTTGACTCCTTTGGATATACTAGACTACGAGGCACACCAGCTCCAAAAGTACGACAATACCCATGACCATCATCTCCCATCAAAGAGTGGAAAATTCGGTCTTTAACACTTGTCAAGTTCTGATCCTCCTCCGACTCATTTCTAAGTTTCTCCTCATATGATTTTTGCATTACATTTGAATAAAAGTAACTGAACTGACAAACTAAAATTAATAATAATCACAAATGAATCTGATATACATACATATATATATATATATATATATAAGCCTAAAAAATTGTGGTTTACAATGAACTCTTGCACAAGTTGATCATTTAAGTCACGTGTTCTCTTCCAGACACTAAACTTATCAACTGATTCTCCAGTTTTTCCATCTGTTGAATAAAATTATAGTCATGTTTCAATTAGAGAAAGCAAAGTATGAAATTGAAGAAACAATGATCCAAACATCTGAAATTAGTACCTCATATTGCACTTGGGCAAAATGTTTTCGACTGGTCTTGTGACATGGGCCACGCAGCTCCCGATTAATTGTGTTTCTTTCTGCTATCACCTGCAAGGTTTTCAAATTCAAGGTATTAAAGTAACTTGTGAAGCTCACTATACATATGTACCTAGTTGTGTATTTTACCTTTGCATTCTCATTACTCTAATATGCAACAAGCTCAGACCATTGTTCTGCAACAATATGCGGAGGATTTTTAGAACTAAGTTCAGAATCGTCCTTGTTGGGCACATAGTGAAACAATTTTGTTTTGCTCTTATGGTCCTTCCAAAGCAAATTACAATTTTCCAAGCATACTGATTTATAACCTTCAGGGACTTCCACCAAGTTTTTCTACAATTAACATAACATTAGTGCCATATAGGAAATTCACACATGTAACAAGTAGTAGTATTGATTTTCACATACCTTAACCTCTTCCCAAATTTCTTCCTTCACATCATTACTAACTTTCTTCCACTCAAGAATATTTAGTGGAACCCTATGGCCATTTCGTACTATCTGACCCAATTATGACTTAAGCTGACCTACCTTTTCCCCCACCGGCTGAAAATTTATTCCATTAAATTGAACATGTACTTTCACACCTGTATTCCAGTGGAATACCTTTGCTCTGTCCTCGTGTGACTTTACTTGTTGGCGTATTGACTTGCACTTCCACTACTCATATATCACATTAACATGAAATAATGTTATGAGGAGGCAGCACAATAATTTCTTGGTTAATTTAACAAGTATACATGGGTATACCTGCTAGTACTGGAGGAGGCAGTTGTGCAGATTCATTTGTGCTGTGACCTGTGCTTCCAGAACGTGATGAAGTTTCTTCCAACAGTTGAGACATAGTACGAGGTCGACCTGCTTGTCTTGTTCTCTTCATGGTAATAACCTGTACTTAGACATGAAACAAACCATAAACATAAAGTGATATAAACTAGCTATAGAACATAAAGTAGCACCTATCATTCTGATAATTAATGAGCAAAAAATGTGTAAATAGACCATGTTAATATTAATTAGTGGATATTATATTACATCAAAAGTGATATTGTTTTCCATTCATTTACACAAAAGCAAAGAAACTAGGAATGATCTCATTTGACCATTTCTGTATCATCCAAAGCTGCTGAATTCTCATCAACTTCCAGCAACATATAGGGGTCAGCTTCAGGGTAACTATCAGCATCACATAACTCTACTGCAGGGGATATGACAACAGTTAACCAATCTTTGTCCAATGGATTAGGAACATAATAAACTGTAGATACCTCTCCCTATGTATGGAGGATTTGCTACATCACCAAGCATAAATAACACCCTCTTTGGGACACCCACAAACCATGGTGAGGCCCAACCGAGACATGTATCTCGTAGCCCTATGTTCAAGCTACGCCACGGTATCCGGAAGTGGCAAATATGTCGCCGGGAAGCCACCTTTCCGGCCTTGCCAACATGCCCTCACAACTAGGCTTTCTAGAATAGAATACTGATTTCTACATCCCACATCTAAGAAAATGTAAAGGAGATGACTTCCTTCACCTATAAAAGGAATGCCTCCTCTCACTTAAACATCACTCCATTACACACATTGTAATCTCAAACACACATAGTACAATATTCAAGTGGACGTAGTCTCCCACTAAGGCGGATACGAACCACTATACTTCTCGTGTGTGTGTGTGTGTGTCTCTCTCTCTAAAGCTAACTAAAGACCCCCTCGGATCTTTAACGTTAACATTGGCGCTAGAAGCACTCAGCCTTTCTTGCCTTGTATTCTCAATCAAGCCTTACATCCGCCGCTATCCATCCTTGGCGGTAACAATTTTTTTTTTGTTCCCAGTGCTTACAAAGTTGCAAGGTTTCAAGTCAAAACGAAGTCAACGCAACACCCACTCAAAACTTGAGCTCGATCAACGCCAACTCAAAGTTGGTCAATGCTGCACCGTTGGCCATCCATCTCTAGCCACGACTGGACATCCACCGTTGGGCAGCCTCCGCTGGCCATCCACCGCTAGCCATCCACGGCTGGACATCCATGGCTAGACAGCCTCCGCTGGCCATCCATCGCTGGACACCTTCCGTTAGCCATCCACCGCTGGACATCCACCACGGATAGTAAACCTCCACTGGACATCCTTCGCTAGCCATCCGCCTCCGCTGGACATCCTCTGCTAGCCATCCACTTCCAGTGGACAACCTCAGCTAGCCATCCACCTCCGCTGGACATCCTCCGCCGGACAACCTTCGCTAGACGTCCACCGCTGGACGTCCTCTGCTAGCCAACCTCCGCTAGCTATCCACTTCCAGTGGACAACCTTAGCTAGCCATCCACCTCCGCTCGACATCCTTCGCTGGACAACCTCCACTGGACGTCCACCGCTGGACATCCTCTGCCAGCCAACCTCCGCTGGACATCCTCCGCCGGACATCCTCCGCCGGACAACCTCCGCTGGATGTCCACCGCTGGACATCCTCTGCTAGCCAACCTCTGCTACCCATTCACCTCCGTTAGACATCCTCTGCCGGACAACCTCCGCCGGACATCCTTCGCTGGACGTCCACTGTTGCACATCCTCTGCTAGCCATCCACTTCCCGTGGACAACCTCAGCTAGCCATCCACCTCCGCTGGACATCCTCCGCCAGACAACCTCCGCTGGATGTCCACCAACAGACATCCTCTGCTAGCCAAACTCCGCTAGCTATCCATTTCCAGTGGAAAACCTCAGCAAGCCATCCACCTCCGCCGGACAACCTCCGTTGGACGTCCACCACTGGACATCCTCTGCTAGCCAAACTCCGCTAGCCATCCACTTCCAATGGACAACCTCAGCTAGCCATCCACCTCCGCTGGACATCCTCCGCCGGACAACCTCTACTGGACATCCTCTACTGGACGTCCACTATTGGACATCCTCTACTAGCCATCCACTTCCAGTGGACAACCTCAGCTTGCCATCCACCTCCGCTGGACATCCTCCGCAGGACAACCTCTGCCGGACAACCTCCGCTGGACATCCTACGCGGGACATCCTCTGCTAGCCATCGACTTCCAGTGGACAACCTTAGCTAGCCATCCACCTCCACTGGACATCCTCCGCCGGATAACCTCCGCTGGACATCCTCTGCTAGCCATCCACTTCCAGTGGACAACCTCAGCTAGCCATCCACTTCCAGTGGACAACCTCAGCTAGCCATCCACCACTCCTCCGCCGGACAACCTCCGCTGGACATCCTCCACTGGACGTCCACTGCTAGACATCCTCTGCTAGGCATCCACTTCTAGTGGACAACCTCAGCTAGCCATCCACCTCCGCTGGAAATCCTCTGCTGGCCATCCACTTCCAGTGGACAACCTCAGCTAGCCATCCACCTCTGCTAGACATCCTCCGCTGGACAACCTACGTTGGACATCCTCTGCTAGCCAACCTCCGCTAGTTATCCACTTCCATTGGAGAACCTCAGCTAGCCATCCACCTCCGTTGGACATCCTCCGCCGGACAACCTCTACTAGACATCCACTGCTGGACATCCTCTGCTAGCCAACCTCCGCTGGCCATCCACTGCTGGGCAGCCTCCGCTGGTCATCCATCGCTGGCCACCCACCGCTGGCCACCCTCCGCTGGACATCCTCCGTTGGCCAACCAAAGCAAGGGAGCGTCATGCTTGGACAACTCCAACATGATTTGGGTACTTACATCAATTACAACTCCAACTCGCTCCAAATCGGCATAAGATAAGTAACATTATCTTATATTTTACGCTCTGGCAATTGGAGCCATTACATGGTTTCACTGCTTTAAGCATGCTTATAATATATCACACTTGATATCTGTACTTACATAGGCATTTGCAAGCATAATTAGCTATAATGAGCCATGCTCATGCTACCACTAGCGGTACCAACTCTCACCAAAGGAGTGACCTACGGGAACACAGCCAAGCAGACTACCGTATGAGCCCCGGCTTGCCCCCAGATCACCGCTGACGCACCGCCGCGCCAAGACAGCTTCAGAAGCTCCAGAAGCTGGGGACTGAAGCATATCAGTCCCACATCGAAAACATGGAGAAGATCAGCTCTCTCCTCACCTATAAAAGGTTCTTTCCTCTCTCCTCATTAATTACGCATTTAATACTTACCTACTGTTACTTTGTCAACATAAATACATTGACTAACTTAGGCATCGGAGAAGAGAAGACCGCCCAGCGAGGTGGTCTCCCTTTGACACTCTCTGTATTTCACTTGACAGGTAGCGGGAGCTCTAAAGAGTATCATAGATAGTGGTCCGCACATCGGACCAGCGTTAGTAAAGGTTTAGCTACCGCTGAACTTTAAACATTAACATTGGCGCCGTCTGTGGGAATCCTTGAACATAAGGCCATCCCACCATGACTAACGGTAGTGGGGAAAACACTGAGCAGGCGGATCAATCCACCAACCCCCATCCCACTAACCCAGTGATCAACGTCAATCCAGCGGTTAACGTTAACCGTGCACTATTCAGCATGCCGGTCAACCCCAGCGGGGAACCCCAGGTCTCACCAACCCAAACTACAGCAGAGGCTTAGCCGGGAGGCAGCCTCCCTCCGGTGCAGGACCTCGCCGCTATGTATGAACTGGCACTGGCGGACCTTCACAAGGCAAAGCGAGAGGGCGAGCAAGAGCGCATAGAAAAGGCCGAGGCACAAAAGCAGGTGGCCACGCTAATGTCAAGATTTGATGAGCTGAAGAGGGCGTTGGAGGCAAACGCCAACCCAGCGCAAAGCGAGTAATCGCGGAGCACCAGGCGCAGTCAGCCCAACACCGGCGGAGTGGTACCTGGAACAATCATACAGATGCAGGTACCGCTGAACCCACCGGAGCTACGGGGAATGGGACCACCACCTCCGCCCCGACTAATGTTGGAGCAGGAGGTGGAGTCTCAGCCACACACCAGCCACTCAACAATCAGGGCCAGAACCGAGGGTAATATACCTGTCCCGAGGCGAGAGTTGGTTCAGCGGAACACCTAGGTAGGACCCGATGGAGACACAACCACCCTAATACTGGAGCGGATGAAACAACTAGAGCAAAGGCTAATCTGGGCCGAGGCAGGCGCCCCAATGCCAATACCAAATCCACTCTTTGCGTCCAGACCAGGACCATTCACCGCCAGAATCCTGCATGCCATTCGCCCGGCACACGTAAAGACACCAAAGATGTCACATTACAGCGGCATGACTGACCCCTTTGTCCATATGGACACCTTCAAAAAAGTCACCAATAGCAAGGGGTTCGATGACGCCACCCTTTGCCACTTGTTCAGCGAAACGCTGGATAGCGAGGCAATGAGTTGGTTTTTTGAGTGTCCGCCAGGGTCCATTGACTCATTTCATGCACTATCAAATGCTTTCCTCTCTCGGTTCATCCTGTTGGCAGCCGGACACCACAGTACAACTCAGCTATTCAACCTCAAGCAGGGGGCAGAGGAAACATTGAAGGCGTTCGTCACTAGGTGGCGAACGGCAACATCCCAATGCCGCGATCTTGATAAGACAATGGCGATGGCAGCCTTCAAGCAGGGACTCCTCAAGGGGCCATTTCTCTATCACCTCAATTACAATCATCCAAACGCCGCTTATGACCATGTCATGAGCGAGGCTGTCATCCATGCACAGGCAGAGTTCATCACATATGAAGAAACCCCCCACCACCACCAACGCCTGTAAAGTCCACCCAACCCTCCGCCAGCCATTAGGAAACAGCTAGCAAAACCTCTGCTGCAGCAAAGAGAGAATGGCAACAGAGCAACCACCAGAGCAAGCGGCAGAAGGACTAGCATTACAATAAGGGCAGCCGCTGATTTCATGGGGATAACCCTAATAAACAGACGGAGTCATCCCAGCGGTACACAGTGTTTACAGTCCTCACGGCCTCCTATGAGGAAATATATGACCAGTGCAAGGACCAGGTCCCGCCACCACCCCCAAGAAAATACCCAAGGGTCGGGAAGCCCAGAAACACTGGCAAGTGGTGCAAATATCACGAGGACAGTGGCCACAACACCAACAATTGTAACGCCCTCAAAACAACCATTAAGACTCTATACCGAGACGGTAAGATGGAACAATTCAAGGTACACCAGCCACCACCGGTGATCGCTTACATTGAGCCCTTGGGCCGCATCAACACCATCGACGGTGGTCATCCAATCACCAATATGTCTCACAGAGCAAAAAAGCGCTATGCGCGTGCTAATCACCCCAATGAGGTGTACAATATTCGCTATGAGAGGTCCGCTAAGATCCCAATATCTGGTTGGGAGCCCATTACCTTCTCAGAGGAGGAGGAGCGCGGAGTACATTTGCCCCACTGATAGGAGCAAAAAATGCGACAAATATAATGTGCAACCTTTACACTTTCCTCAGCTATTTTCTTTATAAAGTCGGTTTTAACTTTGTTTTTCTTTTAGGTAGTTCGTGAAGTAGTTCAAGAGAAATAAGAACTGAATGGGAGCAAAGAAGCCATGGATCATGAAGTACTGATGCAGAGGACCAACATTGATCCACCTGTTGGCCTGAAATTACAAGGGAAGTCCATGGAAATCATTGTGCAAAACAGTTGCTGCAAAGCAGAAAACTGCAGTTTCAGAATCAGCTTTCTAGGAACGGTTTTGAGGAGCAATTCTTGCATTCTTCCAACTGCACCTTCGTAGAAAGGGCCAGCGAACCTTAAATACATGATGTTATACTTCAACAAGAGCCCAAGAACTGGACAGAAGTGTCAACGAGGCAGTGGGAAATCAAAGTCGAAGTATGCTTCCCGATAAGGCAGAAACTGTCAGCTTTTCACGAAGCTTCTTGGGAGATCTTTTCCGGCGATTTACTTGGAGTTTTTCCAGAAGGTTATTAATCATTCTAGAAGATATGATGTCATAGAACACGTGGGAGTTAAGAACCATCCAGAAACTTGGCAAAACGAAGTCGTTCCTTGTCCAAGAAGGGAGCTTCAGAGACAGAAATTGAATCCTAGTCAAAATAGGGCATTTTTGTGACGTCCCGAACCCGAATTCATCGGCTTACTAGTCACTTGGATGGTGAACGATCTTTACTTTCACTTTTACTATCATTTTAGTGCTTTTAGTGGCCCTAAAAGTTGGCTTTTTGTTCCGGTCAAAATTTGAGAAAATGTTCTTCATGAAAGTTGTAGAGCACGTTAAACCGAGTCCGTGGACATGTGGTACGTAAAAATCGGAGTTCGTATGTGAAAGTTATAAGCGAAAAGGTAAAATTACTGTTCATGGTAGAAATTTGTTTAAATAATGAAAATTTACTGTGGTAGGTTTCCAAATCCGGAAACCCACCTTTCTCTCTCCTCTCCCCTGATCTCTCCCCTTTCCTCTTCGGGCGATTCCTTCTCCTCTTCGATTCACCGTCGTCCGGCCATTAATCGGTGGGCAACCGGCCACCACGTGATCGCCTCTTCCTCCTTTAGACGCTAATGCCCTTGAGTTTCTGCGATTTGGCCGGAAAACCCCAAATCGAAGCAAGGAACCTCACGGGGGCAGTTTGAGCTTTCCAGCGATTCAGCCATTTCCGGCCGTCTCCGACCACCAAACCGGCGTCGAATGTGCAGTTTTCGCCAAGGATCATTTTCCCCCTAGCCTTGACCCACGATTTTCAGTGTAGAGGGAGAATCGATCAAAACCCGATCCTAGGGTTCTTGGATTTTCTGGGTTTTCTTCACCGGCCAATTTCAAGCACTTAAAGGTAAAATTGGAATGTGCTGTAGTTGAGAAACTTGTTGGGTCTGTTGTGATGTTGCTGCTACCAAAATTTGGTGGCCATCGGAGGTGGTGGCTGCCGGCGCGTGGGGCGCTTGGAGGCACGTAGGGCAGTTTTTGACTTCGATTTTTAGCCTATTAAATCCTATAATTGATGTAGAGCTCGTAAATGTGAATTTGGTTGGAATTGAAGAAAAGTTGTGTTGATTATGAAATTTTCAGAATTTAGAATTCCATTACCGATTTACGAGAATCTGACCGTCGGATATCTCTCGGTTCTGCCTTGGAACCTTTAAATTAATGAATTGGTATTAGTGGTATAATTTGGGTTGAATCCGAGAAGAAGTGAAGATATGATTATGAGGATTTGATTTTAGGAATCGTATTTAATTGCCGAATCGATATTCACGAATTATAATTGTGTACAGGGCGATATATCGAGCTATTACTTGATGAAGGAACTAGTATGCGTGATTGCCTAAATTGTACTGTGAGTGGACATTTATTTTAAATTAAATGTGCATGCAGTATATTATTATTTTCAAATTGAGGTTTAATTTATTATTTGAATTATTGAGTGTTATGATGTTATGAGCTTGATTTCTTGAGATTTATTATGCTCTATGAGTTACGGGATTTTTAGTGGATTTCCTTCCCGAGGGCTTTCAATAGATTTTTCAGGCTATTTATTTATGAGTTATTGAGTTGGGAAATGATTTTCGGGAAGTGACTGATTAAGAAAATATTATGAGAATTATTGATTTCGAAAATCGGTTTTTATGAGGATTCACGAGCACGAATGTTTCACCGAATATTTGAGCATGATTGAATTATCAAGATTTATTGAGCTTTGAGCTCCGCACTTATCAGCCTTGAAGTTAGATTGAGATTTCTTTCCAAAAGCATTTATTGATTTACAGAGTATTTGATTTATGCTTTCGAGGATTTAGTGAGATATTGAGGTTTGAGTTAGCGAGATAATCCTGAGTTATGCTTTCGGTGAATTATTAATGATTTATTGAAGTAATATCGAGTTTCTTTCCGAAAGCAAGTAATTGAAAGAGGTTGTTTCCAGTTTATTGAGGAGGCTATCAGTCAGCGCATGCATGCATTACCTAGTTGGCAGTCCCTTCTAGGTAATAGTCTGGTTAGCAGTCCCTTCCAGACTACATCCCCGTTGGCAGTCCCTTCCGATGCGTCACCTGGTTGGCAGTCCCTTCCAGATGACATGAGGTAGTTAGTTGGCAGTCCCTTCTAACTACTTGTGGTTAGTTGGCAGTCCCTTCTATCCACCGCCACCTATTCCGGTTGGCAGTCTCTTCCGATGCGTCATCTGGGGTAGTCCCTTCCAGATGGCATGAGATGACTAGACAGCAGTCCTTTCTAGTCATCAAACGAACCTCTTGAAAAGGATGTTTTAAAAAGGATTGAGAATGAGATTTTAAGAGATTGCAGTAAAGATGATGATTAAAAGTATTTTCCAAGATTGTTACTGCATGCGAGGTTTTAGAGAATAACTTGGGAAAGAATTAAGTTTTACTTATTCATTCAAAATTACTTATTTTTCGTCCACTCACTCTAACTATTTTTAAATGTTTTCCCCTGGGCCCTTCGGATTTAAATGCCCAGTTTGCAGGCCAGTTTAGCTTGAGGTCGAGCGTACTTGGGGTTGAGGCATAGCTGTCATAGCTTCCGCATTATAAAAGTATCGGTCCTTTATCTTGTATTCTATTCTCTTGTACGCCTGTACATTAGATTGCTCTGATAACCTATGAGATTAATATTCTTAAGTTCAGAATTGTTTGTGAAATGGGAGATGTTGTGATATAGGGAGCAGGGTGACTCTAGAAGAATAAGGGTGGATTATTTTAGAAGTATAAATGTCTTTCTACAGGTTTTTAGGTAGTCCACTTTTAGAGGGAGTTTCGTCAAATTTTTGGTAGAATTTCTTATGAGGTGGGCCCCGCAGGGCCACTTTGGATTTTCAAGGTGAAATCCGGGGCGGGTCCTGTCAATTTTGGCCAAGACTCTTCTTTGGACCGATTTCTTGGGCATTTTTGGAAGGTTATTGCTGCTGCAAATATCAAGGAGAGTCCTAGAATGATTCCTCAAGATTTTGGGAAGATTACTAAGGCTTGAAAATCATTTAATTGTGCACCAATGAGAGTAATCCTCAAGCAACTAGGGGAGGCTTTCAAAGCAGAATTGGAAAAGGAAACTTGGGGGTGCTCCTCATACACATAGGGTCTGCAAACATGAAAGAGGAGACCCATCTACTGCGCCATCTTCTGCCGCACAAAACCCTAGTTCACAAAGTCTAAACTTCCTGAACTTCAAGAAGAAAAAGCCGTGCACACCATCATCCATCTTCATCAAGCTTTGCCGTGTACCACCTTGAAGGGAGTTCTTGCATCCAAGGCTGCCTAAAAGTGAATTCGTGGCTCTCATCTTCTCTCCTTTACGGTTTTTATTTTCTTGTAATTCAAACTTATATGTTTCTAGTTGTGAATTTTAAGACGATGTGTGGCTAATTCACTTTTGTTAGGGGCGAGGTTTGAAGCCCCTAAGATATGTTTTTGACAACATTTTGATTCCTATTTTTGTGATTGCTTTGTTGTGAAATTGTTTATTTGGTTTTGGTTTATGGATAACTCTTACTTGTTTATGTTCATGAACGCGTGCATAGAACATTATGAACTTGTAAGTGGGGCTAGAAATAGGTATTTTAATCTCCTAAACGGTTAATAATGCTTATTTCAATGGTAGTAAAACCTATAGGACAATAGGTGAAACCAAATAAAAAGGATTGCATGCTAGGTAGGCGTTCCACACTAGTTTTGCATACTTGTTTCGATCAAACTTCCACATGTGATTAATGCTTAGAATAAATTGTTGATAGGATAGCGTTCTATACCTTGATTGTTTATTCTAAAGGCTTAGTAATGGTGCGTTCATCTTGCTTAAGTAATCTAGGGAAGTAATAAGAACTTATGCATGCGTTCATGGTTTGTTCTTGATTGAAACCTTTTTCACGACTTAGTAATTGAAACTAGGATGGTAAATTTGTCTCAAGCATATTTTGGTGGTGGATTTCCGAGTTCCTAACATCTTCATCCATATCTTTCAAACCTTAAACTCAAAATCGTTTTTCTTTTCTTTGTTTTCTGTTTATTTTCGTTAAAAAAAAACCCAAAAACCCCAAATCAGTTTTGTTTTTAGGATTGCAGTGCCCTCTTCTATCCCCTCTCTGACCCTCCATCTTTCTTTCTTCTTTTCTAGTGTGTGGCGATTTCTTTAGTATTAGTTTTGTTTTGTTTTCTTTTGTGTTATTAATATAGTTACCCTCAATCTCTGGCATATAACGACCCTTGCTTATCCTTTACTACTGACGACTACATCATTGCAGGGTTAAATTGAGCATCTACTTTGGGCGTATCATCCACGATGACCCATTCTTGGTCGACGCCGTACTCGATAAATGGTCAGTGGGAAGGATCCTCCTTGTCGATAGCGGCTCCACTGTAAATGTTATCTTTAACAGGTGCCACGACAAACTTCGACGAAATAGAAAATTACTACAGGATCATGAGCCGTTGCTTAGCTTCTCTGGTGACGTCACACAGCCATTGGGTTCTGACTACATGCAACTGGTTATCGGCGCCAGTCCACGTATGGCGGAAATCCATACAGAGTTCATCATTGTGGACTGCTTCAGTTCATATAACGCCATCATTGGTCGACCGATACTTAACAAACTCAAGTGCATCATCACCGGGTACATGCTCCTCATGAAATTCCCCACCCCCAACAGAACAGGCTGTGTAAAGGGAAGTCAACAACTGGCACAAGAGTGCTATTCCACATCCGTGGCACGATCAACGCGCCGCCACGAAATCCTAACAGTAGGAAATCATGTAGCGGCACCAGATATCTTTGAGGACCCCAGGGATGACGAGAAGAAGTATGTCAAAAAAGAGCCTGTCAACCCAGAAACATCCTTAAGGATTATCAGCATATCCGACGAGCACCCTGAGCGGATAGTCCGCATCGGCGCTCAGCTAGACCCAGAGGTAGCGGCTGAACTCACCCAGTTTCTACGTGACAACGCCGCAGTCTTTGCATGGTCCTACGCTGACATGCCAGGCATCTCCCCCGAGATCATAACGCACAAATTGGGCATCAAACCATCCGCCTACCCTATCAAGCAACGGCGAAGGGCCTTTGATGAGGAAAGATACCGTGCAATAGGGGAAGAGGTTACCAAGCTCCGGAGCATTGGATTCATCCGCCAAGTAAATTACCCTCAGTGGATTTCCAACTTGGTCATGGTCAAAAAACCCAGCGGAAAGTGGCGAATGTGTGTCGATTTTAAGGGCCTCAACAAGGCATGCCCCAAGGACAGTTTCCCGCTACCTCGCATAGACCAACTGGTCGATGCAACCGCTGGCCACGAGCTACTCAGCATGATAGATGCCTTCTTCGGCTACAATCAGATCAAGATGCACCCTGGTGACCAAGAGTGCACCTCCTTCACCACCGACAAGGGCCTATACTGCTACAATGTCATGTCTTTCGGTTTGAAGAACGCCGGTGCAACTTACCAGCGGCTGATGAATGCTATGTTCGCTGAGCATCAAGGAAAAATCATTAAGGTCTATGATTACACGCATTTTTATGCATGTAATTGTATCCAAAACACTAGAAATATGCTAATACTTGAGCCAATTATAATGTAGTTAATCTAATTTTATTTGTTGTGTAGGAAATAAGAGGAATTACGGAAATCGAGAGAAAAATGGTGGAAAATTGAGCAAAATGAAATTTCTGACAAAAAGATGAAATAGTCAAAGCGGGTCAACATGGTCAACTCCATCAAGGGAGCGGAATTTAATTGCCTCCGATAGTATTTGTGGAAATGAATTGAGAAGGGAGAAGAAAGAAGAAAAGAGAAGAGAAGAAAAGAAAAAGGAAAAAAAAAGGAAAAGAAAAAAAAAAAAAAAACCTTTACTGACGTCATGATGACGTCAGTATCAGCATATGTTTTTCCTCCTTCCCCTCCCCACGTGCACTCTCCATCTTTTCTTCCATTTTCTTTTTATTTTCTTTCTTTTTCCTTTGTTCCTATCATGAGCTGCCACGTGTCATATTATCTCTCCCTTCTAGCCATGCACCACCCGAGAACCCTACATTTAATTGCATTTATATATCCTCTCCTTCATCAACACAATTCAGCCGCACACCACCTCTCCATCCTCTCCTCTTCTCTAAAACAACACACCACCAGAAACCCATCTCTTCTCTCTCTCCTCTCGGAAAAGCACCCACCCTCCTTCACTATTTTTATTTTTCTTTCCTCACTTCCACCCACAAATCCTCATCAATTTCTCAAAGGATTTCAAGGAGCATCAATATTTGAGATTGGGTAAAAGTGAGAAATCATAAATCAAGGCTTGTCATACTTGCTCCATAGCAATTTGTGACTTGTTCTTGTTGCTTCTCACTCCTCTTCACCTTTACCTCTTTAATTGATGTATATTTTTGTTGATTTATTGATGGGTTGTGAGTAGTCTATTTAGAAAGCTAGGGTTTGAGCCCTAGCATGAATTTGATGTAATAAATATGTTTTAATTCAATGGTTTTCAATTTCATGTTTGGCATATGTTATAATCTATATTATTTGGCTTAGATGCATGATTAGGAGCTTGATTAACTCTTCAATGTGTAGATGAGCATGTCTAGAACAAATTAGGGGACCTAATCACTTCTCTAATTTATAGCTAGGACACTTGTTTAGAACATGGTTAGTTACAATACCAATTTCGATTGCCGTATTGGCTAGCTTGGGAACTTTGATTCTAGGACTCTTCGCCTTTTGGTGAAACTAGAGGCCCTAACAAGGCTCTAGATTGTCCCAATTGAGTTTCTACGACCCTTGATCCGGAGTAGGAATACCCTTTAAGGAATCTAATGACCCATGAGCCTTGAAAAGCCTTGGGTGTGGTTCTTAATGCCATTATGAATTGAATGACCGTTGTTGGAGCATATTTATGCATTAAATTTGGCTAGGAGGATACCCTAGTGACCTAATTTCCATTTCTTGATAAGTTTCTATCATCTTTATTTTTAGTTACAATTTTAATTTTCAATTGTCAATTTTATTTTTCGCAATCAAAATCAAATTTCACAAACTACTTTCATTGTCCATACCATTTGGTTGTGAGCTTCCGTATTTATTTGTGGTTCTCTTGACCCATTTTAAGCTTGGTTGTTCCGAGCCGCGCATGTAAATAGCTTGGTGCTATTTTTCTAAGTTTTGTTTGTTAAATTGTTGGTGACTTAGTAATCGGCATAACCAAGGATTAAAGTTAGCTTTTCAATCCCCGTGGTACGATAATTTCGGGTTCAAATATTTCCCACTTCTTTGATGACCGTGACCCTATTGCGCGTAAGTTGCATTTAAGCACTCAAATCAGTCTACGTGGCTGATCTGTTGGTAAAGAGCATAAAGGCCAGCGGACACGTGGCAAACCTCAGAATTATATTCGCCATTCTCTTAGCCTACGGTATGCGCCTTAACCCAGAAACATGCTTCTTCAGCGTCACCGCCAGCAAATTTCTAGGTTACATAGTCAGTGAGCGGGGCATAGAGGCCAACCCTGACAAGGTACAAGCCATCCTCAACATGAAGGCTCCAGAGTGGAAGAAACACGTTCAGAGTCTCCAGGGCAAACTAACCGCCCTTTCTCGGTTCATCTCCAGACTCACTGACAGATGTCTCCTATTTTTCAAAGTCCTGAAGACAACCCACAAGAAGGTCATCGACTGGAACCCAGATTGTGAGGCAGCGTTCCAAAGCTTGAAGGAGTACTTTGCAGCGGTTCCGCTCCTCTCTATCCCAGTGTAGGGAGAAACATTGTACATATACCTAGCGGTATCACAGTCAGTGGTAAGCTACGCTATTGTCCGGTGGGAAGGCCAGGATGAGCTCCCCGTTTTCTATGCCGGCAGAGACATGAACGGGGCTGAAACAAGATATCCCCCTCTGGAGCAGCTCGCTCTCGCACTCATCATTGCCACTAGACGCCTCCGCCAGTATTTTCAGGCCCACACAATTCATGTCTTAACAAATCAACCGCTGAGGTAGGTAATGCAGAACCCTGAGCACTCGGAACGCCTCAGCAAGTGGGCCATCGAGCTCAGTGAGTTTGACATTGATTACAAACCAAGAACCGCCATGAAAGGCCAGGCGGTGGCAGACTTCATTGCTGAGCTCACCGAGCGACAGATTGAGCCCAGCACGGAAATAGTAACCGCTGAGGAACCAGCTCCCCAGCAGTCAGACTGGAACCTACATGTGGACGGCTCCGCTTGCGCCAAGGCCAGTGGTGCCGGAGTAATCCTAACAGGGCCAGGGGGACTAAACGTAGAATACACATTAAAATTCAACTTCAAGGCCTCAAACAATATGGCGGAATACGAAGCGCTCATCGCCGGCCTACTCTTCACCATCGACTCTGGAGCTGATAGTGTCAACATATTCAGCGACTCCCAGTTAGTTGTCAACCAGGTCAACGACAGTTTCCAGGCCAAGGATCAACAGTTGGCGGCATACTTGGGTTACGTCAAGACGCTCCTCAAAAAATTCAAATTTAACACCATCACGCAAATCCCCAGGGAAAAGAACGCCAAAGCCGATTCACTAGCCAGACTAACAACCACTCAGCCACAACAAAGTCCGACGGACACAAGGGTGGAGTGTCTTGACAAACCAAGCATCACAAAAACCCTAGCGGAGATCTTCAACATTGAGGTAAATCCCATTTGGATGAACGAGATCATCGAATACAAGCGCAATGGAACATTGCCAGAGGACAAGGTCGAAGCACGACAGCTCAAGCAAAGAGCAACCCGCTACAACATCCAGAATGGCAAGCTTTACCGCCAGGGGTTCACCCACCCCAACCTCCGGTGTCTAACCCCAGAGGAGGGGAAGGTCGTCCTAGTAGCGATGCACGGCGGGGAATATGGAAACCACTCGGGCGCCAGATCCTTGGCCAATCGCACAATGCAACAAGGCTGCTTCTGGCCTACGCTCGGTGACGACGCTAGGAGGATATCAAGATCTTGCCACAAATGTCACCAATATGCTGATCCCCCACACTCCCCGGCAGAACCACTGTCGATCATCATTGGTCCCTGGATTCACTCCACGTGGGGCCTGGACTTGATGGGAAAATTCCAAACCGCCAAAGGCCAGTTCAAGTACATCATTGTCGCCATCGACTACAACAATAAGTGGATAGAGGCAGAACCACTGACGGCAATAACTACCGCCAAGGTAACTCACTTCCTCTAGAAGAACATTTATTGCCGCTATGGTGTCCCCCACACAATCATCACAGACAACGGTGCACAGTTCAACAATAAGGAACTCATATCCTTCACCGCTAACCTGGGCACCAAGATGAGTTTGCATCCGTCGCTCACCCCCAAACCAATGGCCAGGTCGGAGCAGCAAACAAGATAATCAAGAAGCTATTAAAAAAGAAGCTCCCGGAAGTCCTGTGGGCCATCAGAACTACCCCAACTTCCGCCACTGGTGAAACACCATTCTGCATGATGTTTGGAACTGAGGCCGTCGTACCCATTGAGGTAACTCAACCTACCGCTAAGGTCGAAGGCTACAGCCCCAAGACCAACGGTGAGGGAGTCAACCTCGACAGAGACCTCCTAGAGGAAAAACGACACTCGGCTCATTTGCACAATTTACAAAACAAGCAGCGGGTATCACGTTTCTACAACGCCAGGGTCAAAGCCCGGAACCTCCAACTGGGGGACTGGGTAATGAAGGAATTCATTCCACCACCAACAACACTCCACCCAACTTGAGAGGGACCATACAAAATTGTGGAAGTCGCTAGCTCCGACACCTTCTACCTGATGGACAAGGATGGCGTTACAACGACCCACCCTTGGAATACTGAGCACCTTCGATATTACTACAAGTAGTCATACCACTACCATAGAGCATCTTAGCTTAGCTAAATTTTTGACTCAATATTTAGCTAAGGGAAGCTACCTAACGGGTACAACCCCGCTTTTTGTAAACGCTGACATATCAGCTATCAATGAAACGAGGAATTATTCAAATCATTGTCGCCAAGTCCAAGCACAAGAATCAACTGGCAACGCCAACAATATTCGGCAGACTACGTCCGCTATATCGTGCACTCGGAACAATTTTAATCGCTTCAATGTTTCATTGAGTCACAAAACAACAGTCAAAACTCTAGCGATTCAGAAATATTCAAACAATGCAATCAGCAAACGCATCCACACTCGAAAAAATTTCAGAAACAAAATTGCCAATTGCATATATTAACGGTCGGGACTACCCGCCCAAGAATATTGTTGAATTACAAAAGGCCTTTAGCGGCACACAAAAAAAAAAAAAATAAACTAAGGCCTCAGCGGCATTACTTCAGGCTGTGGAGCTATCTTCATTGATGAGGGGCATCAGCTGCAGTCTCACCCTCCGGCGACGGTTGTTGCTCGGACTGGCGGCTCGTCTGATCGGACCCACGAGTGGTAGGGCTCGGTGTTACAATGGTACCATCCGCTCAGGTGTGGGCGGCCAGAAAGCCAGCACGGGAGACCTCGGACTGAGTAGGAGGCGGAGTCTGCTGAGAGTCGTCCACCCGACGCATACCACTCTCCCCGCTACCTGAACGGGCACCCTCAGCCTCGGCGCGAACCACACCCTGCGTGGGCGGTGCGTTCTGACTTGTCTACCCAACGGGCTGGGATGCCTTGACCCAGTCAATGGAGCCCTTTTGCTTCAGCAACTCCACATTGGCAATAACACAGGCCTTTGCCACCTCAGTCAACGCTTTCTTGTACTCCGCCGACTTCTTAAATGCCTCCACAGCGGCAGATGCCGCACGATTCTCCTCCTCTCCCAGACGAGCAACCTCACCCTCTAGACTCTTCACCTCAGCAGACATTTTCGCTAAGGCTATGGCCATTGAGCAGGAGAACCTGATTTTCCAGGAGCAGGAGTCGGCTGAGAGGGACTCCCGAATGAAGGGAAAGGCAACTCTTGAGAGCAGTGAAGGGACAGATGCTCAGGGTGGGTTTTGGAAGAGGCGCATGACTCATCAGCAGGCGCTAGCTAGGGAAGCGGCTGCACTTGCTAGGGCTACACCTGTTGGGCAGGGAGCACCTCTGAGATGTTACAACTGTAAGGAGATTGGCCATACTGCTAAGGCTTGCACAAAATCGAAGAACTTGGTGTGTTTTACTTGTGGCCAGATAGGGCATTTCTTAAGGGATTATACCCAGCAGCAGGGTAGGGGACAAGGAAATCAGCGGGGATAGCAGCCTTTGGGGCATGTCTAAGTGGATGCTAATTTCAGCAAAGTGTAGGGAATGGAGGTGTCTTATCGGCCTTAAGACTTTTCTTGCTAAGGCGAAGTGTGATAGTGGAGAACCTAATTCCTTTGTGTGCTGTGACAGGCTTTGCCTGATGTCTATAGTTAGACTTTGCGTGTGGCTTCCTTTTGTAAAGTACTGTTTTATGTGGTAGGTTGCATGATGCATTTTTCATTGTTGTAACAGAGGAGTCTTTTACAACTTTGTTTGTATGTGCAATACCATGTGACAATTGATGAGTAGTTCGGCCGAGGTTGAATCTCATCTTGCTGTGTTCGGAGATTGTTGGAATGCTTGTTGTGATTTTGCAAATAGTTTACTGTGGCAAAACCTAGAGTTTATCGATTGATGTGAAATGAAATGTCATTTTAAATTTAGCAATGAAAGTGTTGCAATAGATGATATATCGATGCAGATACTGTGAGGACAAGACTCTGGACTCTTAGGTAGTTGTGCATAGTGCTGTAGTTTTGCAGAATTTTTGTTGCATTGGTACGTGATTGAAACAGGTGAGATGTTTAGATTACCTCCAAGTGGGATGGTAGGGTACATTTGAATTGCGATATTAGGTAAGGTACCTATATCGATTGTTGAGCTAGGCGCATGTTGTACCTTGAGGTGTGGAGATTAGATGTTTAGGTCAGCCTTATCTCCAAGGTGTTATGTGGTGGGCATATTTTATTGTTTCTATGCCGATGATGAAGTTTACAATGGATCCAGTGTGGTTGATCGTAGTGTTGTTGAAATAGAAGATGTGGCGATCAGTGTTAGTGTTTGGATTTCTTTCTGTATGGATTGCAGAGAAACTTTGATCGGGGATAATTGACTAGTTCAATACCCTGTGGAGGCTTCGGAATGAATGCTTTTCTTGCAAGGGAATAAGAATTGGATTTTTGGGGATGAGTTTATTCGTACTTGTTGGTTTTGTATGTTTAAATTTCGGGACGAAATTTCTTTAAGGGGGGTGGAATGTGATGCCCCGCAAATTCATATTTATTTTCTGAGGATTTTCCGGAATTTAAATTGTGGTTATTGGACGGTTTCGTGGCTCGTGGACGGAGCGGATGTGTTTCGGACGAATTTTTATTCGGAAAATATGACTTTAGGGGTGGCGCAAGGGTTGACTTTTTATACGTTGATATTCTCAGAAAACTTCATTCACAAAAGTTGTAGAGCGCATCGATACGAGTTCGTAGACATGTGGAACGTGAAAATCGGAGTTCGTATGAAGAAGTTATGGTCATGGGAAGAAGTTTCCATTTTGGTATAAATAAGGAATTTCCGAAAATATTTTCATAAAATCCCATTTCCTTTTTCGGAAACTCTCCTTTCTCTCCGTTCTCTCTCCTCAACCTCCGCGTGACCTGATACGTCTAAAAAGATGTACAACTTAAACCTTACACTCAAATAACATCGTTGGTAATATAGTGATCAAGCAAGGGTCATTACCCGCTGAAGATTGTTCCTAAACTGCTAAACAAATGTCACAGACTACTCTAAAACATGCTACTGAACAGTTAACGAAAATAAATTAATTAACTAACCTAGACTCAATGGAATTTTCTGTAAATTTTACAGAACACTAAAGACACATTGAATAATACACATACAAAATTTCAGAACAATCGGAGTTGATTTGTTATATGAAATAATTCACGTAAAACTGAACACAGAAATATAATGAAGCAGAAACAGATTTTATAACTTTAAACTATTGACAGAAACAAAGCTAAGGACTCATTCTCCACCACCAAACACACTCAATAATATCAAAGCTCAGTTATGGAATCTTAATTCTCAATTGGATTTACCCGAAGTTAACTCACAAGCTCGAATTAACCCATTACCCTTTCTTAGTTCCTCGTTAAGTGAATACAAGCTCACCACTTAATCTATTTCCGATTATGCAACCTAGACACAAGCTCGCTAAGTTTAACATATCAAAATCATTAAGCAAGAAAAGGGTTTGGATAAATCTAGGGTCACAAGTACGTTGGTAGTCTTGCTAAACCTAGGGTTTGAGTCACATGTAATTCAAGAAAACATTTTGCTACTCAATTGGAATCAACACACGACATATACGAATCTAGTGTTACTCCTAGCATTAGAACCCTAACCTATTCATTTAGCTGCGCACCTAAACAAACAAGCAAAGATTCATCTTGTAGACACAGTGAAACAAACACTCAATTGATAATATAGAAAACCAAAAACTGAATTGTTATCAATATGAATTGAACATGTTTGGGGCTTTGAAATCGCCCCTAGCTACAAAAGTATTTAGCTAGACAGAGTCATGAAGAAAACAAAAACTAGAAGAAGGAAGAGGAAGAGATGGCGGCCGGATCATGGCAGAAAGGAAGAACGGCCTCTTGTGCGGCCAAACGTACGTCCCAGTAGACGTCCCTTCTTTTTTGCTTAACCCCAAGAGATTTTCACTTCTTTTCCTTTTAGGATTCAAGTAGCTTCTCCTCTAAGATTCCTAATAATTTTCACCCATAAAAATATGTCATATATCTCTAATGAATAGAGATATTAAGTTAATACTCGTCGGTGGGCTTCTAAAAGGAATTCGGGCCTCAAATCATGGATTTCCGTCAAAGTGTCAGATTCCCGGACTGCCCGACCTTGCTGTACTAAATCAGCCATAACTTCTTGTGGAAAAATGATATTAACGAGCCGTAAAAATATTCGGAAACTAGACATCCAAGGTTTTCCATCAATATAAAGATCACCCTCTAGTTCGTTCTGAGCTGCTCTCAGTTTAATGTCGAAGTTGACTGATCTGCACAGGCAGATTTACTGATTTAGCTTCCTTTCCTCTACTTTGCTCCATAACACCTACAAAACATAAAAATAAAGTAAATGACTCAAATAGATGGAAAACTAGCTAAGAAAACATGAAGAAATCAATACAAAATCACGTACATTTATGAGCTTATCAAATTCCCCCACACTTAACTTTTGCTAGTCCTCGAGCAAAACAAAAGAAACTAACTACTATAACAAAGGACGCGGACCTAATGTCTTCCAAACATCTCAGAGAACTTATAATGCCCACTAGTATGATCAAAAAAATTCAAGCAGTCACATATCAGAATTCACAATTTCACTTAAGAGCTAATTTATTTTGATAACCATAGTACTAAATTTATAATACATGAACAATCAAACTAGTGCAACAAAGGAGAACCGACTTATTCATGGGTCAAACACACGTTAACTTAATTTCTCACAAGGATGCTCTCAATTTCTTTTCTCTTATGATTTTCTGACTTGATGCATAAGCATAAGTTTTCACTCAAGTTATATGTGAGAGGAATGATGTAATAAGGCAAACAAATAGCTCACATATGATAACAAGAAAGAAAGCTTTTTCTGATATATTTTTTTTTATTATGATCCCATGATTGGAATGCCAAAACTCGGATGAAGGCCAGTGACACCATATGCTCATCCCTCTGCACAACTCTCCACAAATCGAATACACAACTTCAAAGATCAACAAGGTCTTTATTCAGGGTTGTAATGGGGCCAAGGGTTAAGGTTAGAAGAAAGAAAGGATAGGGAATAACAAAGATCCTAAAGAACCTAGTGGAGCACTAGAAGAATGTAAGAGATAACAAAATCTTTAAACTCCTCAAGGTGATCAATCTTCGAACACATGAAGCAAGCAATTTTTTTCTTTTCCTGGGCCAGATGTCATCTTTTTCGGCCTTTGCTTCATTCTAAATCTTTCTTCTAACACTTGTGAAATAGGACAAAGGCCAAATTTTCTTGAATAGGCCTTCAACTCAAAATAAACTCCTTATTCACAAAGGGGGGACTAAAATCCATACACACTTTTTTTTTTTCTCTTTTGCCGTATACTTTTTCTTTTCTTTTTTTTTTCATATTTTTTTCTTTTTCGGCATACATATATATTTTTTTATGGACAAGTCTTACCCCCACACTCGCTTACAAAAGTACCTCGAACATAAATATATCTCTAAAAACATTTGCTCCACTAATTCCTTAGGATAGGGTAATGATACATCTATACTAAGCTTAGGGTTAAGGAATTTGTGGTGATGAAACAAAAGGCCTAATGTAGGCTCAAGGGGGTTAACTAGGGGATTGCACATCTTGTGTGCATAAAAGGGACACAGGTTAATTTGGCTATGATGGTAATCCTAGTGCTTCCCATCCATCATGCAATTCAACCATACGCTTCAAGAGGCTTTGGGGCAAGTTCTAGCATTTGTCCTTATAAAATATGCAAGTCGAATCCGAGTCTCAACCAAGATGAATAAAAGATGAGATCATGCAAAATCCTCGTCAAGAAAATAAGATGATTCTATACTAAGCACTCAAAAAAAAAAAAGTAGCACATATAAAGGCTCAATAGCTCACAAGGGTTTAAATCAAGTTTAACCTGTTCTAGCATGCTCCCATCAAATTTTCAAGTGTTACATTAATCCAACCATCAATGTATATAAATCAAGCACAATAATCATCAAAATCTATTAACAATTATTTGAAATCAAGAATCTAACACATGCCTGCAATCCTTTTGTGACCAAAATATAAATCCGTAAAAAGTTCGTGCTCATCATAGAGTTTGGAAGAACCCTAAAGACTCAACAGAAAAAAAACCTAAGAACTAGACTCTTTTTTTTTCTTTCTTTTTTTTCATTTTTTTTTTGATTGAAAAATAACAAAAAGTTCAAATTCCTTCCCCCCACACTTAAACTAAACATTGTCCTCAATGTTTGATCTAGATATAATCATGCAATGATATAGTTAAGTATAGAAGGAAAGAGAAAACACAACAAAAACAAAATAGTTAAGAAGAGTAGAGAATGCTCCCTCTTGTAGACCTCCCAATGCTAATGATCTTTGGATATCAACCTCAAAGCTGTAAGCCTTGAATGTCTAGGGAAAGCTCTATGCCAAATGCGCCAAAGATACTCCAATAATGCTCAAAGTCATTAGGAAACATCACTGTTCACAAACTGATTTCAGCTAAAACCTTGCAGCATCCATATTTCCTAGGTTCATAGCTCATCTAGTAAGAACCGGAATCCAAAGGTTCCACTTGGAGATGAAAGTTCATATTCAGGGCTTTCCATACATATGTGGCACGCATTCCAACTCCAAAGAATGTAGAAACTAGAGACCTGCAAAGTTAGCAAAAAATTACAGAAAACTGGCAAATTAAATGCCGACAGAATGGCCTTCGTCCATTCAAACCTGAATACAGGAAGCTACACGGGTCACATTCAGAAACCGTTTAGTAGAAATGAAGTAGAAATCCGGGGCTTCAAACCCATATAATTTTGTCTCATTTGGACCCCCGGAAGTATCCCCTGTTTTGCACTTTATGTGGCTCTGATGCCCAGTTTTCTGCTTTTCTGTTCCGACCCTCCTGTACTCAACTGGAAACTGCAGACGGTGTGAAACTTGAAATTTGGATCTGCCAAAGCCATTAGAAAATAGACATCTGGGGCTTTTGATCCATATATAGTACGTCTATTGGTTCCAGAGGAGCTGTGAACGACAGCTGTTCAAAGTAGACTGAAATCTGGGCGTCAGAAAAACTGGTTTGATAAAAAGTGACTCCTCTAAATCTTTCTCAACTATGACACCTGCACACACACACAAAAACATAAAACCGAACAAAACAAGAAGCAAAGAAAGAGAAGAAAAGAATAAAGAAAACATCCCTTAGAAAAATACCGCAATTTTCCTCCTTCATCTATTGGGTTGCCTCCCAAGAAGCGCTTGGTTTAACGTCCTCAGCCTGACAGCCGGGCCAATTCTTAAGAGTAATCAGGAGGTTTTGGTCTTGGTTCCATGAGATGCTTGACCTTTTTCAAAGATGCTAGGTGATCCCTTGTAAGCAACTTGTGCTCCTTGGTAACAATGGAAAGATAGGATTTCAACTTTCTCGTTTTCTTTCTCTTCTTCCATTGTCTCATTCTCTTCTTATGTCCCACAAGCACGGCCAAAAGAATCTTCTTATCATAATTGGGATATTCATCTATCACCATCTCCACATGATCAACAAACTCAAGAGTTTCTTGTATGGAGGGAACAAATGTAAAGCTCGAATGTGGCAAGTAATGGTCAGGTGGTCGGCCATGTGATAGAATTAGAGGCTCGTCTATAGGAGATTTGCTGGACTCCTCTTCTAAGCAATCCTCCATGTCATCCTTGTATTCTTGATCTTTATGAGCTATGATGATTGTTTCTGGCACTTGGTACTCATTCGCATGAAACTGAACCTTATTTTCTTTAATGTAAAATTCCTCATCTGTCAAGGACTCTTCAATATCACTATCTTCATATGCTTCAAGCTCGGTTGTATGGTGTGACACATAGTCCTCACACGTCCCAACCTCAAATTTCTTTTCATAGGGCTCATCTAAATCTGTATCCTCATCCTCATCCAAAATTGACTCATGGAATACATTATGAGGTTGAGGTAAGGTTGTGACTTCAAGGGACTGCCCTAAAGTTGTAGTAAGTGTAGGAGGGTACTCCATAAGTACCTTGGCCTCCAAAGGCTCATTAGCTTCTGCCCAATCTTCTTCCTCACTCGTCAACACCTCATGATATGACTCTATTTCCCGCTCCTCTGTTTCTTGGTTCAAAGAATTAATAATTTGCTGGATATGTCGCTCAATATTCTCCACGGCTTTGTCCATATTCCTTGATGATTCTTCCGCACTTTTCGCAACTGCTTGTACAATTGCCTCAAGGGAGGGCTTCATTGGATCAACCAAGAGGACTGGTACTTGATCTTCGTATGACGACCACATGAATGAATCAATATTGTGATGATAAGGATCATACATAGGGACTTTATAAGGTTGCCTTGAGTTGAACGCTTCTGAATTCCATGAAGAGTTAGCATTAGTCCAACCATTGTTGTAAATGCTTGAGTTGGGATCCTCCCACATTACAGTAGCTTGCTCGAAATAATCTTGGTATTGCAGTTCGCAAACAAAACAAAACAAAAACTAAGTTAGTATATTACAAAACTGAAAAACACAAAAACAAAACAGATTAGCAATTAAGGAAAACAATCCCCGGCGACACGGCGCCAAAAATTGATACGTCTAAAAAGATGTACAACTTAAACCTTACACTCAAATAACATCGTTGGTAATATAGTGATCAAGCAAGGGTCATTACCCGCTGAAGATTGTTCCTAAACTGCTAAACAAATGTCACAGACTACTCTAAAACATGCTACTGAACAGTTAACGAAAATAAATTAATTAACTAACCTAGACTCAATGGAATTTTCTGTAAATTTTACAGAACACTAAAGACACATTGAATAATACACATACAAAATTTCAGAACAATCGGAGTTGATTTGTTATATGAAATAATTCACGTAAAACTGAACACAGAAATATAATGAAGCAGAAACAGATTTTATAACTTTAAACTATTGACAGAAACAAAGCTAAGGACTCATTCTCCACCACCAAACACACTCAATCATATCAAAGCTCAGTTATGGAATCTTAATTCTCAATTGGATTTACCCGAAGTTAACTCACAAGCTCGAATTAACCCATTACCCTTTCTTAGTTCCTCGTTAAGTGAATACAAGCTCACCACTTAATCTATTTCCGATTATGCAACCTAGACACAAGCTCGCTAAGTTTAACATATCAAAATCATTAAGCAAGAAAAGGGTTTGGATAAATCTAGGGTCACAAGTACGTTGGTAGTCTTGCTAAACCTAGGGTTTGAGTCACATGTAATTCAAGAAAACATTTTGCTACTCAATTGGAATCAACACACGACATATACGAATCTAGTGTTACTCCTAGCATTAGAACCCTAACCTATTCATTTAGCTGCGCACCTAAACAAACAAGCAAAGATTCATCTTGTAGACACAGTGAAACAAACACTCAATTGATAATATAGAAAACCAAAAACTGAATTGTTATCAATATGAATTGAACATGTTTGGGGCTTTGAAATCGCCCCTAGCTACAAAAGTATTTAGCTAGACAGAGTCATGAAGAAAACAAAAACTAGAAGAAGGAAGAGGAAGAGATGGCGGCCGGATCATGGCAGAAAGGAAGAACGGCCTCTTGTGCGGCCAAACGTACGTCCCAGTAGACGTCCCTTCTTTTTTGCTTAACCCCAAGAGATTTTCACTTCTTTTCCTTTTAGGATTCAAGTAGCTTCTCCTCTAAGATTCCTAATAATTTTCACCCATAAAAATATGTCATATATCTCTAATGAATAGAGATATTAAGTTAATACTCGTCGGTGGGCTTCTAAAAGGAATTCGGGCCTCAAATCATGGATTTCCGTCAAAGTGTCAGATTCCCGGACTGCCCGACCTTGCTGTACTAAATCAGCCATAACTTCTTGTGGAAAAATGATATTAACGAGCCGTAAAAATATTCGGAAACTAGACATCCAAGGTTTTCCATCAATATAAAGATCACCCTCTAGTTCGTTCTGAGCTGCTCTCAGTTTAATGTCGAAGTTGACTGATCTGCACAGGCAGATTTACTGATTTAGCTTCCTTTCCTCTACTTTGCTCCATAACACCTACAAAACATAAAAATAAAGTAAATGACTCAAATAGATGGAAAACTAGCTAAGAAAACATGAAGAAATCAATACAAAATCACGTACATTTATGAGCTTATCATGACCTGACCCAAACCCGGTGACCCGACCCGACTGGTTCTCTCACCTCCGGCCACCTCCGACGACGGGACAAGCTGAAAACGACTCAGACCAGCCTCGTGCTTTGCTCTATGGTGTTGGTTTGCACGGTGGTTCACCAAATAGTGGAGATCGGAGCAGCTACAGTCAACGCGATCGGGACCCGGTCTGAAGTTCACTTTTCCGACGACATATTGGCCGATCCTTTGTGGTTTTGGAATCTCCTCCTCCTCTTGATCATCCTCATACCCGCCTTGAGGGACGATTTTGTGTGTGGAGTGGAGGATCAAGGGTTGAAGATCAGCGGTGCTCAGTGAATCTGGAGCTTGATCATACGGCAATGATTAGTCGATCTTATAGGCTTGATCTAGAAAGATTTAGGCCAAACCAGACTTAGCTCCAGGTATGAAAGTTGCTCTACTCTTTGTGATGAACATTTCTGGATGGCTTGATTGTTGTGGTTTTGAGTTTTGGCCGGTGGTGGTTGTGGTGGTTGCACCACCAACTGTGGCGGCGTTTTGGCGGCCTTCCGGCCATATATTGGATAGTTTCTTGTTTTATGTATCATCTACTCGTCGATACGAGCATTTCAATATATAATACGGAATTTTTGGAGATCGTATGAATATTTTGTGATTTTTACGATTTCGGACCGTTTGATGATTCAATCCATGAGGATTTGAGCGTCCGATCGATTTGTGATTTTGACATATCGATCATAGAACTATTCCGGAGACATTAGGTGGTCTCGGATGTGGTTTCGCCTCATTTGGCGTCACTTTGGGAATTTTGGTTCGATTTAGGGTTTCGAACATTATTCCTTGTGTTTCAGTGACTGAATCTAGGCTGTACTTTCCTTACGTACTTGGCGAAGTATTCTTGGACTAGTTGTTAGTGTGAGTGTTAGTTCGGATCTGTACAGAAGACGCAGCGGGAGTTTCGAGGTGAGTAATCTCACAAGGTTCATTAATGAACGGAATACCTTTATTTAGTAACTGCAAACTATAGCTGGTATTAGTAGGCATTCCTAAGCGGATGACTACGTATATGTATATTTACGTGAAATATATATGTTTTGGTGGGTTTGTGGATTGACGAAAACAATATGCATGAAATGATGCTTTTTATTGTTTTGGGTTGTGGCTTTTTGGAAAACAAATGATTGTGGAATTGTTGATTTGATTTGTTTTGAAAAGTGTTGAGATTTGGGAAAAGCGTTGAGATTTGTGTACGAAAACAATATGCATGGATTGATGCTCTTTTGTTGTTTTGTGTTATGGCTTTCCGGAAAATAATGATTATGGAAATGTTGATTTCGATTGTTTTCAAAAGCGTTGAGATTTGTGTAACATTTTGGGTCCAGTGTGACTCCTTTAATGTTTTGTTCCAAGGGACTGTGCGTCCCGAGGAACGAAGGTCTATGACCTTGGGCAGAATATCAGGTAATCACGTCTTTGGCCGGACAAGTGGTTACATTTCAGTTAGAGCTCTAATCTATCTGCCATATAGGTAATTCATGGGGTAACGGGAACTTGTTATTGATAACTCATGACATTACGTGTTTTTAGGGAACAAGTGTGAGGTGCTTCCTTATTAACGGTTTTTAGGGGGACAATGTGCAAGTTGTTTCCTTATTAACGAATTGATAGAATTCAAGTATGCGTTGTTTTCTATGGTACGATTTTGGTACAATTGATAGAAACCAATGAGTGAGTTGTTTTCTATGTTTTGTTTTAAAAGGAACCAAGGTGTAAGTTGCTTTCTTTTATTTCGATTTGACAGGAAATTAAAGTGTAAGTTATTCTCCTTTATTTCGTGTTTTAAGGAATCAAAGCGTGAGTTGTTTTCCTTATTTCTAGTGTGAGTTGTGTTAACTGTTTTGAGTTACTCATACGGGCTTGCAAAAGCTTAACGGGTTTGTTGTGTGGCAACCCGGTACATTATTCAAATGGTGTAGGGGTTAATCCTGCAGGTTAGGATAATCGTGGTTGAAACTGAGGTAGCGCCTTTGCAGCTTCACAGTAGAAAACTATTTCTGTGACCTTACTATTGATAAGGACTTCAGTTGTAATAAACTCTGAGGAGCATTTACGTTTTATCTTGTTGTTTGACAATTTAATTCATAAGCTTATGTAATATATGACTCTATGGAGCGGGTCAATATTGACATAGTAGGTTCACGGCATCAATATGTGTGTAGTTTAAAGGGAAAAAGTTTCCAGGTATTTTGTATTGATGGCTGAGCGATTACGCATGTATAATTATGGGATTATATATCGATTTTTATTTATGTTTAAAAATCAGAGGCGTGACAGGGATCTCCCAAATAGGTAAACAGTGCCGTACCCAATGAAGCAATTATCGAGTTTTTTTGTCGATGCAATTGCTTACTAATAAATACTTGTGACTTTGCATTATTAATTACTTGACCAGAATTAAGACCATACTCCTCCAAAAAAATTCATAATCACTGCAACAGTACGGTTAGCACCCCGACTCAAGATGATGACATTGAGAGAAAATAAAACATGAGATGGAGCTTGAGCTCCTCTTGGAAAGAAATAAGATGAAGTTGATTAGTACTCACAAGATGCGTGATACCTCTACTCAAAACTTCTTCCGCTAAACAAATAAGTACAGGAGAAAGAGAATCATTATGCCACACCCCCTCTACCACTAGAGAAATAATCCACAGATTTTCAGTTAAGAAAAATAGACAATTTAGCTGAACTCAGGATTGATTGCACCTAATTCACAAAAACATGATTAAAATCAAAAGCCTCAAGCACCTTGATAAAAAAATTCCATGACAAAGTATCAAAAGCTTTAGTGATATCGGCTTTTATTGTGACATTACCACCAAAACATTTGTTGTCAAGTAGATTGAAATACTCTGAGGTTGTCAAGATACAATCTGAAATGTTACGGCCCAGAACAAAGCCAAGTTGCTGAGGAGATATTATTTTTGAGGCAATGGAGGCTAGCCTTAGTGCAAGAATTTTTGGAATGATCTTAAAGCAATAATTCGATAGTGCAATGGGACGAAACTGCTTGATAGAATCTGCAGGTTCCATTTTAGGAAAAAGAATGATTAGGTTAGAATTAAATGGTACTGGAAGAGTACCGAACCTGAAAAATATTGGACGCCACAAGTAACATCTCTTCCCAGTATATCCCAACAAGAAACAAAAAAATGGCCCCCAAACCCATCAAGACCTGGCGCACTATCTGGATCCATAGATTTTACCACAGAGAAAATTTCTTTTGAAGAAGGAACACTAGTAAGACATTCATTTTCCTCCATAGTGACCATCGAATGTATAACCCTAGAAATAAGACTAGTGTCAATGCTACCAACCTAATTAGCAGACAAGGTTATATAGTACGTAATTGACTATGTGATTCTGAATAGAAATCAGATCCTCGAATACCTGGTTACCATCCTTGAGAAGAAGAATTGAGGAATGGGCTTTCCGGACTTTTCACATAGCATGAAAAAATGTTGTGTTAGATAGCCTTCGTTGCCTAGACTTCTCCTGCCAAAGCATCTCTTGAAGGTGCATAAATTCTGCCAAATGGGCTTGCATCTCACTTTCCTTTAAAAATTTTGCACTAGAACCACTGGAAGTAGTAATGTCCTATTGAAAAGCCTCTAAATCAGTGAAGTTTTTATCAACTTGGTGATGAACATCACTAAAAACCTCCCAATTTCAAAACCTCAGCGCCTTACGCAAAACCCTTAATTTGTGTTGCAAAATTGATAAAAGGCAACCATGGGTTGAAATTGAACTCCAAAACCATGAAAATCCTTATGCTCAAGTCACAATTTTCGGAAATTTGATAACGAAGGGGGGAGGCGAGTTTAAGAATCAAAACCTCTGGAAAATACCCTCATGTAATTTCAATAACTCCAAATTACCCAATCCTATATTGCTGTCTTTTCCTTTTTTTATTTATAGGGGCATTTTAGTAATCGAAGTGGTTTTATTCTGATTCATAATCATAAGTAAACAACATCAATTAATCGTAATCAGCTCCATTCTTATTCTAATTCTACATGGTAAGTAAACAACATAATGAAAATGAAATATTTCCATACGGATGATTTTCTTTTTTCATTCTAGTTTTCTTTAATTCATAATTTTTTTCCAATCCAAATAAGTAAACGTACCACAAATAATACTAGCGCATTTATGACAGTGTGAATGTGATCACCTTCATCAAATTAATGTTATGCTCTATAATCCAGTTCAAACTGATGGGACTTGATAGGTTAATCAAAGCATTTCTATTAAAATTTGTACGAAATTAAGTTTTCTTACTTTAGTGGTCTTATAGTTTTACGCTTTTCACCCTTATTTGTACCTAAATCAGTTTTCTTTTAATCAATATGATTGTTGTGTCGGCACAATGTAATTAGTCTTGTAGGCCATTTTACGAATAATAATAAAAATAGTTTTGATCAAGAAACTTGAAATTGAAAATGAGTCTCCTACAATATATTCTCAAGAATTATGTTTCAAGCCCAACATGTGGAGCTAGATAAAGCGATTCTAGCATGATTTGAATTTTAAATTGGGTCTCCATAGGAGACAAAAACTCAATATGACGTGGATTAGATAATTTTTTGCTTCCTACATGACAATCTCATGTGCTGAAATGATACCAATAACTTTTTTGATGAAACAATGGTTTGTACACGTTTGAACATTGTAAATGGATCGGAAGTCCTATGAAGCCATAGAAATAGTTTTTGTTTCTTACATGGCAATCACATCAACCATTTTTTGATGCGATAATGGTGTGTACATGTTGATACAATATAAGTTAACTTGTAAACAATTTCGATCAACTTTATTTCACACAACTTAATTATTATTATTCCGCAGCTTCGCGCGGGTTTGTTTACTAGTGATAACTAAAATCACAATATTAATGAACTATAAACGATAGATAGGGATTGAACAAGAAGGAAGATATTCAACGTAATTTATGAAAACTTACCAATTATCATTCCTGTAAGTTTCGGGGCAAGATTAAGGTGAAGGTTTCATGAATTGAACAAAACATCACTGTAGGAACATAACCCAACTAAATTTGAAAGGAAATAGGATATAGAACTCGGATTAGAATCATAATCACAGTTATGACTGAAACCAAATCTCCATTGAACATCAATCAGTTTTACTTCATCTGAGAATAATAACTACAAGAAATCAGATCTTTCACGGCGTAAAATTTACAGCGTGTATATTTATGCGGCATTAATTTAAATTATTTATAAAATAAATTTACTGCGTGTCGTAAATAAGATTATTTTTTTTCAAATTCCGGTCCTTTTTCATCTCTTTAACTCTTCTATTTGTATTTTGATTCTAGATTTTTTAGATTCAAGCTGAGCATCGATGTCTGGGCATGGAAAACGAGGCAACAGTTTGGGAAAGGGAGGAGCTTAAAGAAACCGTAAGGTTTTCAGCGACCTCATCCAAGGCACTACCAAGCTGGCGACGTCCTGATTCTCAACGCTAGCGAGGAGAAGGTTAGAAACCAGGGATTGAAGAAGAAGCTCCTTAAGGAAGGAGAAGGCTAGGAAGCCCCGAAGAGCAGTGACAAGGTTGAAGGTGCAGGAGCTTCACTCTTTTTTTTTGTACTTTTGTGAAACCGTTTTGGTTGTTTTGGATTACGATTGATTGCTTTTCTGTTTGAATTTAGTACATTACACAATTCCATTCTAGCGGCCAGAGGTGGACGCTGTTCAAGTTCACTCTCGGACAAGGTGAAGGAATTTTTGGCCTTTCACTTTTATTCTAATAATTTGATTAAGTGGTGAGCTTATTCAGATGCAGATTGTGCTTAATTTTTCTTGGGGAGTGAAATCTACACTCCTCATTTTATAACCCACACTCATTCTTTCTCTTTTTGATTGAAATTTTTATAAAAAGACAAAACTAAATTACTAAAGATAGAAATTTAAGTTACTCAAAAAGAAACATAGAGTGTGGATTGTAAAATAAGGAGTGTGAATTTCACTCCTCTTTTTCATTACTATGTTTCTACAACTCTTTATTAGTATATAAAGCAATGCATAACTGTTTAGTCAAGTTGTAGAAGAATAGGTGACCTTGGGTAATAATGCACTGATACATATACAAGAGATGGAACTCAAGATTTCAGAGTATAAATGCATTATTATTCAGAGTATAAATGCATTATTAAACTTTCTTTTCATAGTTTGGAATGATACCATATTCAATTTGACTGTTTCTTATATTAAGTTACCTTTCTGACTTGTTCGTGTTATTTGTTTGTATTAGTTAATTCAAACACAAGTTTGATTGCATGATTTGGTAATATCAACATTAATCTTTTAAGGAGATCTACACTACTAACATTTGTGCAGAAGATTTTCGGAAAAGTTTCTGTAACTTGTCATTCGAAATGTTTTATTGATAATTGAAGTCCTATAGAAATGATTCATTATAGGTTTAAAGTAATGGTATTTGCAAGAGTCTATGTGAGCAGTTCTATATAAGTATTGGTTTTGGGAAAGTTGGAAAAAGACAATTACCATGTGGAGTTCATTTCCCTCCTTATTTCTGATCTTTTTCAGGTTGCAATTTTCACTGGTGTTTTCCTTCGCTGCTTTGTTTCACCTAAATGTATTGTGGTTTGGTTACACCTATAAATGGATTGAATTTGGAGCAGATTGACCCAAACCCAAATCCGTTTAGTAATAAAAATTTTCAACTTGACCCGATCCGTTAACCCGGCGGATAGTTGATAGTTCAATTCAAATCTGTATCCGCGGGATTAAACGATATCCGATCCACTAATTCGATCCATTTATAATAATGAATGTTTTTAAATTTTAATAAAAATATTAAATTTTAATTTTCATACTTCATGAAATATTATATATTTATTATTTATATATAAAAATAATAAGTATTCTTAATACTTTATAGTTAATATTTTAGAAAATTCTAAATATATATATATATATATATTTTTATAAAACAATATTTTATTAATATAAAAATAATATTTAATTATTATAAAAACGGATCGGATCAACCTAAATCTGTGTTTGATTCGTTAAATAAATGGATTAACGGATCCAGACTATTAACATATCAAATTTTCAAACGGTTAATGGATCCGGAACATTAATGGAGCAACTGATCAAATTTTTAATCCAAACCAGTTCAATAACCACGTCCAGAGCGATTACAGATCAAAATTCGGTCCATTTATAGGTCTAGATTTGATCTTATTTTGTTTATATTTGGTGGGAGCCTTGACATGGTGTTTGGTACTGGGATATTAAGGTGACTCTTAAGGTGTTTTTACCATATCCTCATTTGTTATTGGAATCCTAATAGCTAATCTAAAACTCTTAATCACCTCTGCAGTTTGAAATTTGATCTCTGCGTATCCCACAGATGCAGGTTGGGAATGGTTGTACCTCTAAGATTAATTTAAGTAAATTGTTGTATAAAGGGTTACAATTGTATACATAAAAACTTAGAGAGAACATATATGTTTTAATGGTTATAATTACCATACTTTTGATGTTTTAATGTTTGAATGCCATTTATTTGAAATCACTAAAGGTGATACTTTACTTCCATAAGTTTGAAGTCACTCTGCATATAATCTCAGAGCCGGCCCTAAGGGCTACCGCCTAAGGCGGCCATCTCAGGCCACCAGCTCTCGGGGGCCTCAGAGGATTTTGTTATGTATATATGTTTATATATAGTATATATAGCTGCTTTGTTTTTACATGCACGTAGTGTTCCATTGCTGTAGCGGAAGGCATATTAATTCACAACTTGTTCAACCAAGGTTCGAATGCTACTTCCTTCTCACTTTTTTATTTTACTTTTCAATCAGTTGAGTCAATTTTGTTTTCAATCAATTGAGTCAATTTCGTGGGCCCAATTTGAACCTTGCTTCTCCCTTTCACTTTTTTTTTTTAACCATTTAAGTCAATTTTCATTGGTTCTAGCTGATAGGAGCATATTTATGCAACGTTATTATTACTTAACCCTATGCTTTTCTTTGTTAGTTTATATTATTTTTAGCTGATTTATTTGTTTTTGTGTTTATTAGGTTTTTCGAAGCAAATTAGGAAAAGATGGCTTAAAGAAGGAAAGTGCATGGAATTTTGATTCAACAAAGATTTTCAATGGATTATGACTTTTCTTTGAAGCAAAGAGTTAGAGATCCACAAGGAAACAAAGTGGAAGAGTTTTAAGACGGAATAAAAGGCTTTTAGAAGTCACAATCAAGGGCAACAACGCAGAAGAGAAGCAAGAAACCATTGAAACAACTCAAGGAGAAGAAGTAAAGTTCGGAGCCCAGAAACGATCGATCGCTGGCATCTAACGATCGATCGTTTGCCCTATTTTCCATCTTTTTTATTCTTTCTTCTTTCCAAAACTCATGTATTTCTTTTGTGTGTTTTCCAAGATGATGAGTAGCTAATTTTCTTTTAGTTAGAGGCTGCTTTCAGCCCTAGACATGGTGTAACTGTGATGTTGGTGTTTATTTAATAAGTTCTTTGGATTTTGGATATTCATTGATTTATTGTTTGCTCATTGATCAACTTTGTATGTCTATTGATGGTGCACAACATTAGTATGCATGCTAGGTTGTAAAGCTATGAGTGTCTTGTATGATCATCATATCTATTTGCATTCTAGAGTAGCGATTGAATGACTTGAGCCCCATTCATATAAACCAACGTCTAGGTAGATTAGGACAACATCAGTACCGAAATTGCCTAGCCTTATTCATAATCTTTTAGACCTTAATGACTTCTAGGTGAGAGCTGTGCGAGAACATCACTCTAGGTTCCATTCTAGAAGCTAAGTTAAGTTGAAAACATCATTCTCTTAACATACGAAGTAAGAGAGATTGATAGGTTAAGTACAACACATCATTGGCTTAGCTTGAGTAAGGATATCTGAATAAATTGAACATGTTAGTAAATACATCATAGGTGTAATCATTGTCTAGTGGTGAGAAGTAGTTCCTAGCTAGTTTTCTCATATTTGATCAAAACCAAAATCCCCAAATTGTTTTCTGTTTTCTGTTTTCGTTAGTTTTTTGTCCTTTGTCTTCTTCATTTTATTTAGTATAGCAATTCAATTCCGATTAACCCCAAATTTTGTGTGCCTCTTTTTTTCTGTGTGTCTAGTTGGAGTATATTTAATTTTATACTTTTTTGTTGAGTCTAGGTATAGTTTTTATTTTCGTCTTTGTCTAGTGTCTATTTCGAGTTTTCAGAATCTGTTTTGCAATTCTTAAGCCACAATCCTCTGCGGGAGACACCCTCTTTCCTATACTACCATCACTAACCATTGAGATTGCAGGGATTTATTTATACTCCTATTTTTGGTGTATCAAATTTTGGCGCCGTGTCGCCGGGGATTGTTTTCCCTTAATAATTGCAAATCGTACTTGTTTTTCTTTAAGTTTATTTGTCGTTACTAATCTTTCTTTCGGTTTTTGTTTTTAGGTACTTAGTCACTGTGTATGAAAACTCGGAGCTTTGGGAGCACTAACCTTGTTCCCTTGGATAGTGAGATTGAACGCACAGCTAGGTCACATAGGAAACGTGCGTCTCAACGCGTGGGAGAGGGGGACACGACGGATTCTTTTGTTTTTCCACCAATTCCACCACATTCACCAGTTCCACCATCACCTATTGAGCTACAACAAGCTGTGATCACACCTCTTCCTTTCAGATCTATTCATTCAGACTCTGAAGACTCTTTCAAATTAAGTGGAAGTGAGGAGGAAGAGCAGTTGGTTAACATGGCAGGAAACCGTACCTTGAAGCAATTGACCGCACCTACTGCTGTGCAACAACCCTTGTGCATCACTTATCTAGATGGGGCACAAGGATTTGAGCTTAAATCGAGCATTCTTCATCATCTGCCTAAGTTTCATGGGTTCTCAACCAAGGATCCTAATCTTCATCTCAAGGAGTTCCATATGATCATTACAGGGATGAAGCCTGAAGCAGTTCCTGAGGATCAAGTTAAGTTGCGTGCCTTTCCATTTTCTTTGGAGGGCAAGGCGAGGGAGTGGCTGTACAATCAACCTCTAGGATCTATGAGTTCATGGGATCAAGTGCAACAAGCTTTTCTAGAGGAGTACTTTCCGGCTACCAAAGCAGCGAGCATAAGGAAAGAAATCTATGCTATACGACAGATGCATGGAGAGTCCTTTGGAGAGTACTATGACAAGTTCAATCGGTTGATTTCCTCATGCCCAAACCATTAAATCACTAATCATCTTCTCATAGTCTACTTCTATGAAGGATTGTGTGGCACGGACCACATAATGCTTGATGCCGCAAGTGGAGGGGCTTTTGTGGACAAGACACCTGCAAATGCACATGCTTTGTGCAAGAATATAGCCTCCAACACTCGACAGTATGGAGGGAGAGATGTGTTGCCATGTCAAAATGTCAATGAGGTAAGTTCTACTTCCAATTTAGAAGTGCAAATAGCTAACCTCACTAATCTTGTGAAACAGGTAGTGCTACCCAAGCAAGTGTGCAGAGTATGCTTAATGATGGGACGTGCAGCTGATATGTGCCCATCATTGATGGATCAAAGTGGCTTGGAGCAAGCTAATGCGATTGGAGGGTTCCAAGGGCAATAACGAGCTAAATACGATCCTTTCTCAAATACCTACAATCCGGGATGGAGGGATCATCCAAATTTCCGTTGGAACAATAATGACAATGTTATGCAGGCCCAAGGCAACAACTTCAATCGACCTCTACCTGGGTTTCAACAAACAAGGCAACAAGCATCATATCAAGCACCCTCTCAACAACAAAGCCAAGGATTTGACTATTTCTACTTCCAATTTGGTGCAGAAGACATAAACATATCAACAAAAGACGGACAAGGCCATTGAGAATCTTGAGCGTCAGGTGAGCCAACTTGTAAACATGATGGGCCAACAACATCAACTTGGTAAACTTCCTAGCCAAACGGTTGTGAATCCCAAAAGAGGGCTTGAGAATGCAAGTGTTATTACCCAAAGAAGTGGCAAAGAAGTTTTAGAGGCTCCAAGGGTGAACAAAAGGGTTATGAAGGCTGTTGATGGAGAGGAAGAACAAGAAGAAACCCGACCAACAAAAATGATTGATCTTAGGAACCAAATGATCGATCGTTTGAAGTTCCAGAAAGTCACAGAAGCAAAACGATCGATCTCACAGGCCAAACTATCGATCTTTTGGTCAGAAATCCAAAATCCTCCGAAAATTCCAAGGTAACTCATGAGGTTCCAGTTTCTACCAATCCTTCTTCCGTGCCTTTTCCTTGTAGGTTTGCTAAGTCAAAGAAGGAGGAGCTTGAGAAAAGCATCTTGGACACATTCCAGAAGGTCCAAGTGAACATACCCTTGCTAGATGTAATCAAACAAGTTCCAAAATATGCTAAGTTCTTGAAAGAGCTTTGCACCAACAAAAGGAAGCTACAAGGGAATGAAACCGTCGCGGTAAGTGAGAATGTCTCAGCGGTACTTCAAAGGAAGCTACCACCAAAGTGCAAGGATCCAGGGAGTTTCACCCTTCCTTGTAAAATCGGTAACACCAAGTTTGAACGTGCCATGTTAGATCTAGGTGCATCAATTAATGTAATGCCATATTCTGTTTATGCATCCTTAGACCTAAGTGAGCTTAAAGATACTGGTATTATTATTCAATTAGCTGATCGTTCTAATGCTTATCCAAGAGGAGTTGTGGAAGATGTTTTGGTGCAGGTTAATGATCTTATTTTTCCGGCGGATTTTTATGTGCTTCAAATGGAGGATGCGACATCATCTTCTTCAACTACTCCTCTACTTCTTGGCCGACCTTTCATGAGAACCACTCGCACCAAAATAGATGTTTATGAAGGAACTCTCACCATGGAATTTGATGGGGAAGTTATAAGCTTCAATGTCTTTGAAGCAATGAGGTATCCATGTGATGTGCATTCATGTTTTTCCATTGACATTCTCGATTCTTTAGTGCAGCAACTCTTTGAAGTCATGAAGGAGGATGCATTGGAAGTTACTATAGCTCACGGATTTGAACATGAGTCACCTAAGAGCCCAAAAAGAGCCGTGTGCTTTGATAACGCCATAGAAGAGGCAGCAGCCTCTCTTGCATCATTACCCCATCTCCCAAGTAAGTATATAATATGTCTTATATTTCTCTTCCAATTTCTAATGAAAAGGTACTTCCTTCTGTGATTCAGGCACCAAAATTGGAACTAAAACAACTACCCGAACACTTGAAGTATGTGTATCTTGGAGAGAAAGAGACATTGCCGGTCATTATAGCTGCAAATATTACGGCAATTGAGGAGGACAAGCTGATCCATGTGCTTAGGGACCATAAAAGGGCCATTGGTTGGAGCATAGCGGACATAAAAGGCATAAACCCGGCCACATGCATGCATAGGATCTTATTGGAGGAGGATGCAAAGCCTACTCGAGAAGCACAACGCAGACTAAATCCCCCCATGATGGAAGTAGTGAAAAAAGAGGTCCTTAAACTCCTAGATGTGGGTATTATATACCCTATTTCAGATAGCAAGTGGGTGAGCCCTGTGCAAGTAGTTCCAAAGCGATCCGGAGTGACAGTTGTGAAGAACGAAGCCAATGAGTTGATCCCTACACGTGTGCAAACCGGTTGGAGGGTATGTATTGACTACCGCAAGCTTAATGCCACCACACGCAAGGATCAGTTTCCTCTTCCCTTCATCAACCAAATGCTTGAAAGGTTAGCTGGTCACTTTCATTATTGCTTTCTTGATGGTTATTCTGGTTATAATCAAATTGCTATAGCACCTGAGGATCAAGAAAAGACAACCTTTACTTATCCATTTGGGACCTTTGCATATCGTCGTATGCCTTTTGGGCTTTGTAACGCCCCTGCTACATTCCAAAGATGCATGGTAAGTATCTTCTCTGATATGGTTGAAAAGATAATTGAAGTTTTCATGGATGACTTCTCAGTTTATGGAGATTCTTTTGATGCATGTTTAGATAATCTTTCTCTCGTTTTAAAACGTTGTCAAGAAACTAATTTGGTTTTAAATTGGGAGAAGTGTCATTTTATGGTACAACAAGGGTTAGTTCTGGGACATATAATTTCTGCAAGGGGAATAGAAGTTGATAGATCTAAGGTTGAACTTGTTAGCTCTTTACCCCTCCCTACTTCTGTTAGGGAGGTCCGCTCTTTTCTTGGACATGCAGGTTTTTATCGCAGGTTTATCCTTGACTTCTCAAAGATTTCTAGGCCATTATGTCACTTGCTTCAAAAGGATGTAGCTTTCGAGTTTGATGAAGAGTGTTTGGCTGCATTCAACAAGTTGAAAGAGTCACTTTCCACCGCACCCGTCATTCAACCACCGGATTGGAGTCTTCCATTTGAACTCACGTGTGACGCTTCGGATTATGCCGTGGGAGCTGTGTTAGGGCAGCGTGTTGGGAAGATCCCCCATGTCATCTATTATGCATCTCGGACACTCAATGATGCCCAATTAAATTACTCCACAACGGAAAAAGAGTTTCTTGCTGTAGTTTTTGCTCTTGAAAAGTTTCGCTCTTATTTAATTGGTACTAAGGTTACTATATTTTCTGATCATGCAGCCCTAAAATACCTACTTACCAAGAAGGAAGCGAAACCGCGCTTGATTAGATAGATGCTCTTACTCCAAGAATTCGATTTGGACATCAAGGATAAGAAGGGGAGTGAGAATGTAGTTGCAGAGCACTTAAGTAGTCTTGTTCATAGCTCAAAAGAGGAGGAGGATACATTGCCATTAAGGGATAGCTTCCCGGACGAGCAACTCTTCGCTTTGCAAAAGAAGGCAGATGCAGAAAACGATCGATCTAGGCCCCCAAACGATCGATCATCGATTGTGCAAAATCCAAAAACAGAGGAAACGATAGATCGTGTCGCCCAAACGATCGATCGTCTGCAGCTTGGACATAAAAACGTTGATCCTTGGTACGCCGATATCGTGAACTACAAAGCTTCCAAGCTGATTTCGGATGATTTGACTCGAGCACAGAAGAAATAAACTCATCAAAACCGCCAAGCAATATGTGTGGGATGACCCATACTTATGGAAGTATTGTGCTGATCAATTGGTAAGAAGGTGCCCTCATGATTCTGAATTTCATTCTATTCTCACCTTTTGTCATTCCTATGCATGTGGTGGACATTTTGGAGCAAAGAGAACAGCTCTTAAGGTCCTTGAGAGTGGATTTTATTGGCCTAACTTGTTCAAGGACTCTTATCTCTTTTGCAAGTCATGCGATCATTGTCAACGAACAGGTAACTTGGGCCCTAGAAATCAAATGCCACAAACCCCCATTCTAAGTGTTGAACTCTTTGACATTTGGGGCATCGATTTCATGGGACTATTCCCTTCATCTTATGGTAATTTATACATTCTTCTCGCTGTTGATTATGTGTCTAAGTGGGTGGAGGCTAAAGCCACCCGGACTAATGATGCTAAAGTGGTTTCAGATTTTCTTAAGTCTAATATCTTTTCAAGATTTGGAACACCAAGGGCAATAATCAGCAATGGAGGATCCACTTTTGCAATAGGACGTTTGAGGCTCTACTCCGGAAATACAACATTACTCATAAGGTGGCAACACCTTATCATCCTCAAACAAGTGGCCAAGCGGAGGTGTCTAACCGTGAAATTAAGCAAATTTTGCAGAAGACTGTTGGCCCTAGTAGGAAGGATTGGAGCTTGAGACTTGATGACGCTTTGTGGGCATATAGAACTGCTTACAAGACTCCAATTGGAATGTCTCCTTTTCGGTTGGTTTATGGTAAGCCTTGTCATCTACCTGTGGAGCTTGAGCATCGTGCATGGTGGGCTATCAAGCAATTCAATATGAACATAGATGCGGCTGGTGTGCACAGAAAACTTCAGTTGAATGAATTAGAGGAAATCCGCAATGATGCGTATGAGAGTTCTCGAGTTTACAAGGAGAAAACTAAGGCTTTCCATGATCGCATGATTTCTCGAAAGGATTTTTCTATTGGACAGAAAGTCCTTCTCTTTAATTCTCGCCTTAAACTTTTTCCTGGTAAATTACGTTCTAGGTGGTTTGAACGTATATTCTCATGGTGCAGTGGAAATCCAAAACTTAAGGACACATGACAAATTCAAGGTGAATGGTCATCGACTCAAGCCATATTATGAGACATTCTTGGAGCATACTGTGGAGGATGTATCCCTTCACGAATCTGCTCCTTCTGAGTAATCACCATTGGTACTGTCAGGCTGAGGACGTAAAACCAAGCGCTATTTGGGAGGCAACCCAATGATGGAGGACTTGGGCGCAGCTTGGAGCTTTGCTACAATCAGATTTGCTCTCTTTATCCCATCCTCTTTACTTTCTTGTACTTTATTTGCTTCGTGTTTTGTATGTTTTTGTGAATGTTTCTTTGTTTTCACGCTTTATTCTCTTCATTGCATGCTTAGAATTTTGTCCAACATTGAGGACAATGTTAAGAATAAGTGTGGGGGAAGGGAAACATTGTGTTTCTATTGTGTTTTTGTTTTAGAGTCATCTTAGAGTTGTTGGGTGTTGAAAATTTCAAGCTTTTTCTAAATTTTGTCAGTCAAGATCGATCGCCCCGAGTTGGAGATCGATCGTTTGTTGATCAGGGAAAGGGTCAAAAGCAAAACGATCGATCGTCGACACCTTAAAAAAAAAAATCAGAAAATCAGAAAAAAAAAAAAAGAAAAAAAAAAAAGAGTCTGGCTTTTAAAGTTATTTTTCTTTTGAGTCTTAGGATGCTTTTCAACTGTCGAGGATGATCTTATATCTTCTAAAATTATGGCTAATAGAGGATCACAAGATTGAGATTAAGTCAAAAGAATTTGTTAGTTAATTAAGATGTATAAAAAGCATATGTATGTGTAGTAGATGTGGCTTATCGTTAACATGGTACAGAAATTGAGCATGCTAGGATACGTTATGATTCATACATAACCTTTGTGAGCTTTTGAGCCTTATATGTGCTTTTCTTTCTAAGAGTTTACATGAAAAATAAATTCTTATTTTCTTGGCGATGAACTTGCATGACTTCATTATTCTTTCATCTTGATTGACTACTTGCCATAGCTCTTTAATGGACTATAGAGATTACTAGAACTCACTTCTATGCCTGTCAAAACTTTTATCACTACGCTTGAACCTCAGAAAGGATAAAGGCACTCGGAATCACCACCATAGCCAAATTAACCTGTGTCCCTCTTATGTACACAAGATGTGCAACCCCCTAGTTAACCCCTTTGAGCTTACATTTAGCCTTTTGTTTCACCGCCCACAAAATTCCTTACCTTTTAACCTAGTATAGTTATATCCTTACCCTATCCTAAGGAATTATTGGAGCAAATTTATAGAGATTCATTATGTTCAAGGTATTATTGTAAGCAAGTGTGGGGGAACTCTATTGTAAATATCGGTCCAAGGAAAAGAAAAGAAAAAAAAAAAAAAGAGCAATGTTGGCTATCAAAAAACAAAAAACAAAAAGGAAAAATAGCTGTGAAAAAAAAGAAATAAGAAAAGAAAAGTCTTCCTTGGATTTGATACATGGTTTTGTTGTATTATGGGAGAGATTAGAATGAAGCAAAGGCCCAAAAAGATGACATTTGGCCTTAAAAGAAAAAATGTATAGTCTTGCTTCATGTGTTTCGAGTTTGATTGCCTTGAGGAAATTCATTGAAGTTCTTATATCTCTACATCATTATCTGGTGCTCCACTAAATTTCCTTAGGACTTTTGTTATCTCCTAATCTTTTCTTTCTTGAAACCTATACCCTTGGCCCCATTGCAACCTTTAACGAAGACCTCTTTGATCCTTGGGGACGGCGATTGATCTGTGGAGATTTGTGTGTGGGAGTGAGCATATGGTTTAGGTCCATTTGTGCAAGTAGTTGGTATATTTCATGAGGTCATAATTGAAAAGAATTCATAAAAAGCCTTTTCTTTCTTTTTATTATATGTGAGCTGTTTGTTTGTCTTTAATATGATCTCTCGCACATATACTTGAGTGAATAAGCTTTTAAGCATTAGCCTTGAAATCTGAGAGAAGAAAGAGTGCATACCCTTGAGAGGATGAATCATGACTTGTTCGAAACATGCTGAGCTCCACCATATCACCATTGTTACTTCCGTGTCTTACATGTTTATATGTGGACTATATGTTTTAATTAACTCATGAATTATTGATGATTACTTCTTGGTTAAGTGCTAATCTTCGTGCCATGAAAGTAGGGGATTGCTGAGACAAAATGTTGGAAGGCTTAGTAGTATTTTAAGGTGTCAATTTTGAGTCTTATTAGTTTTTGTTAGTTTGTAGTCTTTAGTCTTTGAGTCTTTGTTTTGTTTTGATTTTGCTAAGGGACTAGCAAAAGATAAGTGTGGGGGAATTTGATAGGAGCATATTTATGGAACGTTATTATTATTTAACCCTATGCTTTTCTTTGTTAGTTTATATTATTTTTAGCTGATTTATTTATTTGTGTGTTTATTCGGTTTTCCGAAGCAAATTAGGAAACGAAGGCTTAAAGAAGGAAAGTGCGTGGAATTTTGATTCAACAAGGATTTTCGATGGATTATGACTTTTCTTTGAAGTAAAGAGTTAGAGATCCACAAGGAAACAAAGTGGAAGAGTTTTAAGACGGAATAAAAGGCTTTTAGAAGTCACAATCAAGGACGACAACGCAGAAGAGAAGCAAGAAACCATTGAAGCAACTCAAGGAGAAGAAGTAAAGTTCGGAGCCCAGAAACGATCGATCGCTGGCATCTAACGATCGATCGTTTGCCCTGTTTTCCATCTTTTTTATTCTTTCTTCTTTCCAAAACTCATGTATTTCTTTTGTGTGTTTTCCAAGATGATGAGTAGCTAATTTTCTTTTAGTTAGGGGCTGCTTTCAGCCCTAGACATGGTGTAACTATGATGTTGGTGTTTATTTAATAAGTTCTTTGGATTTCGGATATTCATTGATTTATTGTTTGTTCATTGATCAACTTTGTATGTCTATTGATGGTGCGCAACATTAGTATGCATGCTAGGTTGTAAAGCTATGAGTGTCTTGTATGATCATCATATCTATTTGCATTCTAGAGTAGCGAGTGAATGACTTGAGCCCCATTCATATAAACCAACGTCTAGGTAGATTAGGACAACATCAGTACCGAAATTGCCTAGCCTTATTCATAATCTTTTAGACCTTAATGACTTCTAGGTGAGAGCTATGCGAGAACATCACTCTAGGTTCCATTATAGAAGCTAAGTTAAGTTGAAAACATCATTCTCTTAACATACCAAGTAAGAGAGATTGATAGGTTAAGTACAACACATCATTGGCTTAGCTTGAGTAAGGATATCTGAATAAATTGAACATGTTAGTAAATACATCATAGGTGTAATCATTGTCTAGTGGTGAGAAGTAGTTCCTAGCTAGTTTTCTCATATTTGATCAAAACCAAAATCCCCAAATTGTTTTCTGTTTTCGTTAGTTTTTTGTCCTTTGTCTTCTTCATTTTATTTAGTATAGCAGTTCAATTCCGATTAACCCCAAATTTTGTGTGCCTCTTTTTTTCTGTGTGTCTAGTTGGTGTATATTTAATTTTATACTTTTTTGTTGAGTTTAGGTATAGTTTTTATTTTCGTCTTTGTCTAGTGTCAGTTTCGAGTTTTCAGAATCTGTTTTGCAATTGTTAAGCCATAATCCTCTGCGGGAGACACTCTCTTTCCTATACTACCGTGGATAATCATTGAGATTGCAGGGATTTATTTATACACCTATTTTTGGTGTATCACTAGCCATAAAAAAAAAAATTATGTTTAACTATTTTTGTATTAAATACATTTATGTATGAACAAAATATTCATAAATTTTTGTTTTGTTATAAATTCTATATTTACTTTTATTCAAAACATATGATTTTGTAATGTACATATATATATATATATATATATATATATATAGAGGAAGCCACATGTTAATTTTCCGCCTCAGGCTGTTAGAATCTCAGGACCAGCCTTGTATAATCTGAAATTAAAGAATGACCTTAATTCTTGTGGCACTTCTCTAATAGGTTGGCGTTGTGTATGAGCAAAGATGAGGGCCAACAGTGTTGCTCCTTCATTGAATAGAACTCCCCTAACTGAACCTGTAAGATTGTTTCTAGTTTTCGAGTCAACCAACTGTTTATTTTCTTCCTTATTTCCAGAACTCTTTTTGTATTTCAGTTTAGAAAGTTGGCCTCAAGAAATAAATATTGAATGGTGAACTGGATGCCTGTATTTAGTTACTTTGTTGTTTTTAGAACTCTATGCATTTATTCTAGAAAGTTGGCATCAAGGCATATCTATTGAATGGACAACTGGATGCCTCACTTTAATTTCTTAATTTGTTCTTTGGGTTCTTGACCAAAAGCCCAAAAATAAGCCAAAGTTATCTCACTTACCTCAGCAACAGATTTTTATTCTCACTAACCCAATTTAAAAAAGAAATGACTATTCTGCCCTCTGCTTAATTAATAAATTACATACTGCCACTCGAGCTTCTCATCCCCGATCTCTCTCTCTCTCCCCCCAACTGACCTCCAGCTCCGGCGTCGTTCCAACCCCTCCGGCGCTCCACCCAGCCCTTCCAGCGTTCGGCGCTTGACCCAGGCGCTCTGGACCCAGCCTCTCCGGGGTACGACGTAGGCCTTCCGGCGTTCGACGTAGGCCCTCCGGCGCTCGATCTAGCCTCTCTGGTGCTCGACGAAGGCTATCCGGAGCTCGATCAAGGTTCTCCAGCGCTAGATCAAGGTTCTCCGGTGTCGATGAAGGCTTTCTGGCGCTAGATCAAGGTTCTCCGGCGCTCAACCTGAGCCAACGCCAGAGTTTGATGTTCAACCGGAGCCTGAATCTAAACTGGAATTACAACCCGGAACCAGAGTCGATGCTGCAGATCCGATGATGGAAGAGAAAAGCACCAGCAGAGCTGGAATCGTTGATCTAGCTTTTTTTTTTTTGGGCAGAAAACTCAGGAAAAAAGAAATTGAAGCATGGAAAGGCTTAAGTATTGTTTGCTGAAGGCTAAGAAATCTAAAGATAATTGGCCTTCTCTTTTACTTATGTGAAATTGTGAGCATATAAATATGTTGCAGCCTTAATTAAGTTATTTCATGTACATTATGATATGTAAGTGGATATTCTAAACCTTAAGTTTTGGTAAAATAGGGGAGAAGGCTCAGAATGAAAGAAAAAAAGACAAAAATGAAGTTCTATTGGGGGACAATAGACGTTTTGAATTGATATAATCTCCTTATTTTTTTCTTTAATAAAAGTTTTCTTTGTCTAAATTTAGGAAGATTAGTTTCAATTTCAGCAACCGAAAGTTCTATTGGGGAGCAATAGATGTCTATTGGGGGGCAATAGAAGTTTATTACCCGTCTATTGGGGGGCAATAGACATCTATTGGAGGGCAGCAGACCGAAAGTTCTATTGGGAGGCAATAGACGTCTATTGGGGGGCAATAGAGGTCTATTGCCCCTCTATTTGGGGTATTTGGGGGCAATAGACATCTATTGGGGGGAAATAGATGTCTAGTGGGGGCAATAGAGGTTTTTAGAAAAATCCGAGGGCGGCTGCCGGTGACCGGAATCCGGCGAAAGTTTGCCGGATTCCGATGAAAGATGACCGGATTCCGGCGACCGGTGACGGGCTCCAGCGAAGTCTCCTATGGTTTCTCTCTCTTCCATTTTCTCTCTCTCTCTAAGTAACAAAGGGGTGAGGGGTAAAATGGTATTAAAAAAAATTAAAAACAAAAAAAAAATCTTAATGGGGTATTAGGGAAGACTTCCTTAGAGTGTATTGGATAAGAGGAAATTAAAAAAACTTAATGAGGTTAGTGGGAAAAAAATCCCTAGAAATGGGGTAAATGGACAAAAACCCTTGTTCTTTTCAAAACTTATAGTGTATATCAAATGAAGAGAAATGCTAGCAACCTTTCCCATCTACCTTCTCTTTCTACCTTTCTCATTTATTAACTGTCATGTGTACTCTTATTTCACTCAAAACCATAACATTAAGGTTTTACAAAATAACTTTTGTATTTTCCGAATCTGCCCATAATTACTGTTGAGAATATATACATCCTACATAGGAAAAATGGGACCTTGCCTATGGGTTTATAAGGGTTTGGGCCACTCCATCCATTTCTAATTGGTTTTGGATGTGAACCTTAGATTACTTTATCATGGTATCAGAGCCAGGTTACCCACATGTTTGGTTTCAGCGATGGCCACGCGTGCTCACCGTCACCTAATATAACTTGTCAACATGTATGGCTTGAGAAATCGCCACATGTGTAGGGGAGTGTTGAGAATGTGTATAAATATAACTCCCACATTGGAAAAACATAACTTTGCTTATGGGTTTATAAGGGTTTGAGTCACTTCATCCATTGCCAATTGATTTTGGATGTGAACCCCATATTACTTTATCAATTACTGCACAAACACATATTTTTATTTTGGATTAATTTCAGTTTAACCCTCTGAGGTTTGGGGGTGTCATCATTTCACCCCCTGTACTTTCAATTTTGAATTTTTACCCCCTAAACTTTCCAATTTCAATCAGCCGTGTCCAATTTCTACTATTCCGTCTAAATTCGACGTTAAGTTTGACTTTTGAAGGCTAAAATGGTCCTTTCAACATAAAAAAATTTAAAAAAAACTTAAAAATAAAAAAATTTAAAAAAAATTTATGTTTTTTAGTTTTTTAGTTTTTTGGTTTTTTTTTTTTTTCTATTTCTTCTTTTTATTTATTTATTTTTTATTTTTTATTTTGTCTCCAACCTATACACCACAAGTTATAATAGGTTTATAAAAACAAAAAAATACTCTAGGTAGTTGAAAGCCGCTCGCTGGTCTATGATATTTGTGACATATCTCCGATAAAGTGAATAATTTAGGATATATCCCCAATAAAGTGAAGAAATATCTGTAAAAAATAATTTTACACTTTATCTATAAATAAATATATGTAAAAAATGATTTTACACAAATATTTCTTCACTTTATTGGGGATATACAGATATTTACAGATAAAGTGTAAAATCATTTTTTACAGATATTTCTTCACTTTATTAGGGATATATCATAAAATTCTTCAATTTATTGGAGATATATCACAAATATCGTAGACCAAAAATGATTTTACACAGATATTTCTTCACTTTATTAGGGATATACATATATTTATTTACAGATAAAGTGTAAAATTATTTTTTACAAATATTTCTTCACTTTATTGGGGATATATCCTAAAATTCTTCACTTTATCAGAGATATATCACAAATATAGTATACCAGCGAGCGGCTTTCAACCACCTAGAGTATTTTTTTTTTTTATAAACCTATTATAACTTGTGGTGTATAGGTTGAAGACAAAATTTAAAAAAAAAAAAAAAAAAAAAAAAAAAACTTGAAAACAGAAAATATATATATATATATATATATATATAATTTTTATGTTGAAATGACCATTTTAGCCCTCAAAAGTCAAACTTAACGTCCAATTTGGACGGAATAGTAGAAATTGGACATGGCTGATTGAAATTGGAAAGTTTAGGGGGTAAAAATTCAAAATTGAAAGTAGAGGGGGTGAAATGATGACACTCCCAAACCTCAGGGGGGTAAACTGAAATTAATCCTTTTATTTTTTTTGAAAATAATTTATTTTCTTTTTATTTCCATTTAGATTCTTTTCTCTTTCTCGTTCTCTTTGTGAACGATTTCCACCTGTCTTTTCCACTTCATCTTCCTTTCCTTCTTCTCTTTGTATCATTCTTCTTTGCTTCAATTCAATATCAACATTTAGGAAACAATTGCATAGCCTAGATTAGGGGGAAAAAAATATTCACTCCCAAAAAAAAAAAAATAATACTGCCACAATGTAATGAGTTACCAAAATCAAATAGCTTCTAGGTTCAATTATATAGTAATTTCCACTCTCAGATCAAAGAAATTTTCCACGGTCATAACATAGTAAAATACAAAAGTGACACATTCTGAATCCAGAAATCTTTTTTTTTTAGTAAAATGAGGTCAGCTTTTTATTGAAATTGAAAGATTACAACAATACCATGCCAATAGGCATAACAAAGAAAATAAACAATACAAAAGGAAAAGATGCAAAAATTGCATCTGAAATACAAAGAATTAAAAATGCAAGAGTAGCAGCGTCGAAACGCAGTGCTGATTTTACACTATGGATTGCAGCCATGTAGTGAATTGAGTAGTCGGTGGTTTGACTACCCATCGAACTCCAACGCACAATTTGACAAAAATCAACTTGGCGTCGGAATGAAGGCACTCTCCCACCTAAAGATCTAAGCCGGCCAAGGGTGTCAGAACATGGCCATGTTGGTAGACGGTCTTTCACGAACAGGTATCATAAGCTTGGGTCTCAAATCCAATACCAGTAAACAAGAGTCCCAAACCAATCTAGCTACTGATATGCAGCCCACCAAAGATAGTGGGCCATATACCAAGCCTAATCTCCACCCGGATCCCAGATCCAAACCCGTCTGCCAAAACCATCAGGAACCTTCTGCATATCCGCCATCGTGAATCCTGATGGCCAGTCCACCACCACCACCGGCTTGATCCCTAATCCCTAGCCCACCATCGACTTAGAGAAGTCGAAGAGAGAGTATGAATCAACTTGCACAAACAAGACCAGAGGCTAGAATCACCTTGAACCCATAAACCCCCAACAGTTGAATGTGAAGACCAGCCATCGTCACCATCAGCCAAAACACCACCGTGAGCGACCGCCGAAGACCATGATTGGCCTTGCACTCCTTCAAGGCCAGAACTCAGAACCTTAGTCCCCGAGTCTCCGACCCTCGATCGGCCAAAATCCCGGCAAACCACCCCATAGCAGAAGGCAGGAAGAATAGCAAGACACGGACCAAAGCCCGTGAATGATTCCATTGAAGTGGAGTAGATACAGGGAAGACCGATCTCCAAGGAGACGTCGCCGCCCCAAACCCTAGCAGAGCTAGGTCGAGTTTTTTAAATCTAAATCCAGAAATCATTAGAGAGAACAGAAATAATAAAGTTGTTAATAAGCAATAAATATTTGGAAGAAATGAAAGTCAGCTTTGACAATATAAATATTATGGTTTTGAGTGAAATAAGGGACACACGGTGGTTAATAAATGGGGAAGGTAGAAAAAAAAGATAGATGAGAAAAGTTGCTAGCATTTCTCTCATGGAAATTATTTTATGCACCGACGGTGCAAATGACCCAACACTTATAAGATGATCTCAACCTTTGATATTTATAATTAATATGAATGACCCAACACTTATAAGATGATCTCAACTCTTAATATTTATAATTAATATTTTTACTAATAGCCTAAGAGTGTATTTAATATAATCTAACCATCCATTTATGTCGGTGCAAGTGCACGTCGGTGCATTGAATCCTCCCCCTTCCTCTCAAATGAATTAACATTTGTATTGGGAATGGTTTAACTAACTCAACCAATTTTACCATTCTCGATATGACACCATGATCGAGGCACTTGACAATTACTTGATAATAAAGTCAGTTTCTATGTCATTGTTTTTAACATAGCGAAGTTCACTGAGCATGAACAAATGGGGTTTTGGGTTGAAAAAATAACTTGTGGTTCAGATTTCAGCTTTGCATGTGATCATGCATTGCTTTTTTGAATTATTTTTAAAATTTGGAAGGTTGATGCATGGGAGGAGATGGTTTTCAGAGTTTAGCTCCAGAAGAAGAAAGGCAATTTTGCACAATTAAAGTGGAGCAGTTTACTTACATGTGCACTACTCTTATTCTTTGAAGTTTTATGTTCACTGTTCTCTGCTTGTGATGGCCATTTTCTTTGCCGACTTAGACAAACAAACAAGATAGCTTGGAATAAGAGATGGCATAAGGAAGCATAGGTCCTGCTAGCAGCTGTAAGTCTGTAACTGATGTTGGATTCTTTAATTTTCGGAATCATATATATTCACATTCCTCATGTATATCAAGTGGTTTGGCTCCATCATTTCTGGCAACAGATCCCTTATGTTTGGCAACTCACTACTCTCTCCCTCTTTGGCAAGTCGGCAAAGTTACTACAGCTTTTACTTGTGAGGACCGAGGAGGGTAACTCTTGGGTCTATTTGTTATTGCGAAATGTGTTTGATCACCCTCTGGCAGTTGTAGAAATATAAGAAAAGTATGCATTTAGACGAGTGTTCGATCAGTACTTGGTGCTCGTGTTGTTCATGTTGTCATTGAAATATTGAAATTGACAGATGGACCTAAACAAAAGCTTTAATTTATATAGATCAATCCATATATTTTCATATCTTTGGGACGACCAACAGCCAAAGGAGTAGGGACGACGTTCAGCCAAAGGAATGGTTGGTCTTTTCCTCACTTTATTAAAGTTTTTCTTTTTATCAAAGAGAGAAAAAGCAATAGAATTCATTTTCAGTGCGTTATCGTAATCAGACGAGAAAATTATAATTCTAATTAAGATGCAAGTAGAGGTACAACGACATATACATCGAAATATACCGTCAACGTAATTAAAATGACACATATGAGAGGTACATTCAAATATCTCAAAAACAACAACAGCCACACACAAAGAAAGTGAGAAACGCAGGCAATCGTGAAGCTAGGCTTCACTTATGCATGTTAACCCGAATGTTGTTTGTCTGACTCCACGCGGTGAGAATCAAAACGATAATACCTATCCCGAAAGCCAAAATTCTCCAGGGGTTAGAAAATTTTTCACTCTTGAGTAAAGCCAACCATGTATACCATCTCGATCTGTAACGAGCATTTACTTGCTTGCACAGACCATAATAGTAGAACTTGTTGTGTGGGATGTCCTTGTAAAGATTGCTGAAGAACTCACAACCATCTTCATCACTCATCCAGTTACCAATTACTTGTTTCTTGCAAAGTAATTCCATATCTTCCTTTGAAGAGATGAGGTTATCCATAAAGATGGCATAAGATGTTATCACGTTTGAATAACCATGGAAGCATTGCTCAATTGCAATAAGGTTCCTGAATAATGTTTCCGATGACATTCCAACGTTTAGCTGTGGAATCTCTAGAATCCCATTCCTGAACCACCCACCCACTCTGAATCGAATGTCCATTATGCTCTCCCTTATGACTTTTTTGAATTTAATGTCTGCCTTTGAGAGAGCGGTTGCGGTACGTATTTGATGTAGATCTGGGTCAAAGATAGCTTCATGAACAGATTTACTCTCTGCCTTGTCTACGGTCCTTTAATGCACTTGATGTTCTTCAGCTCGGTCGGACATAGATTCTTTTCTAGCTACTCTCGCATCTATGGTCTTCAATGGAATAACTATGGAAGCTCTTACCAGATCAAGTATGTGCAGATAATCAGCATCACAATGACACTTGATCTTGCCGAGATGCTTATTATAAGATGAGCAACTTTGCTTCAGTGATGGTAGTATGCTGAAGGCTTTAAGGATGAGAACAGAGAGAGAGGCTTCATCAGGGTATATTTCAAGGGTAAGGCTATACAAACTGTGGATAACAAACCAAGGTAGTTGATTCTCTAGGAGCAAAATGTCATGGCATAGGAAATGAAACATACAGTCCATGTTGAACACCAGGTCATCTGAGGCCCTGAGATTGGAATGTTTACACTTCCGAAATAGTTGAACTATGAAGCAACCATCAACTATCATCATCTCGATGAAGTCTTTGGAAGGAATATGATCAAGTGGTTCTGCATAAAAGTTGCGAGCTCGTTCCTCAAACCCACCTTCATTCTTCTTATCTGAGAGCTCAGTAACTTTTGTGGTCAACTCTTCCAAAGTTATATTCTTCATACGTGCGAGAATTTCATTCAAATAGCTTTTTTTCCCTCGTTTCAGGAGTTGGAAATCTTCCTCGCCTTTGTCTTCTTTGTCTTCCTTGCCTCCTTTACCTTCTTCCTTGCCTCGCTTTTCTCGATAATGATGTAAAGGTCCGATTGCAACAACGTCAGGTGTATATGCCTCGGGGTTTTGTCTCCGGAGCACGTTAGGAACTCTGAAGATGCATTTCTTGTCAATAATATCGATAACTAAATGATCTTTACCACTCTTATGATTTACAGACATGAGTGCTGTATATGATCAATCCCCAACTAATCAATTCGATCTCCGGAAAAGGCTGCAATAAAGTTGCAATTAAGGGACCATATAATCAAATTACCTTGAAATGAAAACGAAAAGGGTAAAATACAAACTGCATGTAATGAGTACATACACACCCTACCTAGCTAGCAATGAAAAAGGAAAACATTACTATATATTGTACCTATCCTAGGGAGGGTTGACAGAGAACTTTGCAGTAGTTCAATGGTGAGAAGCGGAATCTATAGAAATTGATTGAGTTTGGTTTGGGTTAATGTTGTTTTTGCGGCAACCCAGTTCCTTTAAAAACAGATGGATGGATCTAGAAATTCTAGACTGATGAGGGGAAGTTGTTGTAAGTATTTGTCGTTTAGGTAGACCCTGAATAATTAAAGTAAAGTTGATCAAATAATTGTGTTAATGTTAGGATCCGTGGGGATCTAATTAACGATAAAGAGAGAGAGAGAGTGACACAAGATGTATAGTGGTTCGTCTCCCGCCTTAGCGGGAAACTACGTCCACTTGAATGTTACACTAGTGTGTTGAGCCTTGCGGCCCAAGTGCATTACAAAGTGTGTTGTGGGATGTTGAGTAAGTGGGAGGAGTCTCCTTTTATAGGGGAAGGAGGCTCCCTCATTTACATTTTCTTAGATGTGGGACTCAAAGTTACTATTCTAATCTAGAAAAACATATTGTGGAGGCAACTTGGCAAGGCCGGGAAGGTGGCTTCCCGGTGACGGATTTGCGACTTCCGGATACCGTAGCGTAGCTTGAACATAGGGCTACAAGATGCATGTCTCGGTTGGGCCTCACCATGGCTTGTGGGTGTCCCAAAGAGGGTGTTACTTATGCTTGGTGATGTAGTAAATACTCCATATTGTTGGAGGTATGTACAAGTTCCCGAAGTCCCCAAGTAAGAGGAGCTTCTTGGTTGGGGAGTTATAACCATGAAGTCATCAAGCATAAGTAACCGGGCGGCACGGAGCCCCTACAAGTCCCCGAACTCCGTAAGCAAGAAGGGACTCGTTAACCTGCACAACAAAGATAAAAACATGCATATGTAGAATGCTCGTTGCATTGGGCAACAAATGTGAGTTGCATGGATATGCGTTGGCATATATGAACGTATGCGGTGCGTGATACATGTTGATGCATACACGCGAATGGTGCCGAGTACAATCGATTATGACGTACAACCTCGAGAACGCGTATGGTTGTGTGAGCATATGGATTGCATATGATAAATGTAAGTTGCATGAGCACTGCGAAGGTAAGCGTTTGTAATTCGTGAATGATGAATACGTGAACGCTTGTGTTTGTTTGGTTGTCGCTCGTATTAATGGAACACGAAAAGAATTCAATTCGTCGCAAGCGACAAATGGTAGAAGAATTCAATGTTCCATTAACGTGTGGTGTGTCGAGTAGACATGAGTGTAAAGCTCGAGGACTGCCGGGAAGGCATGAGCGGAAAGCTTGTGAGCGGGAAACTCGGGTTTGCAGGGAAGGCATAAGCGGGAAGCTCGTGGGTTGCCGGGAAGGCATGAGCGGAAACTCGTGGGTTGCCTGGGAAGGCATGAGCCTGAAGCTTGTGGGTTGCCTGGGAAGGCAGGAGCGGGAAGCTCGTGGGTTGCCTGGGAAGGCATGAGCGGGAAGCTCCAGGGTTGCCGGGAAGGCATGAGCTGGAAGCTCAATGGTTGCCAGGAAGGCATGAGCGGGAAGCTCCAGGGTTGCCGGGAAGGCATGAGCGGGAAGCTCAATGGTTGCCGGGAAGGCATGAGCGGGAACCTCCACGGTTGCCGGGAAGGCATGAGCGGGGAGCTCAATGGGTGTCGGGAAGGCATGAGCGGGAAACTCCAAGGTTGCCGGGAAGGCATGAGCGGGAAGCTCAATGGTTGTAGGGAAGGCATGAGCGGGAAGCTCCAGGGTTGCCGGGAAGGCATGAGCGGGGAGCTCAATGGGTGCCGGGAAGGCGTGAGCCGTAAGCTCGTGAGCGGAAGCTCAAGGGTGCCGCGAAGGCGTGAGCGGTAAGCTCGTGAGCGGAAGCTCAAGGGTGCCGCGAAGGCGTGAGCGGTAAGCTCGTGAACGGAAACTCAATGGGGTGTCGCAAAGGCGTGAGCGGAAGCTCGGCTGTGCGGTGAAGGCAAGAGGGCGAAAGCTCGGCTGTGCCGCTGAGGCACGAGCGCGAAAGCCTGGCGGTGGCACGAGCGCAAAAGCCTGGCGGTGGCACGAGCGCGAAAGCTCGGCGGTGCAGCTGAGGCACGAGAGCGAAAGCCTGGCAGTGCCGCTGAGGTACGAGCGCGAAAGCTCGGCGGTGCCGCTGAGGCACGAGCGCGAAAGCCTGCCGGTGCTGCTGAGGCACGAGCGCGAAAGCTCGGCCGCGCCGCTGAGGCACGAGCGCGAAAACTCGGCGGTGCTGCTGAGGCACGAGCGCGAAAGCCTGGCCGTGCCGCTGAGGTACGAGCACGAAAGCTCGGCGGTGCCGCGGAGGCACGAGCGCGAAAGCCTGGCCGTGCCGCTGAGGTACGAGCGCGAAAGTTCGGCGGTGCCGCTGAGGCACGAGCGCGAAAGCTCGGCGGTACCATGAGGCATTAACGGGTAGCTCGAGGTGATGCCCTGAGGCATGAGCGTGATTGTTGCTAATTATGCTGGGCTGTATGTACAAGTCCCCGAAGTCCCCAGTCAAGGAGGGTGTTCTTGCGGGTTGATACCAAAGCGTAGCTTTGTGCCGTATATCAAGCATAATTAGTGCGAGTGCGTCGTCCATCTAGAATTGGTTGGAGCGAACGCTTTTGGCCTTTCGGGTGGGCCCCTGCTAGGCCCGCCAGGGAGTCCCCTACTCCCTAGCCACGACGAACCTCCGGATGGTCGGTAAATTGTTTGTTGAGGTGGAGCTGCACGGAGCAGAGGGTGTTGGGTAGCGAGCCCAATCTTTGGTACCCAAGCGTCGGGGTTAACTGCTGGATCAATGGCTGCCGTGGGCTGTGTTAACTAGTCTCTTTACTATTTCTCGGAGGAGAAACTTGATTGCAATGCCGCGTAGCCGTCATTGTCATTATGAGTCGTTGCCTTACCGCCTAGCGGTGACCACAGACTCGTAAAGTTTGCATTTGTATGAAACATGACAAACAAATAGAGCAACTAATAAAATTTTGTTTGAGTGACCCATATTTATTTAATTTTGCAATTAAATAGAAGCATGGCACGTATGTATAGCATGTACTTGTAGTAAAGTTGCTAATAACATTATGTATTATTGTAAACTTGCTTAGAGATCATTGAGACCGATATGTGAGGTATGACATATCTAGCATGTAAGGCCTAGAAGGTGTTGCCAAATCTACGAAATGTTGTAGGCATGCTTAAAAGTTTATGGAAGCATGTAAAGATATATCAAGTGTGATATTCTATAAGCATGCTTAGAAGTAGTAAAAGCATGTGATTGGCATGGCATTAGCTCAATTTGAAAGAGCGTAAAAGATAAGATATAGTTACTTATCTTATGCCGATTTGGAGGCTAGCGGAGTTGGCCGAGCATGACGGTCCATTGCTTGTGGCGAAGTTCCTTAATAGAAGGATGATGATTTCGCTAACTGAAACGGTACTTGTGCCTCCTTAACACAAGAGAAATGATTAGTAATCAATCGATGTAGTTTAATTGATTAAACATGTGTATATGTAGCCTCGTGTTACGATGTTAAAAATGCTACAACCCTACGCAATTGTTATACACGCACAACGTCAATTTACGGTTACACGCTTGAATTTTGTAAGCATGGCCATGTGCAAATTTGTACTTTATTTGAATCATGTGAAGCAAAAATCTGAGATCTTAGGTATTGTGCGGTCAAGATCTGCGACCAAACATCACTAATTATCAAGGATAATTAAAGAACTCACAGTAAGGCCATGTCCATGAGGTTAATAAAATATGGCAGCAAGTCTTGGTTTAGATGTCTAATGCTAGTTGAAGCATGAATAATTAATGAGCTAGTCTTTGATGCATGCACATCAGCTAGTGTCCAGAAGAGGACAAAAGAGTGGCATTAATTGGTGCTTTGTGTTTGATTCAAAGTTATATGATGGGAAATGCAGCAGGCATGCGATGTGGCAAACAACAAGCCCATGCAATTTAATAAACAAGCTGGTGTAATTGTTTGTTTAAGAAGCATGCTTTGACAAGTGATAGAAGCCTGCTATATTTTGTGATTATATATGCAGGTAGCCGATAGAAGTTTGTGATCATGTATGGCTTGTCTTATGTGTAGGGCATCGACACATGTGTAGCATGTGCACATACAAAGCAGTAAAGTGTTTAATGGTATGTGAGATGAATTTGTCATGGCATAGATGCATGAGATAAAGATGATTACATGTATTGCATGGCAACAAGTAATCTGTTGAATACTCATGATAATGACGTCTTGACTTTTGTAGTGTACTCTCATATAGTACTTTGGATTCATGGTAATGAATATTGGCCATATGCCTTGGTTGGGCAGTGGGTCGTGTACAAACTATAAAGAATATGTGTAAAGCAGTTGAATCATGTGTTGTAGGTGTGCACACATAAAGTATATGATGTTCTAATACATGGCATACTTACGAATCATATATTGGCATGGAGCTGCACTATATGTGGCACCACAGGGGTGTATATATATATATATATATATATATATATATATATAGTTGGGACACGCGGCCAATTGATGTGAATTAAGCATGCAAAAAGCTGGCAGCAGGAGTGCAAAGCCTACTATGATGAGTGCACCAGGCTATTGATAGATGTCGTTAAATTAAGAGGCCTGCTGTTCTTAAATGGCAATAGGTGAAGTTTGAAAGAGAGGTGTGTGATGTTCGTATCAATAAGGTGAGAGACTTAGCTTTCTTCATTCTTCTCTCCTGAGAGAGGATTCTGTGCTGCTAGAACCGACAACGTCGCTGCAGATTCTCAGTTGTGAATTTGTTCGCTAGCTACCCAGATGAAGTGCGCGGGTGTCCAGTGTCCGCTACGGATAGAAGTCCTCCGCTACAGATTGGGGCTCCGCTAAAGATTGAAGCTCGGCCGAGGGTCGGTGCCCCGCGGAGGCTTGGCTTGCTAATGGTTGGCAGTAGCGGAGCGGAGCTTTTGCTTAGCGGTTGTGCTCGGTGGTGTGGAGCAGCTCAGCGGAGCGGAGCTCAGCAGAGGAGGAGTTCGGCGAAGCGGAGCTCGTTTGTGATGTCGACACGCTGCTTGTTAGCGGTGGCCTTTGGTTGGTCCGCTGGAAGGTTGGAGTTCGGAGGAGGAGTTATGAGCAGCGGTAGCTTCGGGGTGCTTGGAGCTCAGCAGAGAGTCGGTGCCCAGCGGTGGTTTTGCTCAGCGGATATAGTCCTTGGCGGAGCTGCCGGTGCTGGTGATGATTGAAGAATGGTCATGTTGGCCGAAGCTCGTCGTTGCCTCCATTTGAAGCTTGGCGGTGCCGCTGACTAAGTTCGGCAGAGGTTTGGCCGACGGAGGTGATGGTTGACTGAGCCTGATCATCAACGGTCTGTTGGTGCGGCTAGTTTTACTGAGCGGAGGTTTTGCCGGAACCTGACAGCGGAGGTTTGCTGGTCAGCGGAGGTTTTCTGGTCAGCGGAGGAGCATGTTTGATCGATCGAACAACCAGTGGCCGACAGAGATTAGCGGAAGAAGTGCCGTTGATGGTGCTCTAGCGGAGTAGTTGAGGCTAGCGACGCTCAGCGGCAGAGTTCAGCAGTGACTCTCAATGGAGTTCTGCGGTGAATCCCGTCGGTGAAGACCAGCGGAGGAGGGCTGGCGGAGCGGAGCAGAGGTTTCTGACCGCTGGGCATAGCTAGCGGTGGTGTGCCGCCGGTGTTGATGATCGAAGAATGGCCATGGGTGCCCAGCGAAGCCTTCTGGGTGTCCAGAGTAAATAGCCACCGCAAAGTTTTTTTTTTTTGTAGGTCAGCGGGGATTTTTGAGTTGGGCGTTGACCAGTCCTGTAAGTTGGTGTTTGACCTCATCCGCTAGGATGAGTTGGCGGTGGCGCTGGAGATGCCAATATATATTTTGTGTTGCCGCTGAATGTGTACCGCTAAGGACGGGATTACATTGCCTTGACGTAAGAGCTGATGATAATCCAAAAGAAGGAAAGACTGACTCAAAGGAAGAAAAGAAAATTTCTTTTGAGCTCGTTAAGCTGACTTAACGCATGGTAAGTGACGAAGCCTTTGTGTTGGGTTCCCACAGACGGCGCCAATGTTAATGTTAAGATCCGTGGGGATCTAATTAACGATAAAGAGAGAGAGAGAGAGTGACACAAGATGTATAGTGGTTCGTCTCCCGCCTTAGCGGGAAACTACGTCTACTTGAATGTTACACTAGTGTGTTGAGCCTTGCGGCCCAAGTGCATTACAAAGTGTGTTGTGGGATGTTGAGTAAGTGGGAAGGAGTCTCCTTTTATAGGGGAAGGAGGCTCCCTCATTTACATTTTCTTAGATGTGGGACTCAAAGTTACTATTCTAGTCTAGAAAAGCATATTGTGGAGGCAACTTGGCAAGGCCGGGAAGGTGGCTTCCCGGTGACGGATTTGCGACTTCCGGATACCGTAGCGTAGCTTGAACATAGGGCTACAAGATGCATGTCTCGGTTGGGCCTCACCATGGCTTGTGGGTGTCCCAAAGAGGGTGTTACTTATGCTTGGTGATGTAGTAAATACTCCATATTGTTGGAGGTATGTAGAAATTGCAATTGCGAAGACCTGGAAAATCGTGACTTAAAGTCGAGCAAATAGGTACCCTCTAATAGTCGAGTTAATTACTCTTCCATGACCGGCAGCTCCACCAAATAGGTAAAGACTTGTGAATGCATGAGGAGCTAAATTATTAAAATTTTTAACCTTAAGAATTATCGTTCTACAATTTTTACATCTATCATCTTCCGGTTCCGGACCGCAATAAAGTAACGAGGTCTCTCTATTTCTTCTTTTGGAGCTCAATTTTTGTTATATATATGTTCATGATTACTCTTCCATAATTGTAGCATTTTCGGTTAACTTGTTATGGCCTAAAAGGTTAGTGGTAGTGTGTTATATTAGACTACTAGACAATCAGTTGGACTTGGATCTCTTTCGGTTTTGCTATGTTGCATCAAAATTTTCATAAACTATATTATTGTTTGCACTCTGTGAATATCTATCTCTAAACTCAATCCATAATGGTGCCTCTAACATGTGCAACTTTGATCACTCACCTCCACATTCCGATCAACTATCTTCATGTTTATGTGCTTGGTCTTGGAATCAAAGGCGTAGCGTTAAGCTGGGTTTGGACCAATGTCAACTTGGTAGTATCATTGATCGTAACATGAAAACCTAGAAGCCGTAACCTTCTGCAAAGAAAGACAAAAGAAAATACATTTTGATTATTCCCTAAACCGATTTGGGAAATTGATTTTTTTTCTTTTTATTTAGAAAAAGTTTCACCATCAGTGCCCACACTTTGGTGTCAATGTCATGCCCCTGATTTTTAACACAAATAAAATCGATATATAATCCCATAATTATACAAGCGTGATGGTTCAGCCATCAATACAAAATACCCGAAAACTTTTTTCATTTAAACCAAGTACATACTGATGCCCTGAACCCACTATGTCAATACAAACCCGCTCCACAGAGTCATATATTACATAAGCTTACGAATTAAATTGTCACAACAAAATAAAACATAAATGCTCCTCAGAGCTACTACAACGGAAGTCTTTTCAACGGTAAAGTCACAAAATTGGCTTCCTACAGTATAGCTTTAAGCACGTGATCTTAGCTTCAGCCACGATTGTCCTGACCTGCAGGATTAATCCCTACACCATTGAATAGTGCACCGGGTTGCCACACAACAAACCCGGTAAGCTTATGAAAGCTCGTATGAGTAAACTCAAAACTACATAGCAGAAACATATTCTTAAGTCATCTCAACCTAAACAACGATAAGCACATTACTCACAACTACAACCATCTGTTTCATAACCTTCCATAACATGCTTACGTAAGTCAACTCGTGACTAAAACCACATGCTCAGATTCTCAACCTAGCATCTAATAACACAAATTCTAGTCAAACAAAACCTCCTCAAGTAATGTTTGGACATCCTTTGACGCACAACAGCGAGTCACAAAGATCGCACTCATAATTTCCTTCCCACCAAAAGCCTTTGTCATCAACATGACATCAAAGGTGAAAACAATGAATCACCTTGATATCCTCACACAGAGCACAATCGTCACCACTATGGCCTTTAAGATCAGTCAAACCATAAATCAATAAAATCAAGAAGAAAACAAGGCAATCACAATTCAAAACAAGCAAAACAATTCATAGTAACCCCTGCGTACAGTTTTAGTTCAGGAGGTCACATTAAGACAAGCAATTCAAGTCATAGTAATCATCATAACCTCACGCTCTGACATCCATAGATATCTCCGACCATCACAACAGTCTTCTCGATCTTTGTTAACTTAATAACAATTCAACTTCGCTACCGAGCATTCATCACACCGGTCATCACACAGATTTCACTGGTCATCACACAAATAGCAATCGTCCAACTGATCATCACACAGATTTCGCCGGTCATCACACAAATAGCAATCATCACAAAGATTCATCACATTGATGTCATCGATTTATCACACAGATATTCCTACACAAGCTTTACATGACAATCATCACAAAGATTCATCACACTGATGTCATCGAATCATCACACAGATATTCCTACACAAGCTACCATACCTTAAATCTCAATTAAGACGGTCATATTAGACTCATGATATCTCAACACATGAAATTCTACAATCATAACTCAATACACAATTTCACCATTCTCGAGCACTAATGAACTCATTTTCAAATATTGTTCACATCACGACAAAGCCACCAATACATATATATTTCACGTAAATATATATATATATATATATATATATATATATATATACACGTAGTCATTCATTCAGGAATGCCACTAATACCAGCTATAGTCACAGTTAACCTAATAACTCCAAGACAATAGGGAAATCTTGCTCATAACGAATATCGATCATGCTCATAACAATTATCGTGAGATTTACTCACCTCGAAACTGTCACTACGTCTTCACACCACTAAACTACTTACAGAACGCACTCTGTCAAGCACCTAAGGAAATCACAGCCTTGATTCAGTCAACAAATCACAAATAATTAAAATTCGAATCCCCAAATCGAACCACAATCCCAAAGTAATGCCAATTGAGGTGAAACCACATCCGAGACCTCCCAAAGTCTTCGGAATACTTCCACGATCGATATGACCAAACCACAAGTTGATTAGATGCTCGAATCCTCACGGATCGAATAAATCAAACGGTCCAAAACCGTAAAAATCATAACAAATTCATACTAACTCCAAAAATTGCGTATTATATATTGAAACGCTCGTATCGACAAGTAGAAGATATATAATACCAGAAACAATCCCTTACATGGCCAGAACACTGTCAGAACGCCACCACAGGCCGTGGCGCACCGCCGCTAGCCAAAACTTAATATTTCACAAAACTCCCAACATCAAAGATTTTTTTCTCAGCATGCTTATCAACTTTCATAACTAGCATGAAGTCAGAATCGAAGTAAAAATGGTCGAAAACTACCTCGCAAGCCGTGAATCACTATTCAATCCGAGTTGAACAAATTTCCACGTGAATCGATCCAACCCAACCCCAATGATCGAAAGAGGAGGCTGCAGCGAGCTTAACATAAGAAGGATGAAGCCGTGGCGTCGCTGGAGCTGCGTTTTCCGACCGGGTTAGAAATCACCAAACTTCTCCGCTTTGCTGCACCGCACACGGTGAATATCGCCGCTAGAGGATGCCACAGAGACGACCGGAGCAAGGAGGCGAGTCGATCTAGAAAGTTTCACTGCCGGAGATAGCCGGAAAGGTCGGGTCGGATTTCCGGGTTCGGGTCGGGTCAGTCGAGGGTGAGGAGAGAGAACGGAGAGTTTTCAGAGTTTCCAGAAATGGAAATGTAAAAATGAAAATAGTAAGTTTCCGAAAATGGAAACTCCTATTTATAGAACTTTCCCAAAACTTTCGCAAACCATAACTTGCACAAACGAACTCCTATTTTCGCGTTCCACATGTCCACAAACTCGTATCGACGCGGTCTACGACTTTCATGAAGGAAATTTTCAGAGAATCCCGACATATAAAAAGTCAACCTTCGCGCCCTCCTAAAACCATACTTTTCGAATAACAATTCGTCCGAAACGCTTCTGCTCCATCCACGAGCCACGAAATTATCCAATAACCACTAATTAAATTCCGAAAAATCCTCGAAAAATAATAAAGAATTTCTGGGGCACTACAGTCAAAGCCAATTTTTTTTTTTTTTTAACTTTGTCAAGGGGAACCCAAAGGCTTCCTAGGCCCAAGATAAACCCCTTCGGCGCATGTGAAATACTCCAACTTATTACCAAGAATCCCAACTCTACAAATATGATACGCTAATACCTAAAGTTTTATTTTGATATTGATGACATGTCTCCGTCCAATTTTTGTGACGGCTCCGTTAAAAAACTGATGTGGCAAACACGTATCACACATGCGATATTTTTATCAAGGCTAGAATAGTCTTTCACTACTAACTAATTAAAAAGAAAAGACAAAGCATGAAGCATGAACAGAGCTCCATCTCTCTCTCTCTCTCTCTCTCTCTGTGTACTATAACCTTTTATTCGTTTACTGTTAGTAAAAGATAATTTTACTTCTTGGGGTTCTGTTTACAGTTTAGAGGACGTAGAGTTGACTTTTTCTTTGACCTAACAATTTTGAAAAATTTCTTGTGGAATACATTAAACCAAGTTTAGTGACACGAAGTTTGCCCGAATCAGAGTTCGTACGAAAAAGTTATGACCAAAAACCTGAGTTACTATTTTGGGCCTTTGTGCATATAAAGGGGGTTACTATTTTTAGAAAGCTAGAAGAGCCATTTCAGCTCCAAAAATCGAAACCTAAACCGCGACCCAGATTTCAGTTTGACCTGGAAACTGGATCCCACGGTTTGTCCGTCGTCGGACTGCCTCTAAGCTCGCCGCCGGCAGCAAATTGACCCTCTCTTCCTCCTCCTTCAACCGATGTAAGTATCCTTAGTTGAAAAGCTTCGAATCAAGAGTATAGAAGAAAGATTGTTCAGTTCGGTGCCTCGCCGGATTTTCGAATGGATTTATGATTTCTGGTATTTTCTAGTCGGGAATCTTGGTGGGTTTTGATGCTTGGGTGGTGCTAATCATCTTGCAGCTCAGTTTGACCGAAGGAGGGAGAATCAAACTAGTGCAGTTGGGATTTCGCCGGATTTCTTTCGGGCAGTTTTCCGGCCAACCTAGCTATTTTGAATTGGTTGTTGTTGCAGGTACAAAAGTTGTTGAATATGTTGTGGGGATTAATTTGATGTAGGTGGTGTGGCCAGAATTGGACTTTGGTGATGTGGCCCGTGAAGCCCACACCTCGCCACTGGTGGTGGCGCGTGCAGTTGTGTTAAAACCTCTATTTTGATTTAAAAATTTTAGTTAGTGATTTTGAGTGCCACACTTTTGTGAGATCTCAGAATTTTGGTTTCCTTTTTTTGAAACGAAAATTAATTTTTGAGCTATTTTTAGTTGAGTTTCTATTGGTTTTAAACTATTTATAGCTTTAAAAAATTATTCAAATTTTTGGTTTGTCAAAATTTATCTTTCGAGCTGTAGGATTAAATTAGACGTCGTTACGAGTTCGCAGGAACTTTTGGATGATTTTTCGAACACCCGAGATTTTTTTTTTTTTTTGAAGTTGGTATTATCCAAAAATATATAATTAAAAATAGAAATTAGAGGCAGTTTAATCTGGAGCATCCATTTTAATTACCGTTTGATCTCATCCGTCAGATTTGACTATATATAAGTTGGATCAGCTCGAGAAGCAGGAGATCACAGCCCAGATAGACTTGGTCTCGACCAGTTTCCTTCCGGCGACACAACCTGACCTATTCTCCAGTTTATGGCCACCTGACAACGTCAGACCGGCGTCGCGAATCAGAGCCCAGTATTCCCTGCTCCGAACGATCGGCGATAGAGGTAGGAAGAAGCCTGAAAGCTTCTCAGGTTCACTGGCAAATTCTTTGATTCCGGCCGAGTCATGGTGTCAAACCTATATCAGAAGCTTCCTCTCGACGTCAGCAACGTTTCTATGGTGTTGGTTTGCTGAGATGATGAGCCAAAATAGAGAATCGAAGAGGAGAAGATGTTTTAGTTTTCCGGCGAGTTTCCATGTTTTCCGACGACCTTTGGTTTCAACTCAAGTATCAAAGTTCGTGTACTTGTCGAGCTCTACCTCTCAGTATAATTGAAATTGAATTTGGTTGAGATTTGAAGGTTTTGATATTTTGGGCACGTCAGCTACCGTGTATGGCTACTGTGCACGGCGGTGATTTGGTCTTTTTGGCCGTTTCTAATGGTTTTGATCGTCACTTTGTTCCTTGGTAGCCTAATTAATTGAAGATTTAAATGGAATTCTAGAGCGATTGAAGTAGTGTTGGTATTGTGCTCTAGTACTATTGTTCTAGTAGTATTGGAACTATGTTGTTATTGATTTGTTTGGTCTTCCTTTGTTGATTTCCAACCTTGATGCAGTCCAAAGAACAAATTGAAGTGATTATGATTGAATGAAATTTGAAATATTGAACATGGAGAAGTTTGGTGATCGGAAGGTTAAACAGAGTTGTCTAGAGAGTATGAAAATAGTACATATCTTTATTCAATATTGGCTATCCAAAGTAATCGACAAGGAGAAAATAATTACTTTTCGACATGAGTATCGAATGATTACTAGCAATCCTTACGAGCAATGGGAAGCATCACATTTTGAAGCACGATCCTTTGTGGATAGTTGACGGAGCGTATCGAGGTTATGAAGAAGTTGGTAATGAATATAGTTCTGAATGACGATTACTTTGATATAGTAAATTTTTGAGGATTTGGGTGTTAGTAATTTGAGGATTTGAATGCTTTCTATTTCAGACTAATTAATCGTATTATTTGAAGTACTTCGGTGACTGCAATTGAATAAGGATTCGATTCAACGATTGAATGATTATCAGCAGTCCTAAAAGCAGAAAGATACGGATTTCAAAATGCGAGTTGCAGTGTTATAAACTTTGAGCAGCATCTAAAGTAAAGCTTGGATTCCAGGTAGGGTCTCTCAAGGAACCTTTTCTATTTAAAATGTTAAATAGCATTATAATGGAAATCGGTGAATTGTGTGTCATTGCTTGACTTAACTCTCGGATGTTATCGCTTTGTATAGTTGATTAGTTACTTGTTAAAATGTTATCGCTTTCTCTAAAAGCATGTGTTGGTTATCAAATTACTAGTTTTGGTATTCAAATTGGCATACATAATGCATAGAGAGGAATTAAGAGTATGTATTTGAAAGTGGTGTATGTGGAAATATGTGAGAGTTTGATGTTGAGATCGAAATGAGATTGAAAAGAAATGAATCTTTTTGTGTAGTTGAGTTTGACGTCATGAGGTGTTCAGGATCTATGTTCAGCCCACAAGTGCACATTGAGGGAAAGTATGCCTTTTCAACCAAGAGTGTTGATAAAAAGATCTCATCGGGTTTCCGGTCTGAAGATCATGAGCAAACAAGATGACTAACAAAAGGGATATGTGGATTAAGTTCTTATTGGTTGTAATAGGTTGTTAGATCATATGTTTGAAACATCTAGGGCCACCCCTCGGTAGGTAAAATGCAAGGTATAGGACCTGTAGGCTCTCTTGTTTATAAGATATGGACTAACAGGTACTTAAGTGAAGTTCATAATTTGACATACATGCATCATTTATTATTGTTAATAAAGAATTGGTTGATAATTTGTTTGTGTAACGTAGTTAAGAATAACCTAAAGAGGTTTGGCCCTACTAAGCGAAAGCTCACTACTATAGATTTTACTTTGTTCAGGGCGTTTGGCACTTTTATCGAGAAGACTAAGCGAGACGTTATTTCTATTTGTGAGAATTGAAAAGGATTATAGAAGACAAGAGCGAGTTAGATTTGAGAGCGAGATGTAATTTCTCTTTAATTGAGTTTTGTTATTTCAAATGTTACATTTTGACGATTTCTGAAAATGTATTTGGTATTGTTTTTATTTTGGTTTTACTTTTCTATCGTTGACACTACGAATTAGGCGTTAGGTACCAAATCTCACCTCCAACTAGTTTGGGGCGTCACAACTTTATTGTACGAGATTCGAATTTTTAGATATTGATCAGAGAGTGTTAATAATGAGACTATTAGTTATTTATTTTCATGTTGTGAATTTGAGTTTGGTTGTTATCCTTAGAGGATTGGAGAATGTCAAAAGAGGATTGGGAAATGTTAAATCGACGAGAATCTTGAATTACGGGTATTAAGGTTCCTAAATTGCAAAGGCCGGGTTTAGGGGAAATTATAAGTGAATTGGGTTTATTAATTTTTAAAGTATTTATCGATTTTAAATTTTTTTCCTTTTATTATTTATTCGCTGCCAACATGTACAGTACATAGTGAGCCCTTGAGTGAGGAAGATCCCAACAGGCAGCGGGCATAGTTGTGAAGCTTGCCAGTGAGTGGACATTTGATTTTAATTAAATTATGTATGCAGCACTGATTTTCGAGCATGAATTTATTTCGAGATTTAATATATTTGAATCATTATGATTTTATCGTTTATCGAAAAATTGAGTTTTTCAGCATGACATGATTAGGAGACATTTGTATATGTTGTGTTGTTGCATGCATGCATTACCTGGTTGGCAGTACCCTACAGGTAATAGTTTGGTCAGCAGTACTCTCCTGAAAATATACTGGTCGGCAGTAGCCTCTAGAATATAAATTTCGGTCGGCAGTACCCTCCATTGCTTCATCTGGTTGGTAGTACCCTCTAGATGGCATGAGGTAGTTAGTCGCAGTACCCTCTAACTATTTGTGGTTAGTCGGCAGTACCCTCTAACCACCGCCTCCTAGATTTCGGTCGGCAGTACCCTCCGATGCATTATCTAGTCAACAATACCCTTCAGATGACATGAGATGACTAGACGGCAGTACCCTCTAGTCATCGAATGTTTTTGTACTTGAGCTGTTGACTTTAGAAAGGATGAATTTAAATGATTATTTAATTGTACTGCATGTCGGATTTAAAGATAAAAAAATGGGAAAGCATTCACCTTATTTTAATTTCTTAGTTAGTTCCTTTATTTTCGTCCACTCACTCTAACAGTTTTTAAATGTTTTTTCCTGGGCTTTTCGGTTCTTCAACTTCTCAGATTTCAAATTTTCCGAGGTCGAGTGTAAATGCGTTGAGTTATAAGATCCACCACTTTGTTTTGATTGTAGGTTATTACTTAACCTACTCCTATATTATATTGGCTTAATTTTATAGAATTGCTCTGATAACCAAACCTAAGCTGGGAGAATGTTAAGTACTTGAGAATATGGATGTTGTGGTTGTACTAAGATGAATTACTATCCGGAATGTGATATACTTGGAATGTATAAGTTGTTGTTATAATGTTGGTTTAACTTTTATGTCCAGGTTTGTTAATTGGGTAGTCCACTTTTAAGGGAAATTCGGCTAAATTTTTTGTATAACTTTACCTAAGATGGGCCCCGCAGGCCCGTTTCGGGTTTTAGGGTGAAATCGGGTTCGAGTTCTAAAACTCTCTCTCTCTCACTCTCCCAACTCCCATTTTCCTTCTTCTTCTTCTTTTTCACAACCCTCTGCAACTCCCAACACTACCTCCCACCCTAACTCACAATATCTCTTCTTCTTGCACTTTCAAACCAAATATTGTATATACTGCATCAATGATGGAGGAAACACACAAATGAGCCGATGCTTCATAATCCTCTTGAGCTGAGCTTCCTCACCTCCCTCAGACAGTGGAAGTGTCGAAACCAATGCATCAGACTACTTGGCTGCTTTGACAAGATCCGCGCTCATCAGCTTGGGGCATCACAAAATTGGTGGCACCATCAGTTGGATTCGGGTTTGGGTTGGGTTCGACGACACACTCTCCGGCCAAGTTCACTCCATCTTCAATGAACTTCGAGTGGTTAGTGTGGTTTAGATTAATAAACCCAGAAATTTGACCATAATATGGCTTGATTTAGAAAAGAGAAGGGGAAGCAGAAGAAGAAGAAGAGAGATTGCTCCTTAGGAAGATATGGTCAACTTGAAGAGATTGCTCCTCCATTCGCATTACTTCAATTCTCTAATAATGGCTTCCATTGTTGCATCTAAAGTTGTCACTTTGAAGCCCGCCAGAATCAAATTCAAAGCCGGCGGTGATGCCAGGGCTTGCCATTTGAAGCAGTGGTCACTGGTTTCGAGTACGGTTAGATCAGGTTGGAGCATTGGCCTTCAGTACAGATCCAAGAGCTCTTTTACTCCCTCCAATGGTGTGAAGGCTCATGTGGCCACACTTGAACAAGCAAGTACAGGAGTCAAGAGCAATCCAAAATGGATGGATGGATGGTTGAAATTTATGTAACTTTTATTATTATTTTTTTTTAAAGAAAGAAATAAAAAGGTAAATTGGTCATTTACCTTTTTTTTGTCTCCACATGCTTGTCACTTCAATTTTTTAACAGAGCCGTCACAGAAATTAGATTGGGGCATGTCATCGATTTCAAAATATGACTTCAGGTATCGCATTGATAGAGTTGTGAGTGTGAGTATCAAATTAACTTTGCCACCAAAGTTCAGGAACTGATAGTGAATTTTTCTTTTTCATTTATATTTGGTCTCTACTGAATATCATTTTTTGTTAAACAGGTGTTACATTTTAATTGTTTTTAACCTTGTGTTACTTTGTTATTCAGGCTACCGTAGAGGGTACTATTAACTTATTAAGCAATTACATAATGAAAAGGATTCAATTATATAGAAAGTGGTACTCTATTTTGCTTTGAACTTTAAGTACTTGAATGAGACACGGTATTCATTATATATTGCCCTATTGGCAAGATTTCAAATTTCTCCAAAGCTACTGAAATTTTTATTGAAATTTCCATAATTTTGAAGTACCGAAACGAAATTCATATGCTATATCATTTCCGTCAGGAGTTTCCTGGAATTTTCCTCTAAATTTCTAATTTCTGAAATATCTACACACACAAAATATATTTAAAAATTCACACCGAAATTTTGTCTGAAATTTCTTTAAAATTTATGTGAAATTTGTATTTCACCAACAATGAATTTTTTACTTCATACTGTCTTAAAGAAAATATGAAATTTTGATTATTTATTTTTTTATTTTTTGCAAAGAAGTTGAATACAACAAAAAACATTTTTTCTTTTATTTGCTACAAAGTTGAATGCTCCAAGCATAACTACAAAGTTGAATGCTCCAACCACAACATGATTCCCTTTTTGCTTCGTCTCAAATGTCGTTTGGTTCATACAATGAAATACCATATTGGATAATTTCACAACATCCGATATATGGATTGCATGTGGGAAGAGATCAACACACATACAATACCCATGTGATGAAATACCAAAATCATTTACAAAATTCATGTATTTGGAAGCAGTATTGTATAATACTAAATGGAAGCAGTTCAACCAACTAGATCGAAACCACATCATAGTAGCTTTTATATTTCTTTTTGTATTTGTTCATTTTCATTTACGGATTTTTGGTATTACGTCCCCCAACCCCCCACCCTGCTCCCGTTGTAATTTTCAAATTATTAGTATAAAAGTGGTGACGATCAAGCCTCCCACTGGGTTCCAGCCATAAAAAAAATGGTAAATCACATTCAAATGATCAATATACAGCACAATTATAATTACACATAGATAAAAACACTAATTTAGCAACCTACTACAGTACAAGTTAATTACTCGTCCATATTAAATATCAAAATTCTATTATATTAAATATCAAAATTCTATTATAATATATAATTTTAGAGAGGTTACACTGTAAATAGGTTTATTATAGATTAGTTTAGTCTATGAAAAAGTTTCATTCAAAAATATCATTTTATAAATGCAATTAATGTGATTTCTTTATTTTTAACCGAAATTTCCACCGAAATCGAAACTTTCTCCAAAATTTCCTTAAATTTGAAGTACTGAAATCGAAACCGAAACCGAAATTTGAATCCTTGCCCACTAGTCACCTCATTGAAATTTTTCTTGAAGAATTCTATCTTGTCAAGATCTTCCTTGAAGGATTTTCATCTTGTTGATATCTTCCTCAATGGGTTTCGGTCTATGATCAAAAGGATTTACCTTATCAAAATCTTTCTTGATGGGTTCCATTATACTTGGCCTCGACGAGATATCTTCTCCTTAATGAGATATCCTGTCCTCAACAAGATATACCCTCCTTGAAAAGATATCCCCTCCTCGATGAGATACCTCCTTATTGAGTTTTTAAAAATATTCTCAAAATTTTTACCTCACACTTCTGTTAATGCCCACAAATCAATTATTGGCATGAAAATTATGCACGATACAACCCCATGCTGGCACAGTTCTCTGCAAACAGAGGGAAAAAATTGCTCACAATATTGAAATTGAAAAGCTTGTGAAATCTCCATATATGCACATGTATATGAGAGAGAGAAAGATACAAAAGCAGCATGAAAAGAGACGACAACCAAATAGGATTGTAAATTATTTAAAAATTAAAGGAGATCCAACTACTGATTTTGGAGGTATGAATAGAAAAAGAAAAAGAAAAAAGACTTTCATTGATTTTATTGGATGATGGGCATTATGGAAAAATTAGAGAGGTGTAGATAGTATATTGATAATTTATAAAAGTAAGTTGGATGTCTAGCTATTATATGAGGAGGTCTAAATGTCAAATTTTGAATATGAGAATAGAATCTCCCTTTCAGTTTTCTTTTGATGGATCAGTGAGCTATGAGTTTGAATAAAAGAATGGCAATACAAAGTATACAATACACCCAGTATAGTAAGACCTTATGTTTGGCAACTCACCCTCTCTCACTCTTTGGCAAGTCGGCAAAGTTACTACTGTTTCTACAACTCCTCACCTCTTGGGTCTATTTGTATTGCGAAATGTGTTTGACCATCCTCGGGGTGGTTGTAAAAGTAGAGAAGAAAAATATGCATATACATGAGTGTTCGATCACCACTTGATGCTCGTGTTGTCCATGTCGTCATTGCAATATTGAAATTTACTGATGGACCTAAACAAAAGCTTTATTAAAGTATGGTTGGTCTTTCCCTCACTTCATTAAAGTTTTTCTTTCAAAGAGAGAAAAAGCAATAGAATTCATTTTCAGAAATTATAATTCTTATGATTTTATGAAGATGCAAGTAGAGGTACAATGATTTACCAAAAAAAAAAAATGTAGAGGTACAATGACACATCCATCGAAACAATACCGTCAACGTAATTTAAATGACATATATAAGAGGCACATTCAAATATCTCAAAAACAACGACAGCCACACACAAAGAAAGTGAGAAACGCATGCAATTGAGAATAACTAGCTTAGCCAGTAAACTTCACTTATGCCAGTTCACCCGAATGTTGTTCGCCGAGCTCCACGAGGTGAGAAACAAAGCGATAATAGCTATCCCAAAAGCCAAAAGTCTCCAGGGGTTAGAAAACTTTTCAATCTTGAGTAAAGCCAACCATGTATACCGTCTCAGTTGGTAACGATCATTCACCTGCTTGCAAAGAGCACTATAGTAGAATTTGTTGTGCGAGAATTTGTTGTGCGGGATGTCCTTGTAAAGGTTGCTGAAGAACTTACAACCATCTTCGTCACTCATCAAGTTACCTATTACTTTTTGCTTGCAAAGTAATTCCATATCTTCCTTTGAAGAGATGAGGTTATCCATAAAGATGGCATAAGATGTAACGTCGTTTGAATAACCATGGTAGCATTGCTCGATTGCAATGAGGTTCCTGAATAATGTTTCCGATGACATTCCAACGTTTAGCAGTGGAATCTTAAGAATCCCATTCCTGAAACACCCGCCCGTTTCGAAATGGATGTCCATTATGCTCTCCTTTTCTACGCTTTCGAATTTAATATCTGCCTTTGAGAGAGCGGTTGCCGTACGAATTTGATGTGAATCTGGGTCAATGGTAGCTTCATGAACAACTTTATTGTTTCTCTCGTGTTTGTTCCCAGAGTCAACTTCATGTTTTTCAGGGTTGGACATAGATTCTTTTCCAGCCGCTTTGGTCCCTGATGGAATTACTATGGAATTTCTTACCAGATCAAGTATGTGCAGATAATCAGCATCACAAAAACACTTGTTTCTGCGGAGATGCTTATTATAAGATGAGCAACTTTGCTTCAATGATGGTAGCATGCTGAAGGCTTCAAGGATGAGAGTAGAGAGGAAGGCTTGATTAGGGTATTCTTCAATGATAAGGCTATACAAACTGTGGATAACAAACCAAGGTAATTGATTTTCTAGGAGCAAAATGTCATGGCATAGGAAATGAAACATACAGTCCATGTTGAACACTGGGTCATCAAAGGCCCTGAGTTTCGGATCGTTACACTTCCGAAACAGTTGAATTAGGAAGCAACCGTCAACTATCATCATCTTGATGAACTCTTCAGAGGAAATATGATCATCAAGTGGTTCTGCATAAAAAGCACGCGCTCGTTGATCAAATTCGCCTTCATTCTTTTGATCTGAGAGCTTAATGACTTCTGCAGTCAACTCTTTCAAAGTTTTCTTCATACCCATGAGAATTTCTTTCAAATAGCTAGCTTTCACTCGTTCCATGAGTTGGAAATATTTTTCGCCATTGCCTTCTTTGCCTCCTTTACCTTCCTCCTTGCCTCGATAACTATGAAAAGGTCCGATTGATACAACGTCAGGTGTATATGCTGCTGGATTTTGTCTCCAGAGCACGTTAGGAACTCTGAAGATGCATTTCTTGCATTTCTTGCTTTTCTCGAGGTCATCGATAATATCGATAACTGTATGATCTCTACCACTTCTATGATTTGCGGACATGAGTGCTATTACTGATCAATCCCCAACTAATCAGTTGGATCTCCTGAAAAGGTTGAAACAAGTTGCAATTAATGGAGCATATAATCAAATTATGTAGAAATGAAAACGAAATTAATAAAATACAAATTGCATGTAATGAGTATATATACACCATACCTAGCTAGCAATGAAAAAAGAAAACATTACTATATACTGTACCTAGCCGAGGAAGGGTTGAGAGAGAACTTTGCAGTAGATCAGTGGTGAGGAGGGGAATCTATAGATATTGATTGGGTTTGGTTTGGGTTAGAGTGGCTTTTGCAGCAAACCAGTTCCTTTTATAACAGGATGGATGGATCTACAAATTAATTCTAGACTGATGAGGAAGTTGTTGTAAGTATCTGTTGTTTAGTTAGGCATTGAATAATTGAAGTTAAGTTGATCAATACATGCAGCTGCGAAGGCCTCGAAAACGTGACTAAAAGTCTGCTTCTTTAATAGTCGAATTAATTACTCTTCTGTACTAGAAACTATATTCTAAGCCGATTGTCTGTGTTAAAAATTTTACTGATGTGATCGTAAAAAAATTATTGACCAGCACTAGCACCGTAACTTTCATAATAATTTAGAGATTTTTTTTTAATTATTTTTGCAGGTTGTCTGTGTAAAAAAATCCAGTTTCATAAAAAAAATTAATTGGTAGGGCTATCAAATTCTTTTTTAAGAAGTTGGTAGGGCCATCAATATTAATCACACTACTATCATAGCATGGAAAAGTGGCAAGTGACGTTGGGTTGTGACGCACGAGGGAACAAAAATGATCACAAAGGCAAATGCCACCTGTTCAGATCAAAAATTTAGGTGGCGGTTCAAAGAACACGTGATAATGTCAAGTGCAATCAGAATCATTGAATATGTGGGACAATTGTTTCGTACCCTAATGGCCTACTTAATGATGATGTAAACTTTATCTGTTGCTTAATATATGCAATTAATTCTTCTCAAAAAAAAAAAAAAAAAAAAAATGGCCTACTAGGCTGGTCCATATTGATTAATGTTAGCTTAATCACATTTTAAAATATCACCTGCAAATTCTTCTTCATCAAAAAAATAATAATATCACCTCCTTTCAAAAAAATAAAAAAAATATCACCTAAATTTTTTTCAATCTGATTGGCAGAGCTTCCTCCTTCTTTCTAGACTCTTCAATAATAAAAAAAAATAACATTGATGTCCGCATTTTCATTGTTCTTCTCTCTTTGACGGTGATGATCTTTGTCAATTTGTGTTGGAGGATTACATTTGTCACGCCCCTGATTTTTACACAAATAAAAATCGATATATATAACCCCATAATTATATATGCGTGAACGTTCAGTCATCAATACAAATACCTGGAACATCTTTCCCTTAAAACAAGTACATACTGATGCCCTGAACTAATCCAAGTTAATATACACTCGCTCAACAGAGTTATATATTAAATAAGTTTACGAATTAAGTTGCCATCACAAAATAAAACGTAAATACTCCTCAGAGTTCACTATAAAGCAGAAGTCATAACAATGGCAAAGCCAGATCAAATTTGCTTGCTACTAGTTCTGCTGCCAACAAGATAACTTAGCTTCAGCCACGATTTCCCTGACCTGCAAGGTTAACCCCTACACCGTTTGAATAGTGCACCGGGTTGTCACACAACAAACCCGGTAAGCTTTTGCAAGCCCGTATGAGTAACTCAAAATAACTCACACCAAATTACGAGATAAAAGCCCGCACAACTCACGCCAACACGAGGAAAACCTTTCGACTCGAGAATAAGGAAAACATACCATGCTTCCCAAAACAATACTCTTTCCCAAAAAGGAAATCACAAAAGCCACACCGTGACAAAATCATATAAATCGTTAACATCACAATTCAAATATGATTAATCGATCCAACCTGGATAAAACACATACGCACATCAATCATACCTATCGTTACCCAACAAATAGCATATGATTCTTAGTCCAACCTGGATAAAATACGTACCCAGGAGTCATAAGTAACCTACTTAGATCCATGAGGTACCATGGCAGACATACTAGCGCTCTAGCTTATCGTAACCACTCGCCCGGCTAACTGCGTGATTCCTTATTTCTTGCCTTAGTCACTATCAGCGATCTGTCACCATCTGTGACATATGATCCTCAGACCCCATCAAATCTTGGAATTAACCATTGGTCACCATCTGCGACTTGTCACCATATGTGACATATAGAATATGATTCACAAGTCCTCCCAGGACATTTAAAAGAAAGAATCCCCGAAACTCTCTTTTAAAGAAACACGTACTCATGAGCATCAGATAGCTCTCCACTAACCCCATGATGTACCAACAACAAATCAGTCCAACCTAGACACACAACACATCAACACAGATTCACCACGAAGCCACTAATACATGAATACGTATGTGTATATATATATATCCCATAATATATATATGTACACACATAGTCATTCACTCATAAATGCAACAAATACATGAATACATATGTATATATATATATATCCCATAATATATATATGTACACACATAATCATTCACTCAGAAATGCAACCAATACATGAATACATGTGTATATATATATATCTCATAATATATATATGTACACACATAATCATTCACTCAGAAATGCCACAATACATCTATGGTAACTAGGCACATAACACAGATAAATCATTGGTCACCATCTGCAACCTATCACCGTCTGTGACTCTTGGTTTTCATACCCCGTCTGGTCTTAGAACCAACCGTTGGTCACCATCTGCGACCCATGCTTTTCAGACCCCATCTGGTCTCAAGTCAACGTTAAGTAAGTCACACCTGACCTAAAAACGTTACGACCATCTAGTTCTGGCTTTCCCATCCCTGCTCACCATCTGTGACCCTTGGTACAAGGACCAATACATTTAAAATAAGTCACGCTTGACTCAAAAATGTAACATCAAACTCAATGCTTTTCAAACAATAGAAAACATCTTTTTCCACAATATTGTTTCTATGAAAAGTCCCATTCAACAATAATATGAACCCATCATGCATATTATTCATCACACATCATCCACAAGAATATATATATATTTCACGTAAATATATATATACGTAGTCATTCGCTCAGGAATGCCTACTAATACCAACTATAGTTTGCAGTTAAATAATTAACGCCAAAACAATAATGGTAATTCTGTTCATAATGAACCTTGTGAGATTACTCACCTCGAAACTCCTGCTGCGTCTGCAATACAGAACAAGGCAGCCACACCACAAAACAATCGTTCAGGGATACCTCGTCAAGTACCTAATCACAATCGGTTTCCACTTAGTAACAATTCATAAACGATTTAAGTCCAAAACCCCTGTTTTGAACTAAAATCCCCAAAGTGACGCCAATCGAGGCGAAACCCCAATGTCTCCGGAATACTTCTACGATCGATATGCCAAAACCACAAGTCGATCGGAAGCTCGAATCCTCACGGATCGAAACATCAAACGGTCCGAAACCGTAAAAATCATAACATGCTCATACGATCTCCAAAAATTACAAACAATATATCGAAATGCTCGTATCGACGAGTAGATCGAACTCAAGAATAGAAACTATCCCTGAGGTGGCCGGAAACCGCCGGAAAACACCACCACAGTGGCGGCACCGCCGCCGGACCAAAGTCAGAATTTGACAAAACTCCCAACACCAAAGTTCTTCATCTCAACTCCAATTTAAACTTTCATAACTAACACAAAGTCTAAATCATAGCCGTTTGGCCAGAATTTACCTCGCAACATCTGAAATTCGATGAACCCTAGAATTTCAAAGCTTCGATTCGTCCTCCACAAGTGAAATCGTCCCAAGCCGCTTTGGGAGAAGCATCAACGTCTTATGGGCTTCAAAAGCCCTCAAGAAACACTGGCAAAGGTGGCCGGAATCTCCGACTCTGATCAAGGCGATTTGCAGCTCCACCGTGCGACTTCTCGGCCTTGTAGCGTCGTGCACAGGTCTACCCACATAGTGAAACTTCACAGGGTGCTAGATGGGAGTGAGGCGAAGAGATAGGAAGAAGAATCTCGTCGATTGGTGGCCGGAGGAGGGAGAACGAGCTCGGCGAAGATGGCTGCTCGGGAAAACTCGGGGGAGAGGAGAGAGAAAAAATCCTTCCCAAAATGGAAATCTGATTTTATGAATAATTTTCCGGAAAAATCCCATATATACTAAAATGGAAACTTTTTCCGACGGCCATAACTTCCTCATACAAACTCCGATTTCCACGTTCCACATATACACGAACTCGTATCGACGCGCTCTACAACTTTCGTGAAGGAAGTTTTTGGAGAATCTCAACGTATCAAAAGTCAACCTTGAAACCCCCCTAATTCCACACTTTACGAATAAAAATTCGTCCGAAACACTTCCGCTCCGTCCACGAGCCACGAAATCGTCCGATACCCATAATTTAAATTCCGGAAAATCCTCGGAAAATAAATACGAATTTCTGGGGCATCACATTCTACCCCCCTTAAAGAAATTTCGTCCCGAAATTTAAACGTACAACTCCAACAAGTACGGATAAATCATCCCCACATTATTCTCATTCCTCAACAACCTGTTCTTGTCTCACTGTACAACATACCTAGATCAACAACAGATACATGTACCCTACCTAGTATCACAGCACTAGGAATCTTTACCACACCGCTCGGTGGTAACCCAATCATTTCATGGATCTCATCCTCGTACACTATCCAACAAAGACTCTGTGACTGCAGCACTACACACAGATCACAAAAGAGTCCAGAATCCTGTTATCACAACAGTATCTACATCATATCGTCAATAATGCAAACCTTGCATTACAAGAATTGAAAATGAAACCTTCATTTCAACTCACCTCGAACCTATGCATCACAACTTAATAAGTGTCTACCCAACCTGGAAACACAAAATCAAGCTATGGTCTGGCCCCGCCTGACCCGCACACACATCATCACCTGTCATTGTAATCACAATCAAAGTGGCCTCTACTACCACAACAATGAAAGATGCCTCACCCCACAAACCACACTCAAAGTCTAACTTTAGACAACAGGGAAAACCCAACACAACACAACACATGGAAAGAAGTACACAACTATCACACATTATTCTAACACACAAGCAGAATTAGATAAGGTACCTTCTTATCCTCACACACATCAGCTTGAGGAAACCATGCAACCATGATTCCTACTAACATTCTATATCCTTTCCACTGAAAGGACAACATAAATCACCACTGTGATAATGTTCTATTTGCTAACTTAACCATCAAGAAGCAAATCAAGTCTCATCTAGACAATAAAAGAAGAATACTCAAGGAATTCTCCTATAATTACATACTTATGAGTCTCCAGTAACCTCGACCGTTACTCCCATAAACTACCATGGCAACAGACAAGAACTCTAACTGACATCGTAACCACTCGTCCGGCCAAGGACGTGATTACCGATAACATGCCTTTGTCACCATTTGTGACCATCTGTGATTCAATCTCGATCACCATCTGAGATCAGTCACCGTCTATGACTCAATATATCACCATCTGTGATCAGTCACCGTCTGTGACTCAATATATCACCATATGTGATCAGTCACCGTCTGTGACTCAATATATCACCATCTGTGATCAGTCACCGTCTGTGACTCAATATTAATCACCATCTGTGATCAGTCACCATTTGTGACTCAATATATCACCATCTATGATCAGTCACCGTGTGACTCAATATATCACCATCTGTGATCAGTCACCATCTGTGACTCAATATCGATCACCATCTGTGATCAGTCACCATCTGTGACTCAATATATATCACCATCTGTGATCAGTCACCACCTGTGACTCAATATCGATCACCATCTGTGATCAGTCACCATCTGTGACTCAATATATATCACCATCTGTGATCAGTCACCACCTGTGACTCAATATCGATCACCATCTGTGATCAGTCACCATCTGTGACTCAATATATCACCATCTGTGATCAGTCACCTCAACCTAGACACGATGTACACATAGCTCACACCTACGGCCATCAATTCCATAATCTTCCATATCGTGCCTACATAAGTCAACTGGTGACTACAGCCTCATGCTTAGATTCTTAACTAGCGTTCCATTACACAAATTCAATCAAACAAGACTTCCTCAAGAAATGTTTGATGCCATTCTAACGCCCTACGGCGAATCCTAAACCACACTTATTCCCTCCCCACTAGGAGCCTTTGTCATCAACATGACATCAAAGGTGAAAACAATGAATCACCTTTCTATCCTCACACAGAGCACAATCGTCACCACTATGGTCTTCAAGATAAATCAAGCCAATAATCAATCAAATCAAGAAGAAAACAAGGCAATCACAATTCAAAACAAGCAAAACAATTCATAGTAACCCCTGCATATAATTTAGTTCAGGAGGTCACATTAAGTCAAACAATTCAAGTCAAAGTAGTCATCGTAATCCCACACTCTGACGTCTGTAGGTAGCCCCGACCATCACAGCAGTCCTCTCGATTATTGTTAACTTAATAACAATTCAGCTCCGCTACCAAGCTGTCATCCCATTGATCATCACATAGATTCATTGCTAGTCATCACATAGATAGCAATCATCACACAGACTCCCTTTTTCAACTGCTCCCAGCCTCGAAATCTCCTTAGCCAACCTCGACAAACGAGTGGCATCCACAACTTCCACCACGGGTGGAACAGGCAGCTCCACATTCAATGCCTCGATATCATTCTCAAACATCTCCTCAACATGAGGAAGAATCCTGCCCCTACCTCTGGCCCTACCCCTGCCTCTGGGTCTACCTCGATCCCTAGCTTTGCTTCCTTGTGAATCCGTCACCTAAGGAGCATAGCAACATGTGATTAACATTTGTACAACTCCCAACTACAAGTATGAGTCAACGTTATGACTAAATCAACCACATCACTACGTCAGAAGATACAATTCTATCCCCTACGTAAACAAGAGTCAAATCTAAAGGCCCTCACTCCTCAAAAGATTATAACTCCTAGAAGCTACTCTAAGCTATACACTTTGTTCACTGAGCCAACACTACCCTGAAGACTCACATTCCAACTCTCACTGCATACCCAATGACTATATCAATACCGAAGAGCATCAGATGGGGATCCGCTGCAGACGGGCCATCACTCGAGGAGTATTGATTGTCACCAAATATGCACCTTACGCTCTGATACCAATCTGTCATGCCCCTGATTTTTACACAAATAAAAATCGATATATATATATAACCCCATAATTATATATGCGTGAACGTTCAGTCATCAATACAAATACCTGGAATATCTTTCCCTTAAAACAAGTACATACTGATGCCCTGAACTAATCCAAGTTAATATACACTCGCTCAACAGAGTTATATATTACATAAGTTTACGAATTAAATTGCCATCACAAAATAAAACGTAAATACTCCTCAGAGTTCACTACAAAGCAGAAGTCATAACAATGGCAAAGCCAGATCAAATTTGCTTCCTACCAGTTCTGCTGCCAACAAGATAACTCAGCTTCAGCCACGATTTCCCTGACCAGCAAGGTTAACCCCTACACCGTTTGAATAGTGCACCGGGTTGTCACACAACAAACCCGGTAAGCTTTTGCAAGCCAGTATGAGTAACTTAAAATAACTCACACCAAATTACGGGATAAAAGCCCGCACAACTCACGCAAACACGAGGAAAACCTTTCGACTCGAGAATAAGGAAAACATACCATGCTTCCCAAAACAATACTCTTTCCCAAAAAGGAAATCACAAAAGCCACACCGTGACAAAATTATATAAATCGTTAACATCACAATTCAAATATGATTAATCGATCCAACCTGGATAAAACACATACGCACATCAATCATACCTATCGTTACCCAACAAATAGCATATGATTCTTAGTCCAACCTGGACAAAATACGTACCCAGCAGTCATAAGTAACCTACTTAGATCCATGAGGTACCATAGCAGACATACTAGCGCTCTAGCTTATCGTAACCACTCGCCCGGCTAACTGCGTGATTCCTTATTTCTTGCCTTGGTCACTATCAGCGACCTGTCACCATCTGTGACATATGATCCTCAGACCCCATCAAATCTTGGAATCAACCATTGGTCACCATCTGCGACCAATCACCATCTGTGACATATGATCTTCAGACCCCATCTGGTCTCAGATCAACCATTGGTCACCATCTGCGACTTGTCACCATATGTGACATATAGAATATGATTCACAAGTCCTCCCAGGACATTTAAAAGAAAGAATCCCCGAAACTCTCTTTTAAAGAAACACGTACTCATGAGCATCAGATAGCTCTCCACTAACCCCATGATGTACCAACAACAAATCAGTCCAACCTAGACACACAACACATCAACACAGATTCACCACGAAGCCACTAATACATGAATACGTATGTGTATATATATATCCCATAATATATATATGTACACACATAGTCATTCACTCATAAATGCAACCAATACATGAATACATATGTATATATATATATATATATCCCATAATATATATATGTACACACATAATCATTCACTCAGAAATGCAACCAATACATGAATACATGTGTATATATATATATATCTCATAATATATATATGTACACACATAATCATTCACTCAGAAATGCCACAATACATCTATGGTAACTAGGCACATAACACAGATAAATCATTGGTCACCATCTGCAACCTATCACCGTCTGTGACTCTTGGTTTTCGTACCCCGTCTGGTCTTAGAACCAACCGTTGGTCACCATCTGCGACCCATGCTTTTCAGACCCCATCTGGTCTCAAGTCAACGTTAAGTAAGTCACACCTGACCTAAAAACGTTACGACCATCTAGTTCTGGCTTTCCCATCCCTGCTCACCATCTGTGACCCTTGGTACAAGGACCAATACATTTAAAATGAGTCACGCTTGACTCAAAAATGTAACATCAAACTCAATGCTTTTCAAACAATAGAAAACATCTTTTTCCACAATATTGTTTCTATGAAAAGTCTCATTCAACAATAATATGAACCCATCATGCATATTATTCATCACACATCATCCACAAGAATATATATATATTTCACGTAAATATATATATACGTAGTCATTCGCTCAGGAATGCCTACTAATACCAACTATAGTTTGCAGTTAAATAATTAACGCCAAAACAATAATGGTAATTCTGTTCATAATGAACCTTGTGAGATTACTCACCTCGAAACTCCTGCTGCGTCTTCAATACAGAACAAGGCAGCCACACCACAAAACAATCGTTCAAGGATACCTCGTCAAGTACCTAATCACAATCGGTTTCCACTTAGTAACAATTCATAAACGATTTAAGTCCGAAACCCCTGTTTTGAACTAAAATCCCCAAAGTGACGCCAATCGAGGCGAAACCACATCCGAGACCACCCAATGTCTCCGGAATACTTCTACGATCGATATGCCAAAACCACAAGTCGATCAGAAGCTCGAATCCTCACGGATCGAAACATCAAACGGTCCGAAACCGTAAAAATCATAACATGCTCATACGATCTCCAAAAATTACAAACAATATATCGAAATGCTCGTATCGACGAGTAGATCGAACTCAAGAATAGAAACTATTCCTGAGGTGGCCGGAAACCGCCGGAAAACACCACCACAGTGGCGGCACCGCCGCCGGACCAAAGTCAGAATTTGACAAAACTCCCAACACCAAAGTTCTTCATCTCAACTCCAATTTAAACTTTCATAACTAACACAAAGTCTAAATCATAGCCGTTTGGCCAGAATTTACCTCGCAACATCTGAAATTCGATGAACCCTAGAATTTCAAAGCTTCGATTCGTCCTCCACAAGTGAAATCGTCCCAAGCCGCTTTGGGAGAAGCATCAACGTCTTATGGGCTTCAAAAGCCCTCAAGAAACACTGGCAAAGGTGGCCGGAATCTCCGACTCTGATCAAGGCGATTTGCAGCTCCACCGTGCGACTTCTCGGCCTTGTAGCGTCGTGCACAGGTCTACCCACATAGTGAAACTTCACAGGGTGCTAGATGGGAGTGAGGCGAAGAAAGAAGAATCTCGTCGATTGGTGGCCGGAGGAGGGAGAACGAGCTCGGCGAAGATGGCTGCTCGGGAAAACTCGGGAGAGAGGAGAGAGAAAAAATCCTTCCCAAAATGGAAATATGATTTTATGAATAATTTTCCGGAAAAATCCCATATATACTAAAATGGAAACTTTTTCCGACGGCCATAACTTCCTCATACAAACTCCGATTTCCACGTTCCACATATACACGAACTCGTATCGACGCGCTCTACAACTTTCGTGAAGGAAGTTTTCGGAGAATCTCAACGTATCAAAAGTCAACCTTGAAACCCCCCCTAATTCCACACTTTACGAATAAAAATTCGTCCGAAACACTTCCGCTCCGTCCACGAGCCACGAAATCGTCCGATACCTATAATTTAAATTCTGGAAAATCCTCGGAAAATAAATACGAATTTCTGGGGCTTCACAACATTGGCGTCTGCATTTTCATTATTTTCAATTTTGCTTATTTTTGGTTAATTTTGAGGCTTTTTGGTGCGAAATTATTGGACTTGAGTTGAATTTTGGCTATTGGAGCAAGTTTTCCCAATTAGTATGGCAATGGATTTGGCGACAATGGCATGCAGTGACTGCTTCTTCTCCAACCTGATGCTCAGCTTAAGTAAGGTTTTGTTTTCTATTTAGAGAAAATTTCACAAATGGTCACTCAACTATGACTCATTTGACACTTATCACTTTGGTCACTCAAGTATTACACTGTCAATCACTTACGTCACTTTGTTAATTTTTTTCCTTTTTTTGGGAAAAACTCACAAACAGTACCTGAACTACGGGCCACTAATAACTTTCGTACCTCAACTTCAAAAACTATCACAATGGTACCCAAATTATCTAACACGACCTAACATTCATACATGCTGTCCACTTCGCCGTTAACGGTGTTAACTTTGCAAGGGTAATTATGTCATTCCACTATTCATCTCTCTTCTCCTTCACACCATGGGTACTGTTCTTCTTCTTTTTTTTTTTTTTTTTTTTTTTTTTTTTTTTTCTCTCCTCCTGCAAGTGGAAGGAGAAGAGAGATAAATAGTGGAAGGACAGATTTACCCTTGCAAAGTTAACACCGTTAACGGCGAAGTGGACGGCATGTATGAATGTTAGGTCGTGTTAGATAATCTGGGTACCATTGTGATAGTTTTGAAAACTTGGGTACATAAATTAGGAGTCGGCCATAGGTTGGGTACTGTTTGTATTTTTTTCCCTTAAAAAAAATTATAAAAAATACTCTTTGGGTGACTTAAGTGATTGATAGTGTAATAGTTGAGTGACCAAAGTGATATATTTGAAACTTTAGTGACCAAAGTGTCGAATGAGTCATAGTTGAGTGACCATTTGTGAAATTCTCCCTTCTATATAAGCATTTTTGCGGGCCTAATTATTATTATTATTATTATTATTTTTGTGAGAAGAATTGAACTCCTTATTGAACCTAGTGTTAATCCAATTCCCAACCTCTCCTCACCACTTCGGCAAGATAGAGTTTTTATCACCCACAATATCTAAATTTTTGAGCACCAGACAGAATTGTACCCAACTTTTAAAAGTTATCAGAAAGGCACCTAGACTTTCAAAAATATATCAACTGAATACCTCCGTCAATGGGCCGTCTAATATAAGGGCATATGAATTATTTGACCCAATTTTGAATGAAGATTACTTATTTAACCTTGAAAGGTCTGAAAATTTTCATTTGCATTAATCTATCTATTCTTCAATTCCTCTTGAAATTATGCATTTACAACCTAAATTATTATTCTTTCCCATGACAGAATGCAGCAATCAAAACCCATCATGGCACGCAGAAGACTTTTTTTTTTTTTTTCCTCGTTCCATGGAAGCCTAAAGGCGTAGACAAAAAAAAAACAAAAGGGAAAAATTCATGAATAGTATCCGAAGTAAGGCTCACTATTAATTTCAGTACACCAATTTCTAAAACATAAACTTTGGTACATCAAATATGAAGCCCGACCCAATATACGTACATAGACGACGTCAATGACTCCGTCAGTTCGCATGCCATTACACACATAATGAAGGGCAAAATTGGTTTTTCATTTTTTAGCCCCCTCTCTTTCTCCTCTCTTCTCCCTCCCTCACCTCCCCCCAGCTGGTCCTCGTCTCATACATTATCCCTAGGATTCATTTATTCATCACCATCCAAACTCTAACTCTCTCCCTCCCTCCCTCTCAAAGAAGATCATATGGCTTTGTGTGTCCACATATATCCATACATCTTTTCTGATTGACATCTTTTTACATAGAGCTTTGGGATGGGGAAAGAAGGAAGAAGATTGAAGAAGATTAATTGATGAGAAGGGAAGGTTTTGCTTTAATAGTAAATCATCAACGTAGCCATGAAATGAGTTTCTGCTACTGGAGCCATGAAGCAACAAAAAATGGTTCAGCAGCAAGATGAGCTCAAAGAAATGCAACAGGGCCCTGTTCCCATTGAACCTTCAAGTAAACCCAATTGAAATTATAGTTGATTTCGAACAATTAAAGGGCTTCCCAATCTAGGTTACTGATCAATTTGGTTATAATGGGGTTTCTTGTTGGGATTCGTATGTTTGATTCAAGATTGAAGAAAGGGGTTTTCTTTTTCTTTCAATTGGGGGTTTTGTTTGTGTTGAATCTTGCGCAAGATTGTATTTTTTTATATGGGTTTTGCATTTGGTTTGGGTGTTGCAGCCTCGACGGTCAGCGTCATGATATTCCCGGCAAACCTGACATTCACGGCAAAGCTAACATTCGACGGTCATGTTTGAGATCAGTTGTGAAGGTCGAGCAGTGGTCAGCGGTTAAAGGTGTGAGTTGAGTTCTGTTAGGGATTGGAGAAACTGATGATGAAAGGGTGGTGGTGCTGCATTGTGCAAGCAGGTGAGAGAGAGAGAGAGAGAGAGAGAGAGAGAGAGAGAGAGAGAGAGAGATTGTGCCCAGAGTAAGAGACGAGACAGAACTGGGTGCCTAGAGTAAGAGAAAGACAGAACTAGGTGCCCACAGTAAGAGAAGAGAGAGAAATGGGTGCTCTGAGTAAAAATTTGAAGACACCAAATTACCCTTCATATTATGACACATGTCACTACAACTAACGGCGTCATTGATGTCGCATATGTTTACTGGGTCGGGTTTGGAATCTGATGTACCAAAGTTTATGTTTTGGAACTTGATGTACTGAAATTATTAGTGGGCCTTACTTCGAGTACTATTCATAGATTTTTCCCAAAACAAAAAGACAAATAGAAACAAAACAAACTAACTAACTATTACAATTAGAATGAAGCATCCTATTCTACCAACACCAGAAGCATCTTCATTAAGAAGATGGCTAACATAAGCTGAATACTGGATTTGAGTCAGAACTTCAACTCCCTTAGCACCAAGGCTAATATTAACAGATGATTAACATGTGGGTGAAAAAAACCGGCCGATTAATTAATTTTTATGCTTGCATTTGTTTTTTGTTTTGTTTTTTTTTTTTTTGTAAGTTTTTGGGTCATGTAACTATTTCCCATACTTGTAGCCTTTAGTGGATTTCCATTTTCAAAAAAAAAATATATATCATCTAAAATTTACGTTCACACGGCCACTAGTTGACCAAGAATTTTTTGGTGACCAACTTTTGAATTTAGTTTCAAGGGTTAGGTTAAGATTAAAATTCATTCTTTAAAATCTCAACCCTAGATATAAAATCCAAAAATGGATGACCGCAAATTCCTTAGTTATTGGTGAGTGTGTGAACATTACTGATATAACTTTTCATCTTTATATTATATTCATTTGATTCTTGAAATATTTTAGTAAATGCAAAACAGGATGGCTTTTATTTCGACTAGCAATCTTTCTTTATTGAATATTAATTAAGATATTTGTTTTTGAATAAAGTCATATCTACTTGTCATTAAACTCAAGCTAAAATGACAATTACATATCCTTCCGCTGCCATTGATAGACTGAACAAGAATGTTGTGAGGTACCACAGCGGTACATAGAAATAGGTCCAGTCATTGAACATTCGATGCCCATGTTTTTCTAGCAAGCCTATTAAACTAAAACCTCATAGTCCTAACAGTAATTAATGGAATATATAATCAAATTACACAGAAACTAAGACCAAATAAATAAATGAAACACATGTAATGAGCATACACCCTTCTTAATTAAGAATTGAAAAGGAAAACATAAAATATATTGCACCTGATCGAGGGAGCGTTGAGAGAACTCTGCAGTAGATCAATGTAAGCTGAGAACACTAGGCCAAAAAAGCTAACAGACAACGGGCCAAAATCATTGTGTTATTTGGATGATCTTCGTTGTGTATCGGAGCGTTGTGTGATGAAAAATGGCACAACGGTGGAAAGCCGTTGTATGAAACACAAACAGTCAACGGTTTATTTGTTATCAACATTGTGCCTTCCCTCGACAGATGCCAGGAACAGCTGTTGCGCAGCCATGCTATGAGCGGCAGGTGCATGCTTCAGACAATAAAACTTATTTTCAAACCGTTGTTGGTTAAGCTAGTCAGACAACATGCCTTTGAGTTTTACTATTGTGTGATTGCTCTTCCCACTTCAGTTTGTAGACTATAACTGTTGTATGATTTAATTTAACACAACTAAATTTTAGTGTGTTATAAGAACTCTGTTGTGTGAATTGTTGCTTGATTATTATGTAATCCGAATTTTGCATAATTAATACTCCACTGTTATCTAAATAATAGTATCAATCCATATTAGAAAGAAATTCGAATGCAATTCATCAATTCAAGTACTCCAATCCATACATTAAAGCATCAAATGTTCCATAAACATAGTATTTCTCAATCATTCAAACATTAAAACACAAGAACAACATTGAGAACAATATAACTAAAGGCTGAACATCTACTCTTCCTTGAACCTCTTTTTCACTTCATCCAAGCTTTCAATATCCTTGTAAGCACAGACAAATTGAAAACAGGTAGAGCATCCTACATGATCACACAAATTGAACAGTAAATACACCAAAGCAAAAGACTTGGTCACCTTTGATCAGCCTTTTGGCTAACTAAACTATGACTGCACCAGATACTAGTATATAAACTAAACAAATACTTCTTGACTTAAAAAAAGATACTCGTATATAAACAAAACAGAGAACAAAAAAGAAAATAACAGAACTACCTGTGAAACCACCCTCTTCTCAAACCCTAGGGAGTGATCACCATATCATCTATTCTGGACATATCACATATGGCAGGACCAAAAATTAGAACAAGTGGAGTCTGGAAAAGAGAAAAAAAAAACCTTCAGACTCCCATAGACAATGTGCATCATTTACAAATAACTGAAAAATATAAACCTCTCTTATAGCCCTAGTATGACTCTGAGTCATAATGCAAGGCCACTTCCAAATCTCATATAAATGACTTTATCTCTCTGTTTTCAAATACCCAACATATCAATAATCTCAACTGCAATAGTATTCCAATCAATCTTTGGAAACATTTGCGCTCCCCAGAAACAAAAAGTTCTTTCAATTTCCTGCACACAGTAAACATCTAACTTTAGAGTCAAACAAAAGAGCATAATTGAACTACCTTCAAGTACAATGAATCATAAACTAATGAGTAAAAGCTATATCTAGTTTCCAAAATCATCAAGTAACTTTAGTAAGATGATAATGAACCAAAAGAAAAAGGGACTTTTGTGAGAACTTCAGTCAGTATTTTGACAACCAAAAGATCAATAATAGCATTGCTCAATGGTTAGGACAAGTTCAGTAAAGTCATTTTATGGCTAGTATAGCAAATCGTGTCTTTAGCCATCAAACACCACAAGACATGCTAATAGACAAGATATGACAAAAGAGCAAGAATTATGAATCCTCATCGACTGATAAGGATTATAATTTACAAAGCAGGAGCCTACATAAGTTTGAACGAGCAGCACAAGGACTTGAGACTTATTTCCGATTCAAAGATGCTTAGACTAAGAAAAAAAAAGCTAAGGAATGCTTCTTCAATTACAAGCAGCGAATATGAAAAATTCACAAAGACAATATAGGGAACGGTAAATAAAGAAATCAGCTTTTCAATACGACATTAAAGATGGGGTAAACATCAGATTTTAAGGATACTTTAATACTATTAAAACTTAGTAGGAAGAGAATGAAAATGAAAAGAACATAGTCTTTCTTTAGTAGAAAAGGAGCTGATTCAAAAACTTAGTAAAAGAATATTTATGCAGCAGCTACATATATAAATTCTTAGCTGCAAACCTTTGTAAGAAGAGAACAAAATTAATAAGGTAAATGACAATAACACTAATTCGTGTGCATGTTTCAATTAAGAATAAGCAAAGCGTTCAGTTCCCTTATGAAAATCAGAATAGTAAGAATAAGCAGAGCATTGAATTTGTTTGTTTCAAGTAAAGTTCACAATTGAAAAGCTTTGGTTTAACTTGTAGAAAACAGAACATACATCACCTTTGTTTTAACCACATCAACTTTGTTTTAACCACAGGTATATAAATACCTATAGGGGTAAAGACACTAATATGAAGAACTTTGTATGAATGAACTATGAACATGAACGGAAAACAAGAATGGGATAAGAAATAGACTCAAGTGCAGCCATATAAAGCTTCCTTTGAAATCACAAAGCACTACTATGAAACAAGGTAGACATATAGATAAGATTTTCAATAAGACACTTTAGATGATATAACAAAATCTAAGAGTCATTACTGCAATTAAACTTGATAAGAAGGGATTTAACAAGGAAAAGGACATAGTCTATGGTGCACACTTCTAAGACTTCCAACAAGGATACTCAAAGGCTAGTTTTGTATCAAAACTAAAACATACACTACAAGGATACTTGTTACCCTAAATAAGTTGCTAAACACACATTCATATCATGACCATCAGAAGGAATTAAAGTCCCAAAGGAGCATCATATCAATGGAAACTCAATAAAATTTTAGTTTGACAAGCTAACTATGCTTGTCAAATTGTACTTAAGAAAAATAGCAGAGGAAAACATTCCAACCCAATCACACCAATTACATACTAAATTAGAATCAAAGCTATAAAGAAAAGTTTGCTTTCCCTACCTCAAGCCTTAGATTTCAGTAGCTAATAAGGACAATCATCTACTACATACGGAAAACCCAATCCAAATGCTAACACCCACTTTATATTTCAGCAAATCCAGCCACCTAAACCAAATTTATGACAAATCATATCCAAACTCTTGGAAAGGCTGAAACAGAATGAATGGGTTTGAGAAGATGGAAAATTTGAACTTACTGGAGATAGCTGCAAGTAAACAAGAAATTTAAATCTCCGAATCCTACCACAACCTGCATCCAACCCCAAAATTCAAAACCAAGTTTTTCCAATTTAGGGTTAATCAAAATCTGAAAATTGAAAGACCAAATAGAACCAACCATCTAGCAACCTAGATTGAGGCGAAGGTGCGAACATTGAGACCAACAGAGTCGAAATATGGGATTGGAAAACCTTGCAGGAGACAAGTGGAGCCTTGCTTTGCATTCTCTCTGAGCTTGAATGTATCAATCTGATTCCAATTTGGGTCGACCAAAAGATCAAAACTTTGAAATGGTGGAGTATTGGATGAAATCATAAACAGATCTAGGGTTTTGTTTGATGGGGAAGAGCTTACCCATGGAAGTCGCTGGGATTTAGGGTCTTGGTTGGATGAAGAAAGTCGCTGGGATCTTTTGCCGAGAGAGAAAGAGAAGAACCAGCAGATTGAAAAACCTTCTCTTTCAATACGCAGAACCCTTGAAATCCTCCTTCACAAATGGAACCCTAATCTCAAGTCAAGAAAGTAAAGAGAGGAGAATCTCACGCATCTTGGAAATTCGAAAATCGGAGATTGAAGAAAAGAGGGGTTAGGGTTTGTGACCCAGAGAATCCTAGAGAGAGGAGTGAAATAAGAGAGAGGGGAAGTGTGGAAGTTTTTTAGTCTGAAAATAGTGTTGAAACAGCCGAAGTGGGAGTGAGAGATGGAATAAAAGCCTGATTAATTTGTCTGGTCTAAGGCCTATACTTTTTTTTTCATGACTCAAACAACACATAAATGAAGTTATGTTGTCTGATTATCTACACATCAAGTTTGAGCTAAAGAAGCAAGGAGGGAAGCTTCCCGCCTGCAATTAAAGTACCAATTTTGGCTCTAGGAATATATATTTCTCATTCAGACAACACAAAATAAGTAACTACGTTGTAAGAGTACATATACGTAACCTACGTACATTTCATCAAAATTTGTTCGTTTTGGGGGGAATGAATGACATTTTGGATACATCGAAATCTTGGCAATATATCAAAGAAAAAAACTGTTGTATGACGATTTACAAGCTAACTCATACAACAAATATAACTATACTGTTGTGCTATGTAGTACAAAAGCAGTGCATGTTAGGTAGAATTTGGAGCCAAATTTGAGTGAAGGTAGGAGGGAAATGTGCCACCCATTTTTTTTTCATTCACACAACGAAACATTCCTCCAAGTGTTGTGCAATAAGACTCTAGTTAAATTTTTTTGAATTGTAACAGCCTTATATATACAACTCGAGTTTCTTATACATGTTGTATGATTCAGTTTCCACAATCACACAACAACAAAAAAATTTCGTTGTGTAAAAAGTGTTGTATGTTGAGGTTATTGGCCTAGTGGAAGGATAATCTGTAGAAATTGATTAAGTTTTGGGTTAGGGTTTTTGCAGCAACCCAATTCCTTTTAAAACAGAGAGATCTAGACTAATAAGGGGTACAGAAAATGGTTTCGAGTACTTGTTGTTTATATAGGCACTCTTGATAATTACAGTCAACACGCTGGGGCATTTGCTCATCAAGTTGATCAATTGTTTAATTACAATTGTGAAGACCACGAATATCATGACAGCCCAAAGTCCGCTTCTAATAATTTCTTAGGTCATTTGTTTTTGCTTTTTAAGTCCACAACAACCCTTAACGGTCAGTTAATTACTCTTCCATGCATGGCTGGCACCTTCACCAAATAAGACTTTGGATCAGATGAGGACAATCGACAAGTCGAGAGTATTATTGGGTTTTAAATGTACGAGCACATTATGAATATGATCGCCGAGCTCAATAGTCCAGTTCAAACTAGTCTAACTTGTCAGGCTTAATGAAATTCTATTAAAAAAAGTCTTCTTATTTTAGTGTTCTAGCAGTTATTGGCCCTTCCAGCTTCACTTCTACCAAAACTACCGGTCTTCTCTTCTTCATCTTTTTTATTTTTTAATTTTTATAATTTTTTTTTTATCAATATGATTGTTGTATCGGCACAGTCTAACGGCTCTAGCCACATTAGCATTGTTACGAGCAATAAAAACAATAGTTTTGATAAACCCAAAAACCATATATAGGAATTCTCCGTTTATCCTTGGAATTTCTATTCCAAGCTCAAGGGGTTGAGCTAAAGTGATTCGAGCGAAATTGTGTCTCTAAATACTGATTTCAGAATTACATATACAATGTTTGAATTTTGTAGGAAGAATCCTCAAGTCTTTCTCCACAAGAAATTAGGAAAACAACAAACAATTCAAGTAACTTCACTCGACCTCAAACGATCCTTAATTAGTCATTATGACCTCAGGACTCTTACGCTAACAAAGTTATCACGAGACTAAATAATTCCATATAAACTCCATATCCATCTCTACATCCAGAGGTAAAACGAAGCCTACTGCTTATATTAAACCTCTTAATTACTAATCCTCTCTGGATCAAGTTCTTGGCCAGCACCGAACTGGTCTTCTACTAATCTAGATCTAGAAATTTTATTTGCTATGTAAGTGGTTATCTTTGTCTAATCACCAAGGGAAATTCTACGTGCAACACAATTGCAAACATGTCAATATAGTGATTGCAAATAATTACGTGGATTGTGATTCAAGAAACAAAGAAAACTAAAGATCAAAGTAGCAAATGAGCCATGGCGTTAATCAGGTGGAATAGTGGATGCTATATGGCGTCTGCACAATAAAACTGATCTTCTGAATTATTGTCTGATATAGCTAGTTTCATAAAAATAATAATAATAATAAATAAATAAATAAATAAATTGACAAGGATGGGAGCGAGGCGAAACTCAACTAATGTAATTGTTGGCATATATAATGGTACCGCCATGAACGAAGACTTTCATTTATAATGATACTTTCATCACTAATCGTAGCATGAAAATATGATTGCTTTTAAGTGACGTGAGATTGTGATGCACGAGAGACAAAGATGATCGATTACGAAGGTAAATGGGAGACCAACTGTTGAGAATATATACATTTCATATGGGAAAAAATGGACCTTGCCTATGAGTTTATAAAGATTTAGGTCACTCTATCCATTGCCAATTGGTTTTGGATGTGAACCCCATATTACTTTACTTGGTTTTGGATGTGAACCCCATAAGTTCATCTTCGTGGTTTTGGTTTTGGATTTTGTTAAGATTGGTTAGATTTGTTGATAATTTCTACATCGAAGCTTTGGATTTGTGTTTTGAGTACTATATTACTGATTGAAACAAGTTATTCATGGAGAATTGTTAAAGATTGAGGAAAAGTGAAAAAAAAATACCTAGAATTCTAGACGTTCAGACTATCATCAAGGACACCAATCATGATTAGTAAAATTTGCTGATTCTTGCAAATATTAAGTGAATCATGGTGGAAATTTGATTGAAGAAGACTGGAACTGTCTTGGAATTTTTTGGGATAATTCTCTTTGATTCTGCATTTGGGCATTTTTGTATGAGAGGAGTATATGTTGATTTTGGACTCCTATTGAAGAACTCTACTCAGATATTTCAGTAACTTCCATATTATAGTTACTCAGGTTTTGGAGTTGGTTGCCTCCTGCTTATTCAAGATAGGAATTCCTATTTTCTCTGCTTTTCTACATTAAAGGAATCATAGTTTCAGCCTTTGCCACCTTGAATCATGTATCAGAACAATGAACTACAACTTTCTCTGCTCTCCAATTTCAGCAATGCAATCACAGTTCGCTTGGATGACACTAATTACATAACTTGGAGATTTATGCTCGAGTCAATGTTGGTAGGGTGTGATCTAATGGGATACATTGATGGGTCTATTCCATGCCCTCCACAATACAAAACAACAAAAGAGGGTAGTATTACCTCAGAGCTTACCCAAGAGTATAAGGCTTGGAGGAAGAATGACTCTGCTTTAATGACATTACTAGCTGGTACTTTGTCCCTTAATGCTCTTTCTTTTATTGTTGGGAGCAAAACTTCAAAAAATGTCTGGTTTTCGCTTTATGAGAGGTATGCTAAACTTTCGAAGTTCAAAGTTTTCGAGCTCCAGACCTCAATGCAGAAAATTCAGAAAGGTAAAGATAGTATAGACAAATATACGTTTTAAAACTGTTCGGGACCAACTCTTTGTTTCTGGAGTTTTCATTCCTGATGAAGATATAGTGTTTGTGATCCTGAATGGTTTGCCTGTTGACTTTGCGGCCATTAAGACTGTCATCAGAGCTCGAACAACGCCAATATCTCTAAGCGAGCTTCGCACAATGTTATTGGATGTTGAGTCTGATATTGTTCAAGAATCAAGATCATTTGCTTCTACTCCCGTACTTGAGCACAAAGCACCACCACTGTCTTCTCTTACAGCTATGATTGCACAAAATATTCTTGCCAATTCATCTCAAAGTATGCAATATGGGATACCAAGTACAGGGCCATCATCTCAAGCAATCTTTCCATCCCATTATACTGGATATTCTTCAATAACACATGCTCTACACACCGCTACATCAAATGTTGGTTTCTTGCCTATTACCAATACAAATCTGATTCCAGGTATACCTGCTTATAATCATTGCAATACGTCATCTTGTGCCTCCAATGTTCATCATTATAATGCTCCACCACCTAGCTCTACTACACATTTTGGGATACCACATAATAGCATGATATCAAGTTCAGCTCTTAGTATGCCTAATGCTCCTCCAAATTGTCAAGACCTGCTCCCATTCACTACCAAGTTGGTGTCCCGCAGTCAGTGACTAATTGTGGATATATGATGCATAATAGTGTTGGAAATGGAAATTACTTTTCATCATCTGCTCCCTCTTATGGTTGTGGACCTCAAAATGGTTCTAGCACCTCATATGATCAACAGTCCAATCTTAATCAAAACAGAACTCAACAACATGACTTCTCTCAACAAAATGTGCAACCTAATACATTCAACAATAGTTCTCAGCAGAATCAACAGCAAAATGATGGCTTTTCTAGTAAGGGAAAATTTTCTTCACATGCCATGCCTTGCTCTACATCATTGTTTGCACTTAGAAATGCAGCCTCTGTGTCTTCTGCAAACAAAAGTTCCACACCTGCCCAGGCGGCACTCAGAAATGTTTCCACCTTTAGAGAGTTTGTGCCTTCAGTGAAAAAGGTAATCCCTCAAGATGGCAATAACTCTTATGTCACTACTAAACTTCAAGGAAATGAGAATTTGAAGAAAACTGATGCCGAAAAGATAGTTCAAGGTAATTCTGCTTGTGACACTGATATGGATGTTGGGGCTGCTGTTGAAAATCTCACTAAGAGTTGTCAAGAAGTTGTTAAGGGTGTTGACGGGGATGACAACAAGGAGGAGGATATAAGAGTTGACAAAATATATGTGTACAGTAGGTCTATGAACAAAGTAGATACAAAGGATTTGGATCATCTGCGGCAAATATTGATGTTAAATTCAAATAAGGAAGCTGAGGGCAGTTTGCAGCATGCTCTCCTCAAGAAAATCGAAGCTTTGCCAACACCAAGAACTTCGCTCCGCCCTTCAACTCCAGACATAAATCTAATGAGATGTAGACAAGCTTGTGGGTCTACGAATATGTGGCGATTACTTCCCCTCATTCCTCCTGGTTGACACAAGTTGCTACACTCTTCTAGCTTTTTCTTTTCTGCTGCAATCTGATGTTCATATCACTCCCACCAGCTTGAGGGGGGCTGTGAAAGGTAAAAGTGTGATTTTCCAACTCAAGTTAGAGTGCATAGTATAAATACATGTAGTCCTGTAATTGACACATATCGATACAATTGCAGCCTTGAAATCCATCTTGTTCTTCAGATTTCTCTCTATTTTTTCTGCTTCTTTATTTTTTTCATAAAACTCTAACATGGTATTGGAGCTTGGTTTTCCCACATGTGCATACCTCGCGGCCACACAGGCTCCACGTCACCCAAAGTTGTCAACGTGTATGGCTTGAAAATTCGCCACACGTGCGGGAGCGTGTTGAGAATATATACATCCCACATGGAAAAAATGGATCTTGCCTATGGATTTATAAGGGTTTGGGCCACTTCATCCATTGCCAATTGATTTTGGATGTGAACCCCAGATTACTTTATCACCCACCACCACAAATATGGCCTTTAGACACCATTACACCATCACTAATGGTGTCTATTGGGTTAATGGGTACCAATCATTGGTGTATAACACCAATAGCCACGGTCCAGCCACCATTATTAGCAATGGTTTCCTTTGCTAGCGTGACAAAGACCCAAGTACCCACTATCATATTTTTGGTGTCTGCCATTATGGGTCTCACAACAACTTCATACCCACTAATACAACCTTTGGTGACTACATATATTCCATTTTAAAAAAATATATATAAATTTAAATATGTAAATACAAACTATTGTAAACAACTCTACATGAGACTCCTTTCACTCTTCTTTGATCTGAAATAAGAACAATATATCATCTCTCTTGGTCCATCACTGAACTGCAAAATGATCTCTCTCCTGCAAGCAGTAAAGGGGCAAGTCAGCTTACTTGGCTAGAAATAATCACTATGATTTCACAGAGTATGCATGCTTAGGGACTAATGCACAAACAATATATGAGGGTATAAAAACTATTCCATAGTATGCATGCTTCTTGCACTAAAATGAAAATGGCGCAAGTATCGTGTGCTAATATCTAGAGAAACATAAATAAGAAGGCATGGTTACTGTTTACAAATGGGATGCCAATTAAGGTAACTAGCTACATTCTCTTAAAAGAGATACTCATAGTTAAATAGTAAGACTCAATTAAATCCTTCCTTTTACCTGCATTAGCCAGACCCAATCCTTATCTCCGCTTTGCAGTCCCTTGAATATTGTTTCATCCAATGCAGAGATGTACTCTGGATCATCAATAAGTGGAGTATTCTTATCGAAAGTATAACTGCAACAGATTCATTAACCAGTTTAACAATCATTACATAACATATGTGAAGGGAAAAATACAAAAAAAAAAAAAAAAATATATATATATATATATATATATATATACACACACGGAAGAAGCTATAATAGAAGAAAATGGAGGAAGCTGTATACCAACTGTATATGTGACTGGTCCTTCCATATTCTGATCAAACAGGCACCGTGCTTTCCCTAGCTGAATCCTATGTTTTTCACAACACAGTTGATAAAAGCATCAACACTCTCCTGTGGAAGAAGTACAAGTCATTGCGTTACATGGAGGGCTCCTACTAAGAAAGAACGAGAGTAAAGGGAAAATGCACAGAATATGCCTCCTAAAGGAAACAAGAAAAGCTCGCATTATACAAGGAATTTGGACATTCTATTCAACTTGCAGAGCAGCCTTTGAGGGAAAGGGAAATGTAATAACAGCTGTTGCACCGCTAAACAGTCCTTTCGTCTTGGCCTCCAATTCAAAAGAGTGGGATACAATGCCACCTCTGGAAACCAGTATGCAAAATTAGTAAATAATAAACAGAAGAAGTGGAAAGTAGAAACCATACAAAGCAGCAAGAGTCATATTAAACAGTTGGCACTTACACATCAAGCCTTTCTCATGACTTGAAAGCATTTGCCGCTGACGAAATCAAAGAGATCTTGAGGTTAGCTCTCATCACTCAAACTCACATCATACGCTGTTCTGCAAAAGAAACATGGCAGATCATGACCAAATTAGTTACACGTAAGCATATATATATATATAGTCACTCCTCATCCATAATTTCAACCATCAATAATTCCAGTAAACCAACATAATAGAGAAAACAAAACATACCAAGCATATCTGGAAGAGGAAAACAACGGCATACATCACAATTCAACAAAACGTACCAAGCATATATGCTATTACAACTAATCACTGGCATGCAGAACTAAAGTTAAAAACGTTATCTCACCAATATGCCTCTTTCATGCCCAGAAGAATAAAACTAAAAGATAAAATCTTAGCCATATAGCAAACCAGAAACAAAAATAAGCTACATGGGTTCAGATCTATACTGAATCTAAATTCAAATCACAGTGACTGAACTAGTCATGGGAAGTCTGTATGCGTGTCAAGATAAACTCCAATTTTGTAACGAGGGAAACAAATTTGATAGGTTGCTGCACAAGCCCCAAATTAGAAACCCTAAGGTTGAAAAAATTGCAACCTGCGAATAAATTTGACAAAAGAAATTAGGTAAAGAGAAAGTGCATATGTGAGTGAAACTGCAGGAAATAAAAAAGAGACAATGGTTGATATGGATAGTTTGTAACAATTTCTTCAAGGTTCATATGATTAAAATACTCCTTCCCAATTGATGGTCTTTTCAATTCTCTCTGAACAGAAACCAATCACCATAAGAACTGAGCCAAAAAACATACAACACAAAGTACTTAAATACTTAACCCAATGAAAATATACAACTGAAGCTTACAATGATTCCACTATTAAAAAATCCTAGAACTTTTATGAGATTAATTAGAGAAATAGATGAACCAAACAAATTCAAATGTAATAATTCCATCACTTTTCTTCTTTTGTTCCAGCATCTTTCATAGCAACTTTTTTTTTTCCCAGATATCACATTTGTTTCCCTAATGAATATGATATTGGCACTTATAGCTTCATATTCTTCCACTGTTAAAATAAAAACAACTAAGACTAATTAAGGATAAAATGGTGGAGGAACAAAAAAAACCATAGATGAGAATGAAACAAGCCGACTGCAAGAACAATAGAATAGAGAACCACCACAACAAACTGTACCCAAGAAAAGTTGAGAGAGAACGAACATGCAAAGGCAAAAATAACTAGATCCAATTGCAAATTGACTTACCAATCGACGACGACATCCAGAACTATCGATCATAGCTGGTCGAGTAGAGGGAGATCCAACGCGCTCGTATAGTTTGTAGATCGTTGGTTCCTGCGGTAGATCGGCTGAGCGGTGACAATAACCGATGGTCGGAGACCATAGTTGTGGTAAAAGAGAAGGGAGAAGGGAGAAGGGGGGAGAGAGAGTTCATGTCGGCTTTCATTTTTGTTTCTGAGAACACGGCTTTGCCCTTATTTTGGTAGTAAACCCCTACTTATGTAAATAAAGTTGTGTTTGGCGACTTTGAATAGTTTGAAATCTTCCTTTCCTATGAATATTTAAATTGCAATCACACGTTTGTGGGCTTTGGTGAGTGTCGGACCAAAAAAAAAAAAAAAAGATTGATGACTCTTTTTTGGGTGCTGTCACCATTAATCTAATTGTCGGGACTAAATGGTATCTATAGCCCATATTTGTTGTAGTGATCCTAGCCTGGTGTTCAAACTAGGTCGCAGACATAGTGATCCTTTACCAAACTACGAATATGGTTTAAGATTAACCAAAGGTTGAGATGCACCAAGGTATCCGATTGTGTGCAAGGTACCTTGTGTTAGAATTTCAACCATCGAAGAAGAAGAAAGGAGGAGGAAGCTAAGGACTACATTGTAACTTGAATTTTTGATTACATTTTTACAACCATACATTCTCTTTATACACTAAAGCATACTAAGTGAAAAATAACCAACACTAGTAAAAATAACCAACACTCCTATATTACCCTTAACATCCCCCTTCAACCATATGCTTGGGTACCAAGCATAATGGTTGGAACAAAGAGAAAAAAAACAATGGAAAGCAGAACCCCAGCAGCTTCAATCAATTTTCCCACCAAAGCAGAAAGCATCAGTACCCCATTATTCTAGCTGTCTGCCTCGAAACAGGCCTCCTATCATGATCCATGAGCTTTGCCAATCTAAAATCACCAAACTTTGCATTGAAAGTCCCATCCAGCAACACAATACCGGTCGTAATATCTCTATGAATCACTTTGTTGCCCATATTCTTGATGCATATATGTCAAAACCAAAAGCTAAACTAATTGCAACATTTGGCCTATAAGGCCAATCCAACAAGGTACCATCTTCAATTGCTTGGTCAGGCACAAACTTCTTTCTACAATTTCAAAGAGATCTTTAGCAGAACAGACGGACATCTTTAATACACACATTCACCATATCATGAGGGCCCATATATAATTGTTGCATGCCAATGGAACATGCCACAGTTCACCTACCCTGCCCTTTCTTTTAATAGCATAACTATGAGAGTAGAACAACCACCAAGCTGAGATACCCAAGCTCAGCAAAGTAACTCTAGCAGTCCCATCTTGAATGACGTGCCCACAGCCTCAGCCCAAAAGTGTATAGGAAAGAAGGGAAAAAAATGCAGAAGGAAAAAAATTGATCTTGAATATAATTGTACAGATTTTGATCTTGAGTTGTTTTTAATGGTAATTGAGCATAAACAATAATCGAAAATGAACACGAAGAAAAAGGATTGAAGAAAATAGGTAATTTCGTTGGTATTTTGTTTCAATGGTAATTTTATAGAAGAGAAGGGAAAGAGAAGCTTAAAGGGAATCAAGAAGAGAATTGGTCATTGTACAAATTTTGTTTCAATGGTAATTGTACATAAGCAAATAGAAAGACCAGTTTAAAGGAAATCAAGAAGAGAGATCAAATGGGAAAGGTTGTGGCACAAGACAATTGAATATTTTTGATCAATGAATAGATATCACTTAGGAGTACCAAATGACATATCATCCTTATAATACCAAATACCATCACCTAAGCAGACTGAGTTGATGATCCAAGTAATAAGGGGCAGTTGATAAGCATAGTAGATCATACATAAATAACATTCAATATACCCAACTTAATTTTCAAGAATGTACTGAATCATTTGAACTTTCATGAAAGATCAGTTAAGAGTTTACCAAGAAAAAAAATGGAACGCAACGTTTAAGTCAAAGGTCGCACCGATTTCTCTGAAATTTCATCACCATCAGAGTCGAAATCGTCCTCTGAAATCTCCATCAACAAAGCCCTAACTCTCTCCAAACTGAAATCGGTCGACAGTGGAGAAGTCGTCAAGTTATTGTGTCCTTCAGTCGGAGATGGCGGTCCAGCGGTCACTGATGACTCGGCTTCTAACAAGAACCGTCAGGAATGACAAAGCTAAGGCTGAAGGTGCCTTCAAGGCTGTGGATGGTGACGCGGTGAGAGTAGAGAGCAAATAGACTCCGGAGACTGTGAGAGTTTGGAGTCACACGGCAGCCCGAAGATTGAAAATTTTAGGGTTTGGAAATTCCAATTTGGGGATTTTGCGGTTTATTAGATTGTATTTCTCTAAATTGAAACAAAAGGAAACTAAAGACGGAGAGATTTGCAGCAGCGAAGCAAAGGTGGAGTGATGGTCAGGCCGCCATGGCTCTGATACCATGCTAGAATTTCAACCATGGAAGAAGAAGAAAGAAGAAGAAAGGAGGAGGAAGCTAAGGACTACATTGTGACTTGAATTTCTGACTACATTTTTACAACCATACATTTTCTTTATACACTAAAGCATACTAAGTGAAAAATAACCAACACTCCTATATTACCCTTAACACCTTGAACTTGTTTGACATTGATTGCCTTAAATTTTTGTGTCGAGGTTTTGAGAGAGCATGAAGAAGATTTTCATCTAAAGCTCAGCACCCTCATCAAACCAAGAGCTTTCATAATTGATCTCAGATTGAGCATAGAGCTTATACCCAACAAGTTCTTCATTTTCCAAATCATCCTAACAAAATTTTTGAGCATTATGTTATGCACGCTAAAGTAGAATTCTCAGTATCAACCAAAGTGTTTAAGGGAGCTCTAACTATATCTTGTTCATTTGCAACAATGGGCTCATCTTGTTGCACTTGAGTAAGGATCTCAAAACTATTTCTAGTCGAAACGATGACATTACCTGGAGATCTTGTTAGAGCCAGGCTCTCCACACATGCTTTACTTGGACCAGCCAACATAGTGACACCTAGATCAATAGGTACAATCCTATCAATAGAAGCATCAACTGAAAAAAAAAAAAAAAAAAACAAGCCTATTATCAATGTTTTGACTGACCAATGGAGTTAATAGATTCTTGGATACCCCATTCTCAATGTTATCTTCAACCTGAACATTCTTTGGAGAAGCAATCTCAGTTTTGGATTTAGTCCATACAATTATATCCAGAATATTCTGTAGGTGATTGATTATATGATGAAACAAAGGTTCGAACAAAGTCCTCCAACAATCACTCAAAAGACACCAGACATAAGGAGTAGCAAACTCTTAAAATAGAGCAAATTCATGCAACAAATAAATTGATATTATTCATAAACCATAAGCTCCCTAAAAACAACTACAATACTGATACGCCCAAAATAGACGCTCAACTTAACCCTGCAAGATGTAGTCGTTAGCAATATAGAGTAAGCAGGGATCGTTCAAGCCGGGGATTGAGGGTAACTTTATAATTCACACAAAAGAAAACAAAACTAAACTAACTAGTGTTCAAAACAAATAACAATATTAAACTAAAGAAAACGTCAAATAGTAGAAAAAGAGAAAAAGATGGCAGGAAAAGAAGGGGATAGAAAGGTGGTCTGCAATCCTAAACAAGAACAATATTTTGGGGTTTTTGGTTTTTAACGAAAATAAAAGATAATATAAAAGAAAAACGATTTTTATTTTAGGTTTTGAGAAAATAAGATGGAGAACATGTTAGAGACTTGGAAATCCACCACCAATTACTTTCAGACAATGTTAAGTTAACCTAGTTTCAATTACTAAGGTGTGAACAGAAACCAACCAAGAAACAAGTCGGAGCAGATCATGTCCCTTATTAATGTTTCCCTAAATACTTAATCTACGTGAACGCACTATAGCTAAGCCTATCAAACATGCAATCAAGGTATAGAACGCTATCCTATCAACAACACATATAGTGTCAACACATTTGAAGCGTTAAGATCTCATGGAAACGATTGATTATAGAGTTGCAGTCTAGTGTGGAACGCCTACCTAGCATGCTCTTCTAATTGTTTAAGACATCAGCTTTTTTCCAAAGCCTTGCATACTTGTGGATTAGAAAACAAGACGATTAGGTGAATTATTTTCTAAACCTAGCTCCAATTACATGCATAAATTATATGTTCGCGACCATAAAACAAACACATGCAAAAGTTTTCAATCAATCAGAAATAAACAACCAATTCACACCAAAGATCAAGAAACTAGATTAAAACCAAACATATGTTCTACATAATTGGGGCTTCAAACCTTGCCCCTAACAAAAAGATAGTTAGTTACACATTGTTTTAAAAACCAAAATAGAACAAATAGAGAAAAAGAAGAAAAAGATGATGGCGGATGAATGAGAAAGAGAGATAGAAGAGAAGGTGAAAGGCGTGGTCGTCTTCAACGTGTGCAGAAGCTCAATATATATAGGAGAAGTTCAGCCCTAGTTTCCTTCTTCAACAATGCTTTTAAAACCTTCCCTTGTTGCTTGAGGATTCCTTTAATTGGTGCACAATTAAATGATTTTCAAGCCTTGGTAATCTTGTTGTAATCTTGTAGAATTATTCTAGGACTCTCCTTAATATTTGCAGCAGCAATAACCTTCCAAAAATGCCCTGGAAATCCGTCCAAAGAAGAATCTCGGCCAAAATGCCCTGTTTTGACTAGGATTCAATTTCTGTCTCCGAAGCTTCCTTCTTGGACAAGGAACAACTTTTTCTTGACAAGTTTCTGGATGGTTCTTGACTCCCACGTGTTCTATGACATCACACCTTCTATATTGATCAACAACCTTCTGGAAAAACTCCAACAAAATCGCCGGAAAAGATCTCCCAAAAAACTTCGTGAAAAGCTGACAGTTTCTGCCTTATCGGGAAGCATACTTCGACTTAGATTTCCTACTGCCTCGTTGACACTTATGACTAGTTCTTTAGCTCTGGTTGAAGTATAACATCATTTATTCAAGGATCTATGGTCCTTTATGCAAAGGTGCATCTGGAAGAGTGCAATAATTGCTCCTCAAAACCGTTCCCAGAAAGCTGATTCTGAAACTGCAGTTTCTGCTTTGCAGCAACGTTTTGCACAACAAATTCCGTGGACTTCCCTTGTAATTTCCAGCCAAAAGGTTGATCAATTTTGGTCCTTTGCATCATTACTTCATGACCATGGCTTTGTTTCTCTCTTTAAGCTCTTATTTTTCTTGAATCACTCCACGAATTACCGAAAAGGAAAACAAAGTTAAAATTGACTTTTTAAAGGAAATAGCTAAGAAAAGTATAAAGGTTTCACATTATATTTATCACATTTATGCTCCTATCAAATACCCATATTTAAAGGGTTTACAATACTCTACTAGGGTTTCCTTGCACTAGAGTCCCCGGTATTTGCATCGTTTTTCTCGCTGGACCATGGCTGACAAGTTATCCATCTGTCCTTGGTCTTTTTTGAATGTTGAGACGCCTTCGTTGCCACGCTCGTATGCCTCCGCGGTTACGAAGCCGGTGGTTTTCCTTGCTAATCTGCCATCGCCTGTGATCCATGATGGAAAGACAATGATCATAATCTCAGAGGAAGGGTATAAATCCGGATTGGACAAGTGCAAACACATGCTGTTGGTGCGCCTTCATCTTGCTTCAGGAGAAAAGCCTTACTCTTCGAATAATCTGCACAAGAAGTTGGGCTTGGTTTGGGGTGACATTGGGCACTGAAGTGTTATCCCAATGGGTAGAGGGTATTTCACCTTAAGTTTTTCTTCTGATGCAGCGGTCTCACTGGTATGGGCACAGGGAGCAATATCTTTGAAGCCTAGCATCATACGCTTTATGAGATGGTCTCCAAACTTTTCCCCTGCCAATCAAAGAAATACCAACGCCCAAGTGTGGGTGCGATTGTGGGATTTAGGGCTGCAATTCTGGGTGCCTGTCACTCTATTTGAGATTGCTAATGGTATTAGAGTCCCAGTCAAAATAGACCAGAATACTTTGGAGAGGAAATTTGGAATCTACGCTAGGGTTCTGGTCGATGTGGACTTGTCTTCTATTCCACCATTGGTTGTTCGAAGGCAGAATAGGGAACTCGTGGTGGTGGAGGTTAAATATGAGCGGCTGCCGGATTTTTGCTCTCACTGTGGCAATGTAGGACACCGAGTTACTGCTTGTAAACATATTCAAAAGCCTGCTGACCCTGCTCAGGCAGAAGATAAGGAGGAGGAAAGGGGGCGTTCACGGAAGCCCTGAAGTCGTTGTCATAAAGTTCAGAAGGTATATGTTCGAAAAGAGGATAGAGGGAAGAAAGTGATAGTTGATTCTACGCCAAGCACTAAGAAGGATGCCAGAGAGGGACCTTCCTTTGTTCGGAAGTCTCTTTCTCCTCCTGCAATAGATAATGGTGTGGTTGATGCTAGGGTGGAAAATTTTGATGTGGTTGAGCAAAGGTATTGTCAAGAGTTCGCTATTGAGTGGCCTTCTGCAAATCATGTTGAGACTAATGTTGAGGAATCTGCTGGTGTTGGTCAGAACGTGGTAGTGCAGTGTGAGGTTGAGCACACAAACTGGTTCCAACAATTAGCTGTAGATGGGTTGGATGAAAATAGTAGTGGTAAAGATAAGAGTGATGATTCTGCTGACAGTGAAGAGGAGTTAGAGCAAGTGGCTGCTGCCCATGCTATTACCTCCAATACAATTGTGGATTGGTATGAAGAGATAGAAAAAACTGCAGAGGCAGATGGTTTCACTGAGGTACTATCCAAAACTCAATGTAGATCAGTGAGGAAAGCAACCCAGACCGAAAGCCGTGAGGCTTACATTCGTTCCAAGAATGTTCCTTCATGAAGATATTGTATTGGAATTTATGAGGCATTGGTAATGTCTCTAATCAAGATGCATTGTCAGAATTTGTTCGTGTTAATAATCCTGAGCTATTACGCATAGCTGAACCCTTTGTTTCATTGGATGCTATTCCATCTTGCTTTTGGTGTTCCATGGGTATGGTGGCGGTGTGTACTAATGACAGGGCTGCTTTATTGCCTAATTTGTGGGTTTTTTGTAAATTTTCTCTTGTCCCGTTTGTTCGCGTCCTCTCTATCACAGACCAACAAGTTTCTCTTCAAGTTATGTTTGATTCGGTGAATTGTATTATTATGGCCATATATGCTTGCACAACAGCTGCTAGTCGTCTTCGATTATGGGAAGATATCACTAATGTTAAAGGCAGTTTTGTTTTTGGTCCATGGCTTGTATTTGGTGATTTTAATGCAATTTTAGGGGCTCATGAGAAGAAGGGGTTAGTTTTGTTTGTGCGCTCTCTTGTGCAGAATTTCAGGCAATGTCTAACGTTTGTGAGCTTGTGCATGTGGATACCAAAAGAGCAGAGTTTACCTGGGTTTGTTGGAGGGGTCTCCGAGGTAATGTAGAAATAAGGTTGGATCGTAGTCTTGCAAATCTTTCTTGGTTGGATGTTTGGGATCAGTTTGATTGTTGTACATTGCCTCTAATTTGCTCGGATCATAATCCTCTTCTATTGTCATTCTCTAAGGCCTCTGCCAATCATCAAAGTCTTTTTGGGTTCCGCAAAATGTGGTTAGGCCATAAAGACTTTCGGCCTTTCATAACTCATTGTTGGTCTTCAATCAATACTCATGGGTGCCCTCTATCAGTCTTGCAACACAAATTACGAGTGCTACGTAAAGCTCTCAGATTCTGGAATTGGGAGGTTTTTGGGAATATTCATCATAGAGTTCATGATGATCTGGCGGCTTTAGCTGATTTACAACAAGTCATTTCATCTTCAGGGGGCTCTGATGCAGATTTTGCTAAGGAAAATGAACTCCAAGCCAATTTGAATGAGTCTATCAGATTGCAAGAGCTTTTCTGGAAGGAAAAGTCAAGATTGAGATGGTTGTCAGATGATGATCGTAACACTTCTTTTTTTCATGCTATGTGTAGAGCATGGAGGTCTAGGGCTTCAATTTCTCTTCTTCAGGATAGAATCCAGGTTTACGATGATCCAATTTCTATTCATAATCATATTCTTAATTACTATTCAGACCTGTTTGCTTACAACGCAGATTATCATGATACTGGTCTTATTGGTCGTGTTATCCCGTCAATGGTTACTGATGATGAAAATAGTATTCTCATTGCTATTCCCTCACCTGAGGAAGTTTGGGAGGCAGTAAAATCTATGGATTCTGATAGTGCTCCGGGTCCAGACGGTTTTAATGGTAACTTTTTTATTTCATGTTGGGATATAGTAGGGGCTGATGTGGTTCTTGCAGTGCAGCACTTCTTTATTCATGGTGAGTTGACAACTTCTTTTAATTCGGGCATCATTATACTGGTTCCAAAGGTTGACCATGCAAATTCGATCAAGCAATTTCGCCCTATTGCTCTCACTAATTTTGTGTTCAAAATTATTCTAAAAATTCTTGCTATGAGGCTTGCTTCTATTACTTCTCGTATTATTTCACCTCAGCAACATGCTTTTGTTTCAGGCCGCAACATTTCTGATTGTATCATGACCACCTCTGAGTGCTTTAACATGTTGGATTCAAAGTGTTATGGTGGCAATGTAGCAATCAAGGCAGACATTACTAAGGCTTTTGACACTCTTTCATGGGGTTTTCTTCTTAATGTTCTGGAGGCTTTCAGTTTTGCTCCAAAATTTGTGCTTTGGCTGCAAGCACTCCTTCAGTCAGCTAAGCTTTCGTTGTTAATTAATGGAAGGCCACTGGGTTTCTTTTCCTATGGTAGAGGTGTGTGTCAGGGTGACCCATTGTCTCCATTGCTTTTTTGTTTAGCTGAGGAGGTATTAAGCTGTGGTCTCTCTGAGCTTGTATTAGCAGGTAGACTTCATCCTATTTCTTCTCCCCGTGGTACACAAGCTCCTTCCCATGTGTTATTTGCAAATGATGTTATTATTTTTTGTCGAGGGGATAAGCACAATCTGCAGCGAGTGATGACTTTTATTGAGGAGTATGGTTCCGTCTCAGGGCAAATTATTAACAAGGCAAAGTCTCAGGTTTTTCTTAGCAAATATATGTATCGTCGACGCCACTCTATTGCTTCTTCTATGGGGATACCTCTTGGTTTGATGCCTTTAACTTAACTTGGGGTACCCATCTTCCGTGGCAAGCCAAGAGTTACTCATTTTCAAAAAATTGTTGATAAAATGAGATTGCAATTCTCTAGTTGGATGGGTTCACTTTTATCCATGGCTGGGAGGCTTAAATTGATTAAATCAGTAATTTACAGTATGCTAGTGTATAGCTTCCAAGTTTATGAATGGCCTGTGTCTTTGCTTCGTCTACTTGAGGTATGGTGTAGAAACTTGCTTTGGTTTGGATCAATTGACAAAACGCGGGATTCCACTAGTGGCATGGAAGCTGTGCTGCTCTTCTTTTAATGAAGGGAGCTTGGGGCTTAAACAGTTGGTGCTTCTGAATAAATCTCTTCTTTTAAAACGGTGTTGAGAAATTTTTTTCTTCTTCTTTTGAGGGCTGCGTTACACTTCGGCCTCGTTTTGTACGTGGCAGATTGTTAAGAAGCCCATATGCGGCTTCTTCCATTTGGTCTAGGGTGTGTAAGTTTTGGCCTTTAGTTTTGGAGAATGCAAGATGGCTTATCGGTTCAGGTTCCCAGGTTTCTTTTTGGAGATAATTTCATTGGGAGGCCTATTATTGATCTATTTGGTTCTTATGTGGCAATGAATGATCTTAAATGGCTTGGTGTCTGATTTCATTGTTAATGGCTCATGGACTTTTCTTGATCTTCTTCAACTACACTTCCCATATTTATGTGAGTTGATGAGTAAAATTCCTATTGCTATGGCTCCGTTGGCAGAGGATAAGGTTATGTGGTCTGCTTCTTCATCTGGGGAGCTCACTGCCAAGCTTGCCTTTCTTTTTTTAAGACAGTCTTTGCCTTCGGTAGAATGGGGAAAGCATATATGGTCCAAGCATATTACACCAAGAATGTCTCTCTTATCTTGGAAGGTGTTACGTGGTCGTGTTTTAAGTGATGACTTTTTACAAAGGAGAGGAGTAGCTATGGCATCAAGGTGTGGCCTTTGTTCTAATAATTCAGAATCTAGCTATTGACCATCTTTTTTTACATTGCTCCTTTGCCTCTTCTATCTGGAACTGCATGGTTTCAAGGTTTGAGTTGGGTATGGTTTCTAACTCCTTAATTGAGCTTTTTCATTTGGGACTTGGTGGTCGTAGCCCTCAATTGAAGGATTTATGGCTTGCTTGTTACGCTTCAGTTCTATGGTTTATCTCGCAAGCTAGAAACAAGGCAAGATTTGATGGAGTAGTAGCACATGCTATGGTGTTTTCTAGACTTATTTCAGGACATATACAAGCTTCTAGTTGTCTTGCTAAGGGATGTATGCATAATCTTGTGCAAGACCTTTGAGTTGTGAAAAGTTTTGGTGCTCAATGTAATCCACGGCGTGCCCCTACAATAATTGAGGTAAATTGGCATACTCCCCTTTTGGTTGGGTTAAGATTAATTCAGATGGCGCTTGGAAAAGGTCCTCCAACCTAGGAGGTTATGGGGCTATTTTTTGTGACTATAGGGGGAATTTTCTTGGTGCTTTTTCTTCAAATCTTGACATCCCTAGCTCGGTTGCAGCTGAGGTCATGACAGTTATTAAGGCCATTGAGTTAGATTAGAAGCATATATGGCTAGAAGTGGATTCTTCCATTATTCTTAATTTTCTTCGCTCTTCTCATTTGGTGCAATGGCAACTTAGAGTAAAGTGGATGAATTGCTTGCACCGCATTTCTCATATGCATTTCCGGTCCTCACATATCTTTCGTGAAGACAGAGTTGCTGACATCTTGGCAAATCATGGAACTACTTTAACAAGTTTAGTTTGGTGGGACGTGACTCCTCCATTCATTGTTTCAACTTGCAATAGTGACTGTTTAGGTCTTCCACAATTTCGTTTTCGTTAGCTAGTTGTTCTTTAATGTTTGGTGTGTTCTACTATGGAGGTCTTGGCTTCGTCCCCCTCTTTTTGTATCTATTTTTTCTTTATTAACATGGGGTGGTAAGGAGGTTTCTTTGCCTCTCTTATCCCTCTTTTTGAGCCAAAAAAAAAAAAAGAAGCTAAAATGGAAAGCTATTTAAATGTAAATCCAAAATTAAATATAAAACGATACCCTAAAAATTTAAATAATGAAATATCAAAAATTACAAATCTATAATAAAATAATGCATTTAATGTTGCCTCATTTGCACCTGCATCATTATAAAGAACACGAAATATTTTGCAACCGCAATCAACATGGACTAAAACCAAATAATGGCCATGGCTGGTGTAATCGAAAGAATAATTTACGGCTAGAAAGTAAATTAAATACTTAAGTCCACATATGCGTTCTATGTAAAGTAATTAATGTTAAGTGAGCCACATTTTAACATAGAACTTAATATGTAGAACTATATATTCCATTATATTTATGAACAAAAAATCTATTTGTTCCTAGAATGTTTTAGTAATTTATTCAAAAAAAAAAAAGAAAAAAGAATGTTTTAGTAAATGCAAAATAGAATTGGCTTTATTTCATCTAGTGTCAAGCTTAATTTTATAAGCGAGTGAGATGGTTTGACTGTGTCTCATATAGGCGGGGCCGGTGAAAGTAGTTTTGAGTTTTTGATTTTTCTCTTAATTCTGATGAACTACTTATTGAAGCGAACCAGTTTCTTAGAGCCATGAAATCATATGCAAGAACACAAATATTCTTGACAGAAAAATTCCCACCATACCGTTTCTCAAGTAAATTTCTTAATTGGGAAACAATTAACTGATAACATACAAAACTTGAACGTGTTCCTTTCAATATGATCGAGAAGAAAAATGTGTAACCTTTTCATTTAACCATATGAAATAAACTTTTATTGGAAGGAATGCTTAAGATTCCAGAGAACTAAATCCATCAAAATATCAAAATACATGGCTAAGAGAATTAAGAAGAACATCAACATTTCAGAAAGTAATTCAACTGAAAACAAACGATATTCGATCATGATCGAGGGTGGAACTCACTAGCTAGCAAGTCTCATTTCTGCATGAAGCTCCGAATGTTATTTGTGGAGGTCCACAGGTTGAGAGCCAGAAGGAGAATACCTATGAAGAAAGCAGCAACTGTCCATGGGTTAGAGAACTTTTCAGTCTTGAATGAAGCCACCCATGTATACCCTCTAATTCTATAACCACTGTTCAATTTCTCGCAGAGATCAACATAGTAAAACTTGTTGTGCGGGATACCCTTGTAAAGGTTGTTGAAGAACTTGCAACCATCTTCATCACTCAGCCAGTTACCTATTACTTTCGCCTTGCAGAGTAATTCCATATCTTCTTTGGAAGAGATGAGATTGTCCATTAAGATGGCATAAGATGTTATTTCATTTGAATAACCCGGGTAGCATTGCTCAATAGCAATAAGGTTCCTGAATAATGATTCAGACAACATTCCAACGTTTAGCTGTGGAATAGTAAGTACTCCATTGAAAACTCCATTGGTGAGAACGCGGCCCTCTTCAAATTCTATGTCCATTATGCTTTCTCTTTCCACTTTTCTGAATCTAATGCCTGCCTTTGAAAGCGCAGTCGCAGTATGCATCTGATGTACTTCTGGATCGAAGAAATCCTGTTTACGAACTTTATTTTCTCTCTCGTCTTTGATCTCCATTGGAACAACTATAGAAGATCTTATCAGATCGAGTATGTGCAGAACATCAGCATCACCATGACAATTGTGTCTATGAAGTTGGTCCTTGAGAAGATGGTCTTTATAGGATTTGCAACTATGCTTCAGTGATGGTAAATTGGTGAAGGCATCAAGAATGAGAATAGAGAGGGAGGAGTGATCACCTTGGCAATTTCCAAGGATAAGGTTATATAAACTCTCCAGAACAAACCAAGGTAGTTGATTTTCTAGGAGCAAAAGGTCATGGCATAGGAAATGAAACATGCAATCCATGTTGAATACTGGGTCATCATCCTGCTTAAGATCCTCATACTTACACTTCCGAAATAGTTGAATCAGGAAGCAACCGTCACGTATCATCATCTCCATGAAGTCTTTGGAGGAAATATGATCAAGTGGTTCCGCATAAAAATCACGGCCGCTTTTCACAAAAGTGTCTTCATTTTTTTGATCTGAATGCTCAATAACTTTCGCCATCAGCTCTTCCAAATTTACATTCATGCCTCTGAGAATTTCATCCAAGTACGTCTTTTTCACTCGTTCCATGAGTTCCAATTCTTCTTCCTTGACTTCCTTCCCTTCCTTGCATTCCTCGCGTTCTTTTCTCCCCTTGTGTTTCTTGCATTCATCGCATATGTTACATTCCTTGCTTCCCTTTTGGGGATAATGAAAAGGTCCAATTGCGACCACATCAGGCGTATATGCCTCGGAATTTTGTCTCCGCAGCACCTTAGGAACTTTGAAGATGCATTTCTTGGTTTTCTTGCATTTCTTGCAATCATAGACTACCATATTAATAGTATGATCTGCCATTAATACTGAACAAGTTGAAAGGGAACATAGTTAATCAAATTATTTAATGAAAAGATAGAACTTAACAAATGAAAGTGTTCACATGCATGTAGTAATGTACCTGAGGAAAGGCGGCTGAGTCTCTGAGATAGACGAGTGATTTACTTCAATTAAAGCTCGAAGAGGTAAGTAGATTAAGAACTGATAAGCCTAGGTGGAGATTTTGTATAATAAACTGGTTAATTTTTGGAGGACTTTTGCAGAAAATTAGTGCGTTTTGAAATCGAACTTAAACAGAAACTGATAAGGGAATTTAATGGTGCAGAAAATTGCTGCGACTACTTGTTCTTTTATACTGCACATGAAAGTTGCTGATGGATCAAGTTTATCCAGTTAGTACGTTAAATACTCACTGGCGATGACCTCGAAGTCCTGCTTAATAGTTTCTTTATTGCATACCAACCCTTCCTTTGTTCCTTTGCTGGCGACTCCCCAAATAATATATTTCATCACATGAGGACGATCAACAAGTCTCGAGGTTATTACTGCATTTTTAAGTTACATGCATGCACATGCATGAAAAATAATCATCGTCTTCTAAAGGTAGATTGTAGAATAAAAGCTTTGCAAAACATGTGTGTTGTGTGTGTATATATAGGAATTTTCTCAGGTGCGGATTTCCGTAACCACTTTCCGGCCACATTTTTACATCTTAACCGTTCAGTTTTTAAGTCCTAGTGTATAGATCACCTCTCCAAAATTTCAGCCAATTTGGTGATCGTTAAGGCATCCAAAACTGCATTTTACACGAACGGACCGAATCTGTTGAACCGGAACCGTTCGTATTTATAATGGTAAATTACAGTTTTGGTTGCCTTAACGATCACCAAATTGGCTGAAATTTTGCAGAGGTGATCTATACACTAGGACATAAAAAATGAACGGTTAAGATGTAAAAATGTGGCTGGAAAGTGGTCGAAAACAAGAAAACCGTACCGTCCGCTCGGTACGGACGTCCGCACCTGAGACGGACTGATATATATCTATATATATATATATATATATATGATTACGGAAACAGTCCGGTACTACGAGAACATATATGCATTGAATCTGATTGACCAACAAGTCTTCTTATTCAAGTTTTTAATTTGGTATTCCTTTTTTTTTTCCTCAAAATACCTCTAGAAAAAAAATTGGACAAAGTTATCAGAACAAGTGAATAATTTGGTAATACTCTATTCTTCTCCTTGAGGAGGAATATATACAGTTACATTGTGTGTACAATAAAAAAGGCAATGAATACTGCTTACAATAGGAAACTAAATCCTAATTGATTACAAAATATTTACAGGAATGTTTACAGCTCATTCCAACACTCCCCCTCAAGTTGGTGCATAGATGTCAATCATGCCCAACTTGTCAAATGAGCTGTTAAATGCTTTTCTTGAAACTGCTTTGGTTAGAATATCTGCTAACTGCTCTTTTAATTGGAAAAATGGAAACCGGATTATTTTCCGGCCGAAATTTTCCTTAATGAAGTGTCGATATACCTCCACATGTTTTGTACGGTCATGCTGAATTGGATTATGTGCTATTTCGATTGCAGCCTTGTTATCATAGTGTAAGTCCATTGACTTCCTACTCTTGAAGCCCAAATCTTTCAACAGATGTCTAATCCACAGCAACTCTCAAACTCCATGCGCCATGCCTCTGAACTATGCTTCAGCACTAGACCTTGCAACCACTTTCTGTTTCTTACTTCGCCACGTCACGAGATTACCTCCAACAAAGGTAAAGTATCCCGAAGTAGATCTTCTATCTACCTTTGAACCTGCCCAATCTGCATCAGTATACCCCTCAACTATCAAATCTTCTTTCTTGGCAAATAACAATCCTTTTCCTGGAGCAGCCTTTAGATACCTCAAAATTTGATAAATTGCATTAAGGGTAAAATCCTCAAATGGTACCCGAACCATTACAAAATGCACTTTTTGGTACCTACAAATTTTTAGGGAGTCTAGTAGTACCTATAGTATCTCTCCGTTAACCCTTTTAGTACTTCCGTCAATTATTCTGTTAAAGTAGGGATAAAACCGTAAAAACCTTATTTTTTATAATTTTTTTTACAAATTTTTTATAAAACTAAATTAAACTTGGTTAATTTTTTTTTTTTTTTTTAAAAAGAGCTAGAATTGAATTTAATTAGTGAATATCTACATTTACCATTTACTTGCTACTTCCATTGGTTAAACCTATTAATTGTTTGAGAAAAAATTATCTCATTAGTTGACCAAATGAGTATATATTAATTTTTATAATTTTTATAAAAAATAACTAAACACAAAAAAAAATACTTAAATTAATTACCCCAAGTGAATAGGGAAGAATGGATTGAGTATTATTTTTATTTTTTATGTGACAAATTACTTTTTAATTATAGACCTTCAATATATTATAACACTATAATTCTATATATGAATGAAAATACTATTTTACCCTTGTTATTTTACTCACATGAATCTCACATGGCCGCCACGTAGGCCTATTTAACGGAATAATGGACGGAGGTACCATAGGGGCTAACGGAGGAATAGTGCAGGTACCACTAGACTCTCTAAAAATTTATAGGTACTAAAAAGTGCATTTCGTGATTATTCAGGTACCATTTGAGGATTTTACCCTTGCATTAATGTGGTCTTCACTGAGAGCATGCATAAACTGACTAACTACACCAACTGCATATGCAATGTCTGGTCTAGTATGAGATAAATATATTAATCTACCAACAAGACGTTGATACCTAGACTTATTTGCGGGAACTTGATCTTTCCATTCACCTAGTCTGTGATTCATCTCCATACGTGTCTCAACTGGTTGACAACTAAGCATTCCAGTTTCTGTCAATAAATCAAGGACATATTTTCGTTGGGACAATGAGATCCCTTCTTTTGACCTAGCCACCTCAATTCCCAAGAAATACTTTAGCTGTCCAAGATCTTTCATCTCAAGTTCAAATAATCATGTAATGCTTTCCTTTCTACTGGATCATCTCCGGTTACCATCATATCATCTACATAGACTATGAGCACTATCAACTTACCAGCTTTGCGCATGATGAAGAGAGTATGATCATAATTACTCTGCCGATAGCCAAATGCTTTCATAGCCTTTGTGAATCTGCCAAACCACGCTCTGGGTGATTGCTTCAGGTCATACAACGACTTCCTTAACCTACACACCTTACCAACCTCTGATAACTTGCACTGACTTCTTGGTGGCATATCCATATAAACTTCTTCTTCTAAATCTCCATGTAGGAACACATTCTTCACATCATATTGTTGTAATGCCCAATCATAAGTGGCAGCCAAAGACATAAGTATTCTAATAGTATTAATTTTCGCCACTGAAGCAAATGTCTCCTGGTAGTCAAATCCATACTTCTGGGTATAGCCTTTTGCTACAAGTCTTGCTTTGTACCTGTCTATGCTTCCATTTGCCTTTAGCTTCACTGTATATATCCATCTACATCCAATAGTCTTCTTTCCTTGAGGTAACGGTATAATCTCCCAAGTAACATTCTTCCGAAGTGCTTCCATCTCTTCATTCATTGTCGTCCTCCACTTTGGATCATCCAATGCTTCCTGTACAGTTCTAGGAATAGCCACAGTAGATAATTGATTGATAGTTAGTGCATATGACTCAGACAACCTATGGGTAGACACATGGTTAGCAATTTGATATTTGGTTGTTGCCCTAAGATCAGGCTCATATTGTTTCCTTGGAATTCCCTTGTTTGATCTTTGAGGATATCTAGGTTCAACAGGCCTTATAGGAACACATGATTGATTAGACTCTATGGGATTATACATAACTATTTCTTGACAAGGGTTTACCGGTGGGTGAGTCTCCCGGGAAGTATCCTCATGCAATGGTGTAGAAGGGGGCAAATCAGCTTCTTCTTCAGTTCATTCTAGTGGCCTGTTCGACTGATCGAGAATATTTTGTGGGTCAAAAAAACCTTCTGAATCAGTAGGAGCAGCTGGAAAACCCTCTGAATCAGCAAGAACAGCTGGAGTGGAATTTGACGAGTTAGTGCCCTCCTTTGAAGGGTCGAGAAGAACCTGCTGTTGGGACATTTTTGACAGATCGAAAACAACCTGATGTAGCAATCTTTCTTCCACTTCTTCGATTTCAGAGAAAATATCCTGAGAATTGTCTTCCATATACCTCTTCTAGCCCTGAAGAGAAGGCTCAGTAGCTTTGACTGGAAAGGCTCAGTAGCTTTGCCTGGAATGTTTCGTGAAAATATACATCCAAAGAAACATGGAGAGTCTTTGTCTGAGGATCATAACACCGGTACCCCTTTTTAAACTCCGCATAACCAACAAAGATACATCTCTTGGCACATGGATCAAGTTTGTTCCATAGAGGTTTAGGAATGTGTACATATGCTACGCACCCAAAGACTTGAGGTTCCAAATTGGGTAAAGCAGGAGCAGAGACCAATCTACATAACTTTTTCTGAGGAGACTCAAAATCAATTACACTAGAAGGAGTTCGGTTAATAAGATAACATGACACTTAAAATCGGACTCACTAACAATTGAAAACAAATGAGGCTTCAACTTCCCAAGATATCTAAAAGACAAATGACCCAAACGACGATGCCATAACCACACTGCTGCTTTTGCATCTTCGACTCCCCCGGCCTTGTGTGCTTGTCCCAATTTCTGATTTCCCTTGTCTGTCAAGTCGAGGTAGTACAAATTGCCCCTTCTAACACCATAGCCAAGAATCTTCCTGGTTAGGATGTCCTGAAATATACAAAATGCAGGCCAAAAGATTACTAGACAGGATAGGGTCGCAGTGATTTGGCCGACAGATAATAAACTATAAGCTAAAAATGGAACAATAAGAACAGTATCTAAGGTTAGGGAAGGAGATAAAATTACAGAACCCTCTCCAATGACTGGAGAAGGACTACCATCTGCAGTAGAGATAATGGCTTGAGTGGAGGGTTTGATGGATTGGAGTTGATTTGGGTTATTAGTCATATGATCTGATGCACTTGTATCAATTATCCATGTAGTATTACTAGCACTGGCATTAACATTGAGAGATCTACCAAGGTTACCTGTTTGAGTCACATTTGCTTGTGGCAGCGAGCGGGTATCTGTTTCTTGAGATGTTTTTATAGTTGCAACTGTTGCTTTGCCTCCAATATTCTTCCGAGGCTTCTTGGTGAAATCCCACCGTTCTGGATAACCCACAATTTCATAACACTTCCACTTAGAATGACCAGCATCCCCACAATGTTGACACACCAAACCTCCGGGTCGGATGGAAGAGCTATTCTGAGGCCGAAAACTTTGTTGAGAAGCTTCGGGTTTTGCCTGTTAGAATCCAGGAGGTGGGCCTTGTCTAGGAGGATTTGCCATTGCGGCGGAGCCCTCCAAGTTAAGTCTATTGACAGCCATAACTGTACTTTCTGCATTCATTGAAGAATTTCCCATAGTCTTCTTTTGTTGCTCCACCATACACACATAAGCATAACTGCTCTCAAGATCTAGCTTTGGTTCCTTCCTCAAAATTTCTCCACGCACCTAGTCAAAGTTTGAATCAAGACCACTCAAGAAGATATGAACCCAAAGTCTCTTCATAGAGGTGCTGAGCTGAGTAACTCCTTCCACCGTGTCTTCTTGAGTTGTGCTCCTGTGATCAATTTCTTGAAAAATAGCAATCAATTCATTATAATATATAGAGAGAGGTCTACCATTCTGTAAAGTAGTGAATGATTTCTGGTTCAATTCAAAAATTCGAGTCTCATCAGACCCATCATAAAAGGTCTTGGAAACAGCTTCCCAGATTTCCCGAGCGGTGCCAAGACGAATGAATCTCTACATCAATGATGGAATCATTGAATCAATTAGCCAACTTTTGACTTTGTGGTTGTCAGTGACCCACATATCATAGTTGGGATCTCCGGGTGCTGGTTTGACGGCTGTGCCTGTAAGGTAGCCGGCTTTGTTGTGCGTACCAATACGCATCTCCATGACTTGAGACCAAAGAGAATAATTAGTTTCATCCAGGATGACGCCTGTAGGGAATGGTGAATTGTGACTGTGATACTGAACATGAACAATTGGTGGAGGTGGGACTGTGGATGACGATGCAGATGATGACGATGAAGGTGGAAGGATTCATTGCTGGTTCCCGTTGATTCTGTTTTAGAACTGTTTTGGTGTTTTGGTTATTTGTGTTTGCAGCAGAACGGGATGGAAATTCGATATTCGGAATTCGGAATTCGGAAGTTGGGATTCAAGGATTAGAAGGCAGGAGAGCGTTGTCCTATGATTTAGGATCAAACAGCTTTGTTACCATATCAGAACAAGTGAATAATTCGGTGATACTCTATTCTTCTCCTTGAGGAGGAATATATACAATTACATTGTGTGTACAATAAGAAAGGCAATGAATACTGCTTACAATAGGAAACTAAATCTTAATTGATTAAAATATTTACAGGAATGTTTACAGCTCATTCCAACAAAAGTGAGACAAAATTTATTTTGAAAAGAACATGTATGTATGCATGAGAGGAGAACATATCCTTTCTAAGGAAAAAAAGCCAATGAGGAGAAGGGGAACATGCAATATCCCACCATTCTCAAAAACAAATTAATCACTAATAGATAAGAGAACAACTCACAAAAAAAACAAAAAAACAAAAAAAAAAACACACACACACACACACAAAAGGGCGGGGTTTTCAAGGGAGGTGATGTTCCGTCCGGCGACGCGTCCTTGTGACATCGTCGGACAAGCCTATATGGTTCACTATTTCGCCGAAGGGGTCGATCGACATAGGCAATGGGATGGAAGTGTTGGGCTATCGGTGACGGGAGATTCAGATCGCTCTAGATCTGGGCCAGGGTTGCGGTTGAGCTTTTGTACAGAGGGTTGGTTGGTGGTTGATCACCGGTGCGGGGGTTGGTTTCCGCCGGTATGGAGTTTTGCTGCAATCTTCTCTCTCATTGTTAGGAGGGATCCATGGAGTTCTGACGAGTGGTCGACATATCGACCTGTGGATCGATCTGGATCCGATTTGGATCAGGTGTGGTTTGTGGTCAGATGGTCGTTGTTAGCCGGAGTTACACGCAAGGCGCAGCATGGTGATATGGTGGTGGTTTCGATCTGGTGGCGCTCGGGATGGTTGCTGGTCTTCACTGTAGAGGGGACGGAAGTTTGGGTTGGGCCTGTGTTGTTGGGCCCGTATTGGAGGGCTACTCGGGTTTTCTTTTGTGTTGTTTATTTCTTGTCTTTAATTTACTGCTTTATGTTAGTAATAAATCCCTACTCTAAAATAGTAGGGCGGGTTGGGCTATTTGTCCGGGTGTGCACTCTCAGTGCCTTGTTTGTCCTAGAGAGGAGGCGAATCTTTATCAAATGGACGCATCCTCCTAGTGGCAGGACGAAACAAAGTGTCGTCGGTGGTCCTCGTCTACATCATAGTGGGAAAGCAGGTTTTAATGTTTTATGGCTTTATATAAGCTTTGTCTTTCCGGTATGTCACTATTGTGAAGCAAATGGAGTTGCCCAGTTATCTAGTATGTCAACCCTTACTAGTTGGTGCATGCTTGAATACATAGGATTAGTGGGAGCTTCTGTTATTATTCAGGATGTTCTCTCGTTACTAATTGTTTGGGGTTTAGGCTTTACATCCCCCCCCCTGTATTCAGTAGTTTCATTAATGAAGGCTTAAGGGTAGCTGCACCAACCCTTATTTCAAAAAAAAAAAAAAAAAAAAAAAAGAGAACATGACTCTCAATGTCGAAAATAAAATCATCTAAGACTAAATTAGAAAGATCCAAATCATCTCTGAAACAAAAGAATCTAATAATTTACGAAATTGATCTACTACATTTTCTAAAGAACTATTGATCCTTGGACTCCAATTAGTTTCATGGTTTTTCCACTAGGCCGTCATTAAGAGAATTGCATTTCTTGGTGTGATTACTTCAGTTTCAACGCTAGCTATAGATGTTTAGACGACATCATGATTTCTAGAAGTAGTACGTAGGATGGGGATAATCATTGGCCAAAAGATAGGGCGAGAATAATCTCGGATATAGTAGAATTCATCATTGATATTATTACTCAAATCCCTCCTCTAGGCTCTAGCTACATGAGATTATGTCATTTTCCTTTGCTAACCAGTACCTTGTAAACAAAGAATCTTTGGTCAATCTATCCAAAGCATAGGTCTCAGTAGGCCTGGCATTTAAACCCGAAACCCGCAAACCCGCACTATACCCGTACGCTAAAAATCCGCAAAAACCCGCCCGTTTATTAATCCGGGCTAAAAAAAGCCCGCACTCAAAAAACCCGCAAATTAACAGGTTTTGCTGGCTAAACCCATTGGAACCCGTTAACTAAAAATCTTTCCCAAAAACCCATTTCCCATTACCCATACGGGTCCCTTTTTTTTTTTTTTTTTTTTTTTTCAACCAAGGCATTTTATAATTTTTCTTATTCCCCATGAGGATCCGACAGTTGGATCTTCATATAATTGTGAAAAGACTATTCAAAAGGAGATCCGTGAGGATTCGACCGTTGGATTGTCGTATAATTTTGTGAGGATGATTCTAAAGGCGATCTGGGACGATCCAACCGTTGGATCTTCATATAATTGTGCAAAGATGATTCAAAAGGCGATCCATGAGGATCCGACCGTTGGATCGTCATATAATTTTGTGAGGATGATTCTAAGGGCGATCCGGGACGATCCAATCGTTGGATCTTCGTACAATTTTGAAAGGATGAATCTAAGGGCGATCCGTAAGGATCTGACCGTTGGATTATAGTATAAATCGGTAAAGATGATCATCTAGGTGATCCGTAAGGATCTGACCGTTGGATCGTTGTATAATTTTGAGAGGATGAACCTAAGGGCGATCCGTGAGGATCTGACCGTTGGATCATCGAATAAATTGGTAAAGATGATCATCTAGGTGATCCGTGAGGATCTAACCGTTGGATCGTCGTATAATTTTGAGAGGATGAAACTAAGGGCAATCCGTGAGGATCTGACCGTTGGATCATCGTATAAATCGGTAAAGATGATCCTCTAGGTGATCCGACCGTTGGATCATCGTATAAATTGGTAAAGATAATCCTCTTGGTGATCTGTGAGGGTCCGACCGTTGGATCGTCGTATAATTGTGATTTGTGAATTATTTTTTGTCAAAAAAGAAAAGGAAAAAAAATCTAAAAAGATAGAAAATAAAAAATTTCAAAATAGAAAACTAAAAAAGTTCATATAGAGAAAATGGCAAATGAGGGGGATATATATAAGTCTTAATTGGTTTTAATTGCTTTGATAAAAAGTAAAAAAAAAAAATTTAAAAAATGTTTACGGCTTTTAACGGGTTCCAACGGAAAACCCGCAAACCCGTTAAGCTAACGGGTTCTTACCGGGTCGGGTTTTTACCGTACCCTCACTATACCCGCACGTTGCCAGGCCTAGGTCTGAGGAACAGTGACCTACCTTTGTGGTGGCGAGCGGGAGACCGGGGACTGGGAGTTTGTAATTCCCGTCTTCTCATCCTCTGAGCTGGCCGGCTTATGTCATTGTGTTCTCTTGTTGTCAGTGACGAGTTGGATTTTTCAACAACTTTGAATTGTTTTTTCTTCCCTAGTTATTGGAAGTGTTTTGGGAATTTGAGTGAATTTCTTGGTCAGGTCAAGAGCTTATTGCTCTTCTACCAGTCAAAGTGTCAAACGTCTAGTGGCTCATTCATCTCAGGGATGGCGTGATGTAAGGTTACAGATAGATGTATGCACACATGGTAAGTAGTAACACCTAATTATGGAACTAATTAACTCAAAATAATCCTGATTAATCGTCCGTCATGGTAATTGGCTAAGATAAATCCGCCAAACCAAATAAATAGAACCATCAAAATATATGCGATATATGCTAAGATAATTAATGCTAATTCGACCAAAAAAATGCTAAGATAATTAAACTGAATATTATTATCCAATTAAGATAAAACAAACGACTTTCCCAAACTATCAAAATACATTGCTAATTATGAAAAATAAGCTGAGCATAAATTAAATAAAACGACAGTGACGAGGAGAAACCATTGGAGATTATATCGATCTTCAATAGATGTGGAACTCTAGACAGTCTCATTTCTGCATGAAGGTCCGAATGTTATTCGTGGAGGTCCATATGCTAAGACCCAGAAGGACAATAGCTACGAAGAAAGCAATAATTTTCCAGGGGTTAGAGAACTTTTCAATCTTCAACGAAGCCAGATATTTATGCCATCTGATTCTGTAATGCTCGTTGACTTGCTTGCAGAGATGGACATAGTAGAACTTGTTGTGCGGGATGCCCTTGTAAAGGTTGTTGAAGAACTTGCAACCATCTTCCTCGCTTAGCCAGTTACCTATTACTTTTGCCTTGCAAAGTAATTCCATGTCTTCCTTGGAAGAGATAAGGTTATCCATTAAAATGGCATAAGATGTAATTTCGTTTGAATAACCATTGTAGCACTGCTCAAAAGCAATGAGGTTCCTGAACAATGAGTCGGCCAGCGTACCAATGTATAGCTGTGGAAAAGTAAAAACTCCGTTTTTGAATTGTATGTCCATCATGCTTTCACTTTTGACACCTTTGAATTTGATCCCGGCCTTTGAGAGAGCCGTCACCGTATGCATTTCATGTATCTCTGGGTCAAACATAGCCTCGTGAACTTTGTTTTCTTTCCGGGCTTTGACCTTTGATGGAATAACAATCGAAGATCTTACCAGATCAAGTATGTGCAAAACATCATCAACATTGTTACCGTGACATGAACTAAGATGTTGTTTATAGGAATTGCAACTACGCTTTAGTGATGGTAATGTGATGAAGGCTTCGAGGATGACAAAAGCGAGGGAGGGTTGATGACTGCAGCCATTTCCAAGGATAAGGCTGTATAAACTCTCAAGAACAAACCAAGGTAGTTGATTTTCTAGGAGCAAAAGGTCATGACATAGGAAATGGAACATGCAATCCATGTTGAATACCGGATCTTCGATATCCCTGAGTGTCGGATCATTACACTTCCGAAATAGTTGAACGAGGAAGCAACCGTCAACTATCATCATCTTGATGAATTCTTCTGAGGGAATATCAAGTAGTGGCTCTGCATAGAAGCCACGGGCACGTTGCTCAAACCCAATAGTGCCTTCATTCTTTTGATCTGAAAGATCAATAACCTTTGCCATCAACGTTTCGGTTGGAATCATCATGCCTTCAAGCACATCATTTAAATAGCTCTCTTTCACTCGTTCCATGAGTTAAAATTCTTCTTCATTGCCTTCCTTGACTTTCTTGCCTTTTTTCGCATAATTTGCATTCCTTGCATTCCTCGCATTCTCTGACTCCCTTGCTTCCCTTTCCTCGACGATGGAAAGGTCCAATTGAGACTATGTCAGGCGTATATGCTTCAGAGTTTTGTCTCCGGAGCACCTTAGGAACTATGAAGATGCATTTCTTGCATAATTTCTTGCATTTCGTGCAATCATGGAATTCCATACCAATAGAAGTATGATGCATCGCCATGAGTTCTGAACAAGTTGCAAGTGAATAACATTACTCAAGTTATCTAATAAAAAGAAACAATCAAGTAAATGAAATTTCACATTCATATAATATTGTACCTGAGGGAGGGCTGAGTCAGTTAAAGCTCAAAATCGTGGTAGATGTCGATCAAGACAAAGAAGACAGAATATTTGTAGAGATTGATCTAGTTTTTGGGAGGGCTTTTGCAGCAAAGTTATATGTCTTGAAGCAATTAAGGGGTGCAGAAATTTGTTTTAACCACTGGTTCTTTTATAGTCAGAACGCATTGATTATCGATCAAGTTAATTGATCGATCAGTTGCTGTACTCAGATAGCGATGACCTCGAGAATTAAAGTCCGCTTCTAATAGTTTCTTTAATCCATTCGTCTTCGAAAATTACTCTTTTTTTAATTGCATACACCAACCCTTAATTGAAAGTATTAATTACTGCAGCTCAATATATGTACGTACATGCACATGTAGGAACATGACCATACTCTTCTTATGGTATGTTTTATATTTATAATCGAGTTCACACCAGTCTTAGTTGTTAGCCAAATTGACCAAATTAATTTCTTAAAGCATTTGCCAAACGTGTATTATGTTTGCACATGCATATAGTGACGCATAAGTTCCAGTACAAGGTGACAGTAAACAAATGCATGAAATTTAGACCGAAAAGTCTTTTATTTTATTTAGGTCAGAATATTTGATTACTTGAAACAAGATGTTACAGCTTTGCTCCTCCTACTTCCAAGTAGCTTCCTCTGAGGTCTTCACTCAGGATCGGTTTCATGGTTTCTCCTTAGGGTCTTCAGGAAGTACTTGAATCTCAAGCGGACCCCTTTTGTTGTAAGAGTTCGGTGTCTCCTCCAAGCTCATCCCAACAAATAGGAGTTGTGCATTGTTTACCATACAAGGCTTCACCTAAGGAGCCATATATTTCAGAACTAAAAGTTTGAACTATTGTTGCTAGCCATGTTCCTTCCATCAAAGGGAGTAAGTTGTCTGAATTTCAAGTTAAAGTGTTAAACCGCAAACTCATGATCTCGACATATCCTCCAATGTCTGATAGTCCTCTGCGATTATAATTGAGCTGTGTGTGAAACTGTGAATGAAAGGTAGTGAAATAGTGACTTACTTCCAAAAGGGTGCATGCACCATGTAACCGCAATCTCATCTTAAAAGAGTTTAGCCTATCGGTCGAAAAAATATGTCTCACACATAGGCAGAAAACGAGTAGAACTTACGATACAAGAGATACTAGGAATCAAAATATGCTTTCTTTTCCATTTTGTTGGTAAGCATACATTTGTAATTTGATCACACAAGATAGTAAACATAAATCCAGCAAAATACCATGAACAACAAAGAATATCAAGTTAAAGAAAGTACAAAACATAGAATCATACTTGATTCATTTCCAAGTCATTCTATTGATCAGAACACAACCAGAGTAATTATGAAACTGGTCCTAGATAATCACCCTCCAAGCTAACCAGTCCCCGAAACTCCCTTTCTTCTTCAAGCCACTTAGTCCCAAGAACAACACAACGAACCAATACATCTTTCACAATCTTAGAACCCGTCTTTTCGTTCAAGAAAATGGGATTCTCTCCGGGGACATATCGGTAATCAGGCATTAAGTCCTTATATAGAAATATGTTTTCAACAGGGCCGCAGTTCATCAAAACTCCATTTCTCAGCACATGGTGAACAACCCCCTCTATGATCTCCCCCCTGAAAAGCTTAAAAGTGATGCAACTAAACACAACTGGATACACCACATCCCCGGAGCGCCTGACTTTCCCCTCTCCTATGCTTTCCACGGTTGTGATCGCAAGAAAGTACCCATGATCTTTGGTTGCCTTATTTGCAGCAAAGCCTTTGAGCAATCGCAGACTGATTGATTTTTTAAGCATCAATCCTTTTGCAACCAGGTTTGCAGGCGGGATTACTACATTCCAGGGCAATTCCACTTTGAGAAACATAGCTCTTAACTTCCGTAATTTAGATGAAGTTAAGTTTGAAGGGATTTGAAATAACTATTGCAAAGAGGCAGTGATCAAAAGATTCAAAACATATGAGATTAAAATGATTTGCATAAGTTCTCTACCTCTCAGAGGCTAAATATGTAATGTGGAATTTAGAAGGGTAGCTTCCATGGGGGGAGTGTGTGTTAAATGCTATTAGGTGTAGCATTTAATGACAAATACAGAGATTTCTCGTTCAATGCATATGTATAAAAGATAAAAGATTAACAGCAGAATAGAAATTATTCTATGCACCGACCCAACCCTTATAAAATAATCTCAACCCTTGATATTTATTATCAACTTTATTTTTAATAAATAAAAAATGTATTTAATGCAATCTAACCATTCATTTATGTTGGTGCAAGTGCACGGCGGTGCTATGAATAATTTCTCACAGCAGAATTACCAATTTTTAACTTATGAACTTCTTGCTTTTCGAAAAATAAAAATTTATGAACTTCTTGTTTTCAAAGTGGAGAATGTGAGATCTTGCTAGTTCACATATGAAGTGACAGAATTCCACTAAATAAGAACGCAGTTCGATGTGTAACAACACATTACATCTCCTATATTTAGTATTTCAAATACAAAAATATGACCTAAGATAAGATCTCCAATGGAAATGAAAGAATAGAATACAGAGCATGCCCGACCCTCGGCAAGTAGTGTTAGATCCACTCTTACCCTTTGCAGTGCTTCATGAAGATGAAGCTGCAGTATCTCTATCAGCAAGCGAAATTGCCGGCGGCTAGCTCTGTCAACTTATTACCTTGGCATCATCGGCAGTTAGCCTCCTTCAAAGCAGGTGGTGTATTTGTGAAAGGGAAAATGCAGGATTAAGAAGAGAAATATCATTACATAAAGAGCTACTAGCTACCAGAATCTGTTCGCGCCAATTGGACGAGTAAATTTCCACCCAGAGGAGAAAAAGATAATGGTATAGCTTATGTGCCTCTTGAGAACAGAAACAGGGAGGGAAAAAAATACTAGAATGTAATTTGAACATTTACATCAATAGTCATACATTCTGCAGTCCCACGTCATAAAATGCTAATATATATTTCCACAGAATACTTGGAGACAAAACAATCAAGGCACTATTGCAAAATCGATGAACCAGTTTCTATGGAAACGTAATACAAAATAAAGACCACAATAAGCTCAGAAGCAAGAATGAGTTCTATGCTACAATGCTAGAAACAAACATCCAGTCTGTGTAAAGGACCGATCAATCATGTAACCAACTGTATATGTAACAGCAAACTCGATTAAGCAGAGGGATACCATTAGTCATGAATAAGGAAGAACAGAAGTCATTGACACCATATTAACATAACAATTGCAGACTGTCAAGGCCAACAAGATAACTTAGAAGTAGTAATTCAACACAAAATACAGCCACCAACAGCCAGCTTGGTTAAACTAGGTTCGAAAAATGGAAGCATCCTTCCAGATCACAGAAGTAGAAGGGAATCACACTAAGAAACTGGTCCTAGATAATCAGCATGTAAGCCAACCAATGCCTGAAATTCCCTTTCTGCCTCAAGCCACTTAGCTCCAATGACAATGAAACGCAGCGTGACACCTTTTTCAATCTTAGACATCTTGTCATTCAAGAAGATAGGATTCTCCCCTGGAACATAGTTGTAATCGGGCATTTTCGAAGAAGAGAGATATACATTCTCAATGGGACCGCATCTCAATATAACTCCCTGCTTCAGCACCTTGTGCACTACTCCCTCTAAGATCTCTCCTCTGAAAAGCTTAAAGGAGATGGCGCTAAAGGTGACTGGAAAAAGCACATCCCCAGTATGCTGCCTGACTTTTCCCTCTCCTATTTTCTCCACAGTTGTGAGAGCAAGAAGGTATCCGAGATCCTTTGTGGCCTTTCTCTTAGAAAAATCATCCAGCAGCCGGATAACAATTGCCTTTTGGAGCATCAATCCCTTCGCATCCAAGCTTTCAGCAGGGATTACAACATTCCACTGCAACTCAGTTTTGAGAAACATTTTTTTCTGTTTACCTGTCAGAAAATAAAGAATGAAGCAGCAACCAATTGTGCATTAGTTCAGGGATCAAAATTCTTCTCAAACAGTGTACTTGCTTGCCCAGTGTAGGCCAAATCATTCACATAGATCAAGAGCCAAAACCAGATTGTTCACGGAGATAAATAACCACTTTAACATCCTCCTATGCTAACCCTTTTACTTAATTTACAATTTAGATTTACAGGGTAGGCAGCAGAACAGTTTAGTTACTGTTACCAAAAACTAAGTTGTCCTATGAGTCTTTCTAGCTTAAATAGAGGAAAGGCAGCAGTACATATCCACACAAATGTATCCAAACTCTGTGTAAAGAGAGAGTAAACAATAAGTTTTGACACATATGCAAACATGAACAAGAACTATTAACCCCATCAAGAAACCAGTGTATCCAAAACTCAATACAGCTAACTATTTAATGACAGCACTTCCAAAAATCCCCTGAATGATTCTTCAAAACACTACCTCCTCGACAAAAAGAGCTGGTCTCCCTCACTAATCAATATTTATCCCTTCATAGCAGAGAAACAACAAAATGGAATATGTAATAGCCTAAACCATAATCCCCAAATTCTCATGCCCCCCATGATCTTACTATCCCCATTTCTAAGGCAAAATAAGTTCGGTCAGCACAAATAGCCGCTAATTTCTTTAATTCCCTTCAAGCCTCTCAATTTCAGTAGAAATGCTACTCTTTCGTCAGTCAAACACGTCCCCATTACCAAACCACAGAAAACCATACTCCAACAATAAACAAATTTCACTAACTCAACTCTAAAAACAGACCAAATTCGGAAACCACAATACAACATATAGCTGTTCTATATCTTCAAATTCCCTTCAAGCCTCGCAATTTCCATGAGAAAAAGACTCAATCTTTGTCAGCCAGACACAGAGCCCATTTTAACTAACAACAGAAACCCCATTTCTTCAACTTCCCATCAATCCCCTCCATTTACATAAGAAAAGAATCAATCTTTACTCTTTCACAAACTCAAGAATCCAAGAACCAATCTTTGGTCAGTATGACACAGCCCCATTTGAACCAACAACAGAAACCCAAATTACCCAAGCAAATTTCATTTGGATTCTAATAACAAACCACAAATTCACAAACCCAAATCAAATTTCTCAAGCTATATTAAACCAAACCAACCAAACAACGAAGTAGAGAAGCAAAACATATGAAAGATTAGGGTATGCAGAAAAAGGTGTAACCTTTTCAGAAAAGCAAGCTTAGCCTGAGAGAGAGCGGAAGAGAGTCGAAGGCTTGACCCGGTGGAGCTGATGAAGAAGCTCCAATTGACTCACTGAGTCGAGGTGGCTTGGTACTCCCTCTAGGCTCTAGCTGCGTAACGCTCACTGGGTTAGTGGCACTGTGAGGAAAGAGACGACCTTTTTGTTTGGTTTTTAATGGGTTTTGGTTCTTATGTGACTTGGCTCGAATTCCAATGAAACTATTTACATGGACGGTTAGAATTAGAGAGGGAGAGACAGGTATGGATAGAGCGAAGTAGAGGATTCGAAATAAAATTTTCTTTCAATATTATTTGTGTTTAAGGATATCTCTATTTGTGTTTGGCCCAAACTCTAGGTTACTTGACCTAGTAGTAATAGGGTTAGATTAGAAGGATCTAGATTCCTATTCAATGTACGATTACTTTCCTTGTACGATTGAGATTCTATGTATTGTAATCCTCTATATAAAGAGGCCCCTATTATCAATGAGAATATACAGCAAATTCCTCTCACATTCAGTTTCTCTAAAACACGTTATCAGCACGAGCCTCTAACCCTGAAACCCTAATTTCGTAGCCCTCAAAATCCTGCAACCACCGCCCCACATATCGAAGCCCTAATCCCAAGGAGCCCAGAACCGGCGGCGGAACCACCGGAACCGGCCGGAAAACCCCTGAACCGGCCGTCGGAAAAATCGAACCGGCCCCTGCCCTGTGCCTGCCCTGTGCCTGCCCCTGCGAGCCCTGCCGAGCAGCTGCCGAGATCTGCCGAGCCTTGTGCCTGCATCTGCCGAGACCTGCCGACAGCCCCTGCAAGCCTCCTGCGAGCCCTGCCGAGCAGCTGCCGAGATCTGCCGAGCCTTGTGCCTGCATCTGCCGAGACCTGCCGAAAGCCCCTGCAAGCATCTGTCGAGAGCTGCCGACAGCCCCTGCAAGCACCTGCCGAGACCTGCCGATCTCTGCCGAAGCCCCTGCAGACCCCCCTGCGACATCTGCCGACAGCCCCTGCACGAGCCCTGCACAACCTCCGCACAGCTGCTGCACAGCCTCCGCATACCCCCTGCAGCGCCCCTGCACAGCCCGGCCTAGCTCCGGCCACCACCGCCGGCCACCAATTTCCGGCCACTTTTCCGGCGACCTCCGGTGACCTTTTTCCGGCCATCTACAGTAGTTTTTTCCCGGTCAAGATTTCCGGCTATTTTTCAAGGTAAACTTTTCTAAAAGTTCCCATTTTTTGAAGTTTTTTTAATTTCCTCTTCTTTTCTCGGGGACTTCCAACATCCCTTCTTCTACCCCCCTTTCTTCTTCATAGGGGAGACTAATAGCCGAACTGTGGGGGTTCGTGCTCACTCCAAGCTTGGAGCTTGTAGAGTCCTCCAAACTTAGAGTTTGTTGAGAAGAAAACGATCGACCACATACATCGTCGTTTCGATCTAATCCAAAACCCCTCTTGGAATCGGATTTTCTTGGAAGCGACTACGCTCAGAAAAATCCCTAATTTCTTGGAAGCGACTACGCTAAGAAATTATATAGTTTTTCGTGGTAGCCTTCTTCGCTCCGAAACTAACCCTATTTTCTTGTTGTTTTTCAGGATGAATAACCTGAACAAGTTGAGCTTCGCTCCACTAGAGACAACGGGCGCAGGATACCACAAGTGGGTCCGTGATGTGCGCCAGCATCTTAAGGCTGATGGGATCCTAAGTACGATCCAAGAGCCAAGTCAGGACGTACGTACTCCTCAACAAGCTGCTGCTTTTGAAGCAAATAGAGCTGCGAGAGAGGCGAATGAAGCTAAAGCCATCATTCTCATGACAAGGCACATGAATGACGCGCTCCAAAAATGAGTACCTCAATGAGGAAGACCCAAGAAAACTATGGGTGGAACTCGAGCAGCGTTTTGGCAACGTCCGTGATTCCCTGCTTCCAGACTTAGAAGTGAGATGGCATAGCCTCCGCTTCTGTGATTTCAAGTCTGTACTTGACTACAATTCAGAAGCACTTCGTATCAAATCTATGATGGAATTCTGTGGGCAGAACATCACTGATACGATGTTGATCGAGAAGACTCTCTCCACCTTCCCCGTCTCTGCATTGATGATAGCCAAAAACTATCGAATTGATGTCAATGCTAGACGCATCACAAGATTTCATGAGCTAATTGGCACCATGAACGTAGCTGAAAAGCACGACAACATACTTGTGAAGAACTATAACTCTAGACCCGTGGGAACCAAGTCAATTCCGGAGTCTAATTATAGTCGCGCCCCCAAGGGAGGACGCAAGGAGCGAAACCCTAAGAATAGGGATAATTCTGGACGTTCTGGTCCATATTCTCGCCCTAAAGAGGAAGGAAATCGCCAAGATAGGCGTACACGGAACCGTGGAGGTAAACGTGTAAAGAGAGAGAGAGGCCAAGCCTCCGGTTATGGTAGTAACGCCACCAAAGGCAATAACCGTCTACAAAACGCCCCCAGAGCGCCTCGATCAAGGGAATCTGACCATAATGATGCTTGTCTCAGATGTGGATTAAGTGGACATTGGGCAAAGAAGTGTACTGCATCCCAGAATGTTGCAAACGCATACAAGATGTATCGTGAAGCAAGGGAGGCACATTACATGGAACAAGAAGGTCAAGATGGAGATCTCGATCTAAGGGTGGAAGACTACAAGGATCAAGACCCAGAAACTGGCGATTTTGATTAAGTCTTTCTATTTCCAAGAGATGTAGGCAATTGCCATATTATTTTTGTAGTAGATGCCAATGCTATTAGTCTTTCTTCAAAGTAGGCGCATCCAATGTGAGTGTGATGTCTAGGAAGGTTTTGAGATCAGTGGTACTTAAGTGAGCCTCGCTCCACCGACATCTCTCTACTCACCTGGTCACATTTACATTGGAATTACCGAAAGGAGTTAGACGACTACCATTGTTTTGCATTAACTAGTTTATTGGATTAGATTTCCTTTGGTTAAAGAAACGATGATGTAATTCCGTTTGGCTTATTAATAAAAGTTGAGTTCTTTTCTTTATGACTCCTTTTTTTAATTACGAGCTTTTCTTTTAGGAATGGATGAACTTCAATGTCTTGCGGATAGTGCGACTACGCACACCATTCTACGACATAGGCAATTATTCTTGGAGATGTTGCCTACATATTCATCTGTGACTACGATGGCTGGGCCATCAAGTTTAGTTCAAGGACATGGAATGGCCCAATTCCTTTTGCCCAATGGCACCTTGATTAAAGTCACTGAAGCTCTCTACGCTCCTAAGGCGAATCGAACCTTATTGAGCTTCAAAGATATTAGAGCCAACGGATTCCATGCGGAAACGCATAGTGAGAACGGAATAGAATTCCTTTGCATTACCTCTAATGATTGCGGAAGAAAGCGCATCTTAGAGAAGCTTATGTGTCAATCTAGTGGACTTTATGTCACTACAATTCGACCTATTGAATCCAATAATGTCATAAGAGAAGATCTCTTGGATTCAGACACATATTGGCTTTGGCATGACCGACTAGGACATCCTGGTCGTGATATGATGCTCCGTATACTAAAGACTTCACACGGACATCCATTCTTTAGAGTGAGAAGAAGCAAGAATCGAAAATTGATTCCAGGACTTAGCAAGACCGCAACAATTGCAGCATCTGGAGCTGCAGCCGTCTTGGGGCGCCATAGGGCCGCCCAAGTCCCATGTGGTGACGCCATTAATGGCGCCAACCATGAGCATAACGCCATGGTTATTCCTCCTAGTGGCCATGACGCCACACACACCAATTTCCATGGCTCTAACGCCATAATGGGAGATGTAGTCACACACTTTGCTTCTAATAGCGCTACAGACGCTCAGGCCCAACCAAAATCCTCATTGATTGCTTCTAAGGCCCCTCGCTCTTTCTGCAAAGCCTGTTCCTTCGGGAAATTAGGACCGAGACCGTCCTACGCAAAGGATCCCAAAATACTCATTCCGTTCTTACAGAGGATCCAAGGGGATATCTGTGGACCAATTCAACCACCATGCGGACCTTTTTTAAATATTTTATGGTATTGGTTGATGCATCGACACGCTGGTCACATGTCGCGCTACTGTCCACTCGAAATGCTGCTTATGCTAAACTCCTCGCCCAGATTATCCGTCTACGGGCTCACTACCCTGACCATCCTATTAAGTCAATTCGACTTGATAATGCTGGGGAGTTTACATCAAAGACATTCGATGACTATTGCATGTCACTGGGGATTGATGTAGAACATCCAGTTCCCCATGTTCATACCCAAAATGGTCTCGCAGAAGCCGCTATCAAACGACTACAAATGATAGCACGGACATTGGTTATGCGCACCAATCTCCCTGTTTCTGCTTGGGGATATGCAATATTGCATGCAGCGACGCTAATTCGTCTACGACCCACTACCACCCAATCTTACTCTGCGTTACAGCTAGTGACTGGATACGAGCCTGATATCTCGCACTTACGCATCTTTGGGTGTGCCATTTATGTGCCTATTACGCCGCCACAGCGTACTAAGATGGGTCCACAACGACGAATGGGCATTTATGTTGGATATGAATCTCCAGCGATAGTCCGCTACCTTGAACCCTTGACAGGCGATCTCTTTACCGCTAGATTTGCGGATTGTCACTTTGATGAGACAGTCTTCCCATCGTTAGGGGGAGATAAGAACACATATGTTCAACAGGAACGACAGGAATTGTCGTGGTCTGTCCCCACTATGTCTCATCTCGATCCCCGTACCGCACAGTCCGAACTTGAAGTGCGAAGAATAATCGAGCTCCAGAACGTAGCAGACACTCTGCCTGATGCGTTTTCTGATGTTGCCAAAGTGACGAGATCACACATACCTGCTGCAAACGTGCCTGCAAGGATCGATGTCCCAAATAATGGATATCACGCCTCTCCTGTGACACCAGGAGATGGCGCCATTGCCCAACATGGCAATGATGTGGCATCTATGGCCGTAGGTCCCGCAAGAAAGCGCGGTAGACCGATTGGTTCGAAGGATACTCGCCCTAGAAAGAGAGCGAACGAGGCACAAACAAATCCTTTGATCATCGATACTCAAAATCCGTCCTATGACAATGTTCCGGATTATGGTTATGTCCAAGAGACATCTTTGGGGGACGCCTCATTGTCAGAACCTATCCCTGAGAACGTAGAGATCTCTGTTAATTACACTAGTGTACATGGGACGTGGGAAAGAAACTCCATCATCATTGATGATGTATTCGCGTATTCAGTGGCGCGTGAGATTATTGAGACCGATGACATCGAACCACGCTCCGTTGATGAATGCCAACGTAGAGCCGATTGGCCAAAGTGGAAAGATGCGATCCAGGCAGAACTTGATTCTCTAGCGAAAAGAAAGGTATTCGGACCAGTTATGCCAATACCGCCCAACACCAAACCAGTTGGTCACAAATGGGTATTCGTTAGAAAGCGTAATGAGAAAAACGAGATTGTAAGGTACAAAGCTCGCCTTGTGGCGCAAGGTTTCTCACAACGCCCTGGAATCGACTACGAGGAGACATATTCTCCCGTAATGGACGTCATAACGTTCCGCTACCTTGTCAGTTTGGTGGTTTCCGAAAAACTGAACATGCAGCTTATGGATGTGGTTACTGCGTATCTATATGGGGATCTAGATACAGAAATATACATGAAGATTCCAGACGGAATTCAGTTACCCAAATCAAGTGGCTCTAAACCACGGAGCGCGTTTGCAATTAGATTGAAACGCTCACTATATGGATTGAAACAATCCGGACGGATGTGGTATAACCGTCTAAGTGACTACTTGATTGGAAAGGGATATGTCAACAATGAACTATGCCCATGTGTGTTCATAAAAGGGACAAGTTCCGGATTTGCAATAGTAGCGGTTTATGTCGATGACATGAACATAATTGGCACCCTTAAAGAGTTAAGGGAAACCGCTGAACACTTGAAATCCGAATTTGAGATGAAAGATCTTGGGAAAACACGGTTTTGCCTCGGTTTAGAACTTGAGCACCGTAGAGATGGTATCCTGATTCATCAATCAGCTTATACCCAAAAGATGCTTATGCGTTTCAACACTGATAAGATTAAGCCTTCAAGCACCCCAATGGTCGTCCGTAGTCTTGATCCAAAGAAAGATCAATTTCGTCCAAAAGATGACGATGAAGAAGTGCTAGAGGCAGAAGTGCCCTACCTAAATGCAATAGGCGCATTATTGTACTTAGCACAATGCACAAGACCGGATATCTCATTCGCTGTGAACTTGCTAGCTAGATATAGCTCTGCGCCTACACGACGCCATTGGATTGGTGTTAAAGATATCTTTCGATACCTAAGTGGTACGATCGATATGGGCTTGTTCTATCCCTACAGAAAGAAGATGGATTCGGACCCATCAAGTGCCAGGAACGCCACACATGGTGGACTGAGTTCCCTCTCCCCATCCCAAAACGATATAAGTGTTTTGGAAGGTTTTGCTGATGCTGGGTACCTCTCTGACCCACACAAAGGTCGCTCCCAAAATGGTTATGTTTTCACCATGGGAAAAACCGCGATATCTTGGAGGTCTACAAAGCAGACCTTAGTCGCTACCTCTTCGAATCATGCAGAGATTATTGCTCTTCACGAAGCAGTTCGTGAATATATATGGCTTCGATCCATAGTTACGCATATTCGAAGCAATTGTGGTTTGAAGTCTACCACAGATGAGCCAACGAGCATTTATGAGGATAATGCTGCTTGCATTGAACAAATGAAGCAAGGCTACATCAAAGGCGACAACACCAAGCATATATCGCCTAAATTCTTCTACAATCAGCAACAACAGAAGCTCCTCAAGATCAAAGTAAACCAGGTTCGATCTGAGGACAATGAGGCAGACTTATTTACTAAGTCATTGCCCAAATCCACGTTCGAGAAACATGTGGCAAGAATTGGCTTGCGGAAATTATCTGAACTCCCATGATCGTAGTCATCAGGGGGAGGCGCAGACATCAGGGGGAGATATCTACATGATCGGCTCGAAACGTGAAGGGTGTGTTGTGCTCTTTTTCCCCTTCGACCGAGGTTATTTTTGTCCCACTGGGTTTTTGTTACTCGGCAAGGTTTTTAATGAGGCAACGAGAGAAGCACCACGTTTGGACAACACAAGGGGGAATGTTTAAGGATATCTCTATTTGTGTTTGGCCCAAACTCTAGGTTACTTGACCTAGTAGTAATAGGGTTAGATTAGAAGGATCTAGATTCCTATTCAATGTACGATTACTTTCCTTGTACGATTGAGATTCTATGTATTGTAATCCTCTATATAAAGAGGCCCCTATTATCAATGAGAATACACAGCAAATTCCTCTCAAATTCAGTTTCTCTAAAACAATTTGTTCTTTTTTCGAGACATTTTTGTATCGATACATTAGTGATAGATCACTCTCGAAATAATAATAGACCGAAACCTTATAGTATGAGATTAAGAGCTTTCTTTTTATTTCACAATTTATAAAATTAGCTCTCTTTCATGTTTAATTAATCATTTTTAGGTTATGTAAACATAGTTTTAAAATAGTTTTTTTTTTTTTCTTTCCTCTAATTCGAGAATGTAAGATTATCTTTGTTGTGTGGTCATTGCATATATACGTTGCCATACTTTACGGATAGTCGTAAACATTCCCTACAAAATGTTAGCCAAAAAGAAAATAGGGAGTAATCCACTGGTATGGGAGGCACACTAGACATTTAACGGACCAAGATTTTCAGGCAATGGTTGATTCTTCATTAATATGGATAAGTGATTCAACTGACATAGTGGACCAATTTACTCATACTAGCACCAATTTGACCATACACCTTGCACTCTTGCAGCACTAGTAACACATTCCATTCCTTCCTGTACTGCTCACAAAGAGTGAAGACAATCCAACCGATATGAGGCAAAGGTAGCATATAACCCAATTACTAATATAGCTCTTCTACAAATATGTCAATAAACTATGTGCAACAAATGAATTTTGAAAACTCTTGTCCACAGCACAGAGAATTTAGATGTCACGTCTCATAATCACTTGATTAAAGGTAGACTGAATTCATATTCCTAACATTTAAATTTACAGAAGCCTTCATTTGGTTTGAATAGTTACAAATCTGATTCATGAGGACCACAAACAGGGCCGAGTGAATCACCAACTATACTAACAACCATCACAAACTCCTTCCTCATCTCTCTACTCTTCTCTATCCATTTAGCCTGAAGCACCCTGAACCGAACCACAACTTCTTTGTCTATCTTTGCAAGGTCATCCCTCAAGAAGAAAGGATTCATCCCATCGACATAGTGGTAATTTGGCATTTTTCGAGCTGACAGAAAAGCATAGTTAAGAGGTCCACATCTAATGATCACCCCAAGGTTATGCACATGACGAACGACTCCCTCCAAAATCTCCCCCTGGCACGGTATGAACGTGCGACAGCTAAAAGCTACAGGGAACAACATCTTTCTTGAGTCGTCTGAAATCTGTCCTTTTCCTATCATCTTCAAGGCAGTGACTTTAAGGAAGTAGCCATGATCCTTGCTGGCCTTCTCTCTTAACAAGTCCTCCAAAAGCTGTGTTGTTATAACGGATCTTGAAGTAACCGCACTGTCTTTGTCTAGCTTTTCAGCAAGGACAACTACACCCCTAACCAGTTCCACTTCAGAAAACATGTCCAGATCTACTTCTCAAGATACCAAAGAAAACAAGATTATAACCAAAGTTTAGCCAAATCCATCAACCAGCTCAGAAAACAAAAGCACCAATCAGCTCAACTCTTCTGTGAACTTCTCCATACTTCCATGTTAGCCAGACAAGATACAATTAGTTATGATTTACTTGGGACAACCATATTTGAAATCTGCATATACAAACACATGTATATATTTAACGTTAACAGTTAAATAAAAGGCTTTTACAGTTTTATAAGCAACAAAAAGGAGCATCCCTCCCTAACAACTAACCATGAAACTGCAACCGCAATAAAAACATGCTAGATAACAACGCAATGTGCAATTAGAAATTAAAATTTCCAAATCAACCAAATAAGTCTGGGAAAAGGAATTTGGAAGGGAACACCTGTGACCTTCCCATGGTATCAAAAGTCATCTCACAAATTGGGAAAATGATACATATCACACCCGAGAATTATACGATATGAAAAAAGTGTGGTGCTTCCACAGCCATATACTGTAGTTATCATACTTATTACCAATCATTCACTATCACACCTTTGTTTGCAACAGACCATCTCACAAGGAAGTACACAAGGCTTCTCTGGGCTCTAATCTGAACCTTAAAGAACACCTCTACATCAATTCGTAGAATGCATCTCTTCCTCGTTGGCAATGCTAATCAATAGTCAAACACGTAACCACTCAGTTTGTTTGCTTTCATTTCTTTAATCCCTTTCATTTGTTTAAACAATACCAGTTATAATTATATTTGGAATTTCAATTCTACATGAGTGGGACAATAGAAACCAAATTCCTCTGGGCATCCTTACTATACAGACAACCGAATAACATCTGTCATCTATATATGTTATCTCTAATCAAGCTAAGCTTCAATATACTCTACAAGTTCATCATCTCTCCTATCTTATATGTGTGTATATGAGATATGAGAAATGATGAATTTGATGATACACTGATGAAGCCTAGTTGAAACAAAGCATTATTCAAGAATTAAAGTCATTTTACTCAAAACCCAACAACAAAGAGCTCAAAACTACTTGAAAGCATCTGACTTTAAACTTAAAGAAGCAAAATTTCAAGGATGTATGATACAACTGAAACTGAAATCTGATAAACTTAGACTCTGCGAATTATAAGAAAGAGGGGTCAAGAGAAAGAACCTGGTTACAATTGGAGGGAAACCCAGGAGAGAAAACCTACTGGGGCTCTGAGAGAGAGAGAGAGAGATCCACAAGGAAATGAGGAGAATGGTGGTGGGTTGCGCAATATGCACAGTGCTCAAGCAATTTGGATGAGAGAGAGAGAGAGAGAGAGAGAGAGCGCAGTACCGGTTGGGTAAGTTTAGACTGTTTAGTTTCCTTTTCAAGCTGCGAATTATATTTAGGATTTATTTTTAGAGAAAATATCATAAATGATCAATGAATTATGACCTATTCGATATTACTTAACTCACTCACTTTTACATCCATCTTTCATTTAACACATTGTCATTAATTTTACCATTAAAAGTCATTAAAATTGATGGTATATTTGTCTAAACACTAAAAAAAATGCATTTTTAACTTTAAAGAAAAAATTCTGGAAATTTTTTTTTCAAATTATATTTAAATTAAAATAAAATCCTTTTTTATTAGAATTTCAAAAATAAAAAAAAAACTAATAAATTTAGAATTTTTTTAAGGGAAATGATGGAAAATGTCATATTAGAGTGTGAAATGATAAAAATGTCACCTAGTTTCCCACTTGATAAAAAGGTCCATAATGAATTGTTAGTAATATTAATTTAGTCCTTATAAATAATAAAATGATGTTAAAAAAAGTCAGTTTTTAATTATTTTAATTCCCATTCTACCCTTACATGCTTATAACTTTATATTCAAAAATCCCAGAGCTCAAATCGATTTTGATTGGAGCTTCTCTCTCCAATTTTGATTACGACTCGTCCAGATCTTGTCGGACTAGAGCCACTCGCCGCAATTGTACCCGCCAGATGTCGACCACGGCAAGATTTTGTACACTGCGACCTCGCACACCACTAGCAGCTTCAGAATCCTCGTCGCCGCCGCCTCCTTGATCCATCTCCTTCGTCACTCGTCGACCTTTTTCTATGGCGGAAGGCAAGCTCGATCTCCCCGACGATCTCCTCTCCTCCAAACCCTCCAATTAGTCCTGGACCTCCAAAGGTGCTTCCGCGCTTTCGTTTTTGCACTTGTTTACTCAGTAATTCAATTTGTTTATACAAAGGATTTGATCCATGTAGATCGAATTTTAGGTAGAAGATTACTGATCTGAAGCGTTTAAGTATACTTTGGAGTAGTTCATTTTTGTTTTCTTTCAGCATCAAGTTCTTTGATTATGGCTGCGTGCATCTCGAGCTATTCATATTCCATATTTTTTTATTTCGTGCATTGGATGTTTCTCAGTTGCATTTGACATAATAATTGAGAATGATTAATATTCTAAAAAGTAGCTGTTGGTTCAGTTATGGTGTCTGGATCTACTGTGTGGTTGAGTTTTTTTCGAAGTGTAGTTATGGTGTTGCTGCATATGGTAATTTGTTTGAGCATGTTCGGTATTATTACTCCAGTTGTGATCGATTAGATTTGGACCTTTTGTTCTATGTTTTTGTATTAATTACTGTGGGCACTGTCCCAATGAAACCTGAAGTTCTAGATCACGCACCTGAAGTTCCAGATAGCGTTCATTGGAGTCTAGTCATTATCTGTATACCTGACAAGGAAGAAGAATCAGGACCGCTTGTTCTTCATTTAGACTCATTAGGACTCCATTGTAGCAAATCAATTTTTTGAATTATTAAAAGGTTAGATAAAGATGTCCTTGTTGATTCATTAAGCAATGATCATATCTTATATTTACTCTGTTAGGGGTTTCAGTCATTTATCATTGACGAGTTTAATGCTAATTTGGTATGCAGCTTTTTAAAGAAGAATGGTGCTATCTGGAAAAGAAGTTGATATTTTAGATCTAACAGTTTCAGACTGTTGGAAACGACTTCCTGACCATATTGAGGAGAAAAACTTGTGGTAATTTCCGTCCTCAATGCCATATGTTACACATCCTATATTATGGAATCATCATTAGTTCACTCACATTTGCCTTAGTCATAGTTGTCAACTTTAATTAAAATCATAAAGCTCTTGAACTTCAATTTCGTACTGCTAATAAGTTGGAATTCTGTTAAGAGCTATAACATACTCAGGTAACTCGAAATGCCATGATTTGTTGGGTTTACTTGGTTTAAAGCTTACATCTTTCATTTTCCCCCAGTTCCCGCAATAGAAAAATGACTATGATTGTGGTCTCTTTGTACTCTTGTTTATGGAACGCTTTATAGAAGAGGCCCTTAAAAGGTTGAAAAAGAAAGAGGTCTCTTTATACATTTCATACTGATTGGTGTTTGCCCTCTATATCTGCACTGGATGCAGTACAAATGGAAAGAACCACGTTACTGGGAAATTCCTTCCAATTGATATTTCGATGTCATTTATTTGTTTGCTCTGTGCGAAAGAGTTGGCTAATATTTGAAATGGTTTCAGGATGTGGAGGCAAACAATCGAAAGGTGAAAGTGTATGGTAGGAATTATACATTCATTGAGACCAGATGGAAGAAGCTCAGAGTTTGTGATCTTGTCAAGGTGCACAAGGATGAATACTTTCTTGCTGATCTGCTTTTGCTTTCATCAAGCTATGAGGATGGCATTTGCTATGTGGAAACTATGAACCTTGATGGAGAAACAAATTTAAAATTGAACCATGCACTGGAGGCGAGATCCCATCTTCATGATGAAAATTCCTTGGAAAGATTTAGGGCAGTGATCAAGTGTGAGGACCCAAATAAAATTCTATATTCATTTGTTGGGACTTTGTTCTATAACGGTAGAGAACACCCACTTTCCTTGCAACAGATGCTGAAAAATACAGAATATGTCCATGGATTTGTTGTTTTCACTGGGCATGACACAGAAGTGTGGCAAAGTTAGACAGCTCTCTTTTCTTTCAGTGTCTTTTTTTTTTTTTGCCCTTCTTTAATTATTGAATTTCTAGTGTGGCATGTTGGTCTGTATGTTAGTTTGGTTCATGGTAGTTTTGGATGTTTGGATTGGTTTATTGTGCCAACTTGGTCTCAGTTTTGTTTATATTCAAGAACTGATTGTTTGATTACAAATCAGAAGTTTATCCAGATTATGTCACTTGGCTACTGACAGTTACTTGGTTAGTGACATGTAATGTGACATGGTCAGTTACTTAGTTAATAACATGTGATTAACAGTGACTTGGCTATTAACTTGTGACTTGGCTACTGACAGTTACTTGGTGGTGACATGGTCAGTTACTTAGTTAGTGACATGTGATTAATAGTGACTTGACTATCAACTTGTGACTTGGCTACTGACAGTTACTTGGTTAGTGACATGGTCAGTTACTTAGTTAGTGACATTGTCAGTGACATGTAATGTGACATGGTCAGTTACTTAGTTAGTGACATTGTCAGTGACATGTAATGTGACATGGTCAGTTACTTAGTTAGTAACATGTGATTAACAGTGACTTGGCTATCAACTTGTGACTTGGCTACTGACAGTTACTTGGTTAGTTATATGGTCAGTTACTTAGTTAGTGACATGTGATTAACAGTGACTTGGCTATCAACTTGTGACTTGGCTACTGACAGTTACTTGGTTAGTGACATGGTCAGTTACTTAGTTAGTGACATTGTCAATGACATGTAATGTGACATGGTCAGTTACTTAGTTAGTAACGCGGTCTCCCTCTGACGCTCTGTCTCTCGTGTTGCAGCAAGCGGAAGTCATATAATCCTCGGAGTAGTGGTCCGCCCACCGGACCCGCGTTAAACGAAGAGTCGGCTACCGCCGGACTTGAGCATTAACATTGGCGCCGTCTGTGGGAAGCCTTGAACAAAAGGTCACCCCACCACCACCATGACTAACGGTAGCGGGGAATACGCTGACGAGCAGGCAGATCAGTCCGCCATTCCCCAACCCACCAACCCAGCAGCAGGCATCAATCGCGCGTTATTCACCACCCCGGTAAACCCCGACGGTGAGACAAACCCAAGTAGCAGCCGCCCGCCAGGCCAAGACCTTGCCTCTCTATATGAGCTAGCACTGGCGGATCTTCACAAAGCAAACAGAGAACGTGAACAAGAACGAAAGGAAAAGGCCCAGGCCCAAAAGCAAGTGGCCACGCTTGTGTCACGCTTTGATGAGCTAAAGAGAACGCTGGAAGCAACCGCCAACCCGGTACGAAGCGAGCAGTCACGGAGCACCAGGCACAGCCGACCTGGTACCGGGGCATTGATACCGGCACCAGTCGTGCATATGCAGGTCCCGCTGCACCCACCAGAGCTAGCGGGAATGGGGCCGCCCCCTGTACCCCAGCTAATGCTGGAACAGGAGGCAGAGTCATCACTGCACACTCACCGCTCGAGACCTAGGGCAAGAACCGAGGGAAACCTACCCACTCCCAGGCGAGGATCAGTTCAGCGGAGTACCCGGCTAGACCCCGTCGGCGATGCAACCGCTCAAATACTGGAAAGGATGCAGCAGTTGGAACAAAGGTTAATCCGGGCGGAATCAGGCACCCCAGCGCCAGCTTCAAATCCACTTTTCGCGTCCAGGCCAGGACCATTTACCGCTGCAATTTTGCTGGCCGTTAGACCGGCGTACGCAAAGACTCCAAAAATGTCACATTACAGCGGTAAGATTGATCCCTTCGTCCATATGGACACTTTCAAGAAAGTCACCAACAACAAGGGATTCGATGACGCCACCCTATGCCACTTGTTCAGCGAAACGCTGGACAATGAAGCAATGAATTGGTTCTTCGAATGCCCGCCGGGATCCATTGACTCATTCCAGGCATTGTCGCACGCTTTCCTTTCTCGGTTCATCCTACTATCCGCTGGGCACCATAATACAAGCCAACTGTTCAACGTCAAGCAGGGTACGGAGGAAACACTGAAGGCATTCTTCACAAGGTGGCGAGCAGCAGCATCCCAATGCCGTGATCTTGATAAAACAATGGCTTCGGCGGCTTTTAAGGAGGGACTCCTCAAAGGGCCATTCCTCTATCACCTCAACTACAATCATCCAAATGCGGTATACGACCACCTCATGAGTGAGGCGGTCATTCATGCCCAAGCAGAATTCATCACATATGGAGAAACCCCACCGCCACCAGCAACACTAGCAAAGTCGACGCAACCCTCCTCCAGTCAGCAGGGGACCGCTAACAAAACCTCCAACACACCGCCAACTGACAAAAAGAGGGAGAGGCAGCAGGTCCAGTACCAGAACAAGCGGCAGAAGGACCAACACTACAAGGGGAACCGCCCATCCCATGGGGACAACCGCAATAAACGTACGGAGTCTTCCCAGCGGTATGCAGTATTTACAGTCCTCACGGCCTCGTATGAAGAAATATACAATCAGTGCAAGGATCAGATCCCACCGCCGCCCCCGGGAAAATACCCAAAAACAGGAAAGCCAAGAAACACCGGCAGGTGGTGCAAATACCACGAGGACAGCGGTCACAATACCAACAACTGCAACGCTCTCAAAACGGCCATTGAGACCTTGTACCGTGATGGCAAGCTGGAGCAATTCAAGGTGTGCCAACCGCCACCTGTAATCGCCGACATTGAGCCCATAGGCCGCATCAACACCATCGACGGAGGTGCTCCAATCACCAACATGTCTCACAGAGCTAGAAAGCGTTATGCGCGAGCTAATCACCCACAGGAAGTCTGCAACATCCGCTACGAAAGATCCGCCAAACTCCCAAAGTCAGGTTGGGAGCCTATTACCTTCTCAGAGGAGGAGGAACGCGGAGTACATCTGCCCCATGACGATCCTTTCTTGATCGACGCCATTCTCGGCAAAATGTCAGTGGGAAGAATCCTAGTTCATAGCGGGTCCGCTGTCAACGTTATATTTAGTGGTTGTTACAACGACCTTAAGCGGAACAGAAAATTACTCCAAGATCATGAACCACTGCTCAGCTTCTCCGGTGACGTCGCGCAACCGCTGGGTTCTGACTATATGCGGCTAGTTATCGGTACTAGTCCATGTATGGCTGAAATACATACGGAGTTCATAATTGTCGATTGTTTCAGCTCATATAACGCCATCATTGGTCGGCCAGCGCTCAACAAACTTAAGTGCATCATCGCCGGGTACATGCTGCTCATGAAGTTCCCCACACCCAAAGGCACAGGCTGTGTCAAGGGAAGTCAACAGTTGGCACGCGAGTGTTATTCTACTACTATAGCACAATCAACCCGCCGCTATGAGATCCTAGTGGTAGGCAGTTAGGCACCGCCACCAAATATTTTTGAGGACCCCAGGGAAGACGAAAAGAAGTAAGTAAGGAAGGAGCTGGTCAACCCGGAAACATCATTAAGAGTCGTCAGCATCTCTGACGAGCACCCCGAGCGGACAGTCCGCATAGACGCTCAATTAGACCCAGAGCTGGCGGCGGAGCTCACTCAGTTCCTACGTGACAACGCTACGGTCTTTGCCTGGTCATATGCAGACATGCCAGGTATCTCCCCTGAAATCATCACACACAAGTTGAGCATCAAACCATCCTTCTACCCTATCAAACAGAAACACAGAGCCTTCGACGAAGAGAAGTACCGTGCTATAGGGGAGGAGGTTGCCAAGCTGTAGGGCATTGGGTTCATCCGCCAAGTCATCTATCCCCAATGGATTTCCAACCTGGTTATGGTCAAAAAGGCTAGCGGCAGGTGGAGGATGTGCGTCGACTTCAAAAATCTTAACAAGGCGTGCCCAAAAGATAGTTTCCCACTACCCCACCCAAAAGAAACATTGTACATTTACCTAGCGGTATCACAGTCAGCGGTGAGTTGCGCCATCGTCTGGTGGGAAGGCCAGGACGAGCTCCCAGTGTTCTATGCCGGTAGGGGCATGAACGGAACAGAAACACGGTATCCTCCCTTGGAGCAGCTTGCTCTCGCACTCATCGTTGCCGCCAGACGCCTCCGCTAGTACTTCCAAGCCCATACAATCCATGTGTTAACCAATCAACCGCTGAGACAGGTAATGAAGAACCCTGAACATTCGGGGCGCCTCAGCAAGTGGGCCATTGAGCTCAGCGAGTTTGACATAGATTACAAACCAAGAACCGCCATGAAGGGCCAGGCGGTGGCAGAGTTCATTGCTGAGCTCACCGAGCGTTAGCCCGAATCCAAGATCGATGTACCGCCAGGAACGGAAATAGTGACAGCCGAGGAGCCGGCTCCCCAACAATCAGACTGGAACCTACACGTGGACGGCTCCGCTAGCGCCAAGGCCAGTGGCGCCGGAATCATCTTAACAGGACCAGGGGGCTTAGCGTCGAGTACGCATTGAAATTCAACTTCAAGGCCTCGAACAATATGGCGGAATATGAAGCACTCATTGCCGGCCTACTCCTCACCATCGATTCAGGGGCGGACAGTGTCAACATCTTCAGCGACTCTCAGTTGGTCGTTAACTAGGTCAACAACAGCTTTCAGGCCAAGGACTAGCAGTTAGCGGCATACTTAGGGTACGCCAAGACACTGCTCAGAAAATTCAAGTTCCACACCATCACACAGATCCCCAGGGAAAGGAACGCCAAGGCTGATTCACTGGCGAGACTAGCAACCGCCCAGCCACACTAGAGTCCAGCGGACACAAGGGTAGAGTGTCTGGACAAGCCAAGTATCACAAAAACCCTGGCGGAGATCTTCAACATTGAGGCCAATCCTAGCTGGATGGATGAAATTATTATGTACAAGCGCAACGGGACATTGCCAGAAGACAAGGTCAAAGCGCGACAACTCCAGCGGAGAGCAACCCGCTACAACATGCAGAGCGGCAAACTTTACCGCCAGGGATTCACTCACCCCAACCTCCGCTGTCTAACCCCAGAGGAGGGAAAGGTCGTGCTGGCAACAATACATGGCGGAGAATGAGGAAATCATTCAGGCGCCAGATCCTTGGCTAATCGCACAATGCGATAAGGCTACTTTTGGCCTACGCTTGGTGATGACGCCCGGTGGATATCAAAATCTTGTCACAAATGCCAACAATATGCTGATCTTCCACATGCCCCGGCGGAACCTCTGTCGGTTATCGTCGGTCCCTGGATTCACTCAACGTGGGGCCTAGACTTGATGGGAAAATTCCAAACCGCCAAAGGTCAGTTCAAATACATCATTGTCGCCATCGACTACAATAGCAAATGGATAGAGGCGGAGCCCCTGACGGCAATAACTACAGCCAAGGTAATTCACTTCCTCTGGAAGAACATCTACTGCTGCTACGGTGCCCCTCATGCAATCATCACAGACAACGGCACACAGTTCAACAATAAGGAACTCATCTCTTTCACTGGCAACCTGGGCACCAAGATGCGTTTCACATCAGTCGCTCACCCCCAAACCAACGGCCAGGTCGAAGCGGCAAACAAGATAATCAAGAAGCTGTTACAGAAGAAGCTCGATAAGGCCAAGGGTTTGTGGCCAGAAAAGCTCCCGGAAGTTCTATGGGCCATCAGAACAACCCCAACTTCGGCCACAGGCAAAACCCCCTTTTGTATGATGTTCGGAACTGAGGTTGTCCTACCTATCGAGGTAACCCAACCAACCGCTAGGGTCGAAGGCTACTGCCCCGAGACCAACAGCGACGGCATCAACCTCGACAGGGATCTCCTAGAGGAAAAACGAGACGCAACCCATTTGCGCAACCTCCAGAACAAGCGACGGGTATCGCGTTTCTACAACGCCAGGGTCAAGGCCCGCAACCTCCAACTGGGGGACTGGGTAATGAAGGAAGTCATACCACCACCAACAAAACTCCGCCCAACTTGGGAAGGTCCATACAAAATTGTAGAAGTCGTTAGCCCAGGCACCTTCTACTTAATGGACAAGGATGGCGTCACAACGATCCACCCTTGGAATACCGAACACCTTCGATATTACTACAAATAGTCATGCCGCTACCCAAGAGCATCTTGACTTAGCTAAATTTTTGTTCAATATTTAGCTAAGGGAAGCTACCCAACGGGTACGACCCCGCTTTTGTAAACGCTGTTCAGACAGCTATCAATGAAACGAGGAATTATTCAAACCATTGTTACCAAGTCTAGCACTAGGGGCAACTGGCAATGCCAGTCAGCGGACTACGTCCGCTACATTGTGCACTTGGACCAATTTTAATTCCTTTAATGTTTCATTCCTGGCCAAAAACAAAATTGTCAAAACTCTAGCGGAACAAACATCATAGAAAGAAAAACCAAATGCCGAAATTTCATTAACTTTACGCATGTTCATTACATCAGTTAAATACGCCTTAGCGGCTACAAAATGGGCACTTCTGTCTTCAGGGGTTTGCAAGGTTGGCTTAGCTGCCTTCGGCATTTCCACGTTCTGCGTCCGGCGGCGGTTGTTGGCGGCTTGTCTGGTCAGATCCGCGGGCTGTGGGACTGGGGGTCTCTATGGTACCATCCGCCCGGGTATGAGCCGCCAAAAACCCGGTACGGGATGCCTCTGACTGGGTAGGGGTCCGCTGGGAGTCATCCGCCAGACAAGCGCCACTTTCCCCGCTACCCGAGCGGGTACCATCAATCTAAGAGGGCCCATCACCCTTTACCGACGGAGCTTCCCTCGTTAGCGGCACTACAGGCATGGACGCCTTCGCCCAGTCAATGGCGCCCTTCTGCCTCAGCATTTCCACATTGGCCAGAGCACCGGCCTTCACTGCTTAGGTCAGCGCCTTCTTGTACTCCGCCGACTGCTTGTATGACTCAACAGCGGCGGCCGCAGCGCTGCTCCCCTCAGCCTCCAGGCGAGCGACTTCACCCTCTAGCCGCTTAACCTCGGCCTGTCTGGCGGCGGACTCCCGCTGAAGGATCTCAACCTTCTTATCCTTGGCGGCCACCCGATCCCGCAGCAGGGACATGTCTTGCTGCAACTTGGAGAACTGTTCGTTCCGCTCCAAGTGCCGCTCAATGGCAACGGCCAGCTTGCCACGGGCGTCTGCCGCATCACAGTCGGCCTTTGTCAAGCGTCGCTCGACAACAGCCAACTTTTCCTGGGCCTCTCCCAAGTCCCTCTGTAGGCCCGCCACCTCCTCCCTGAGCTCCCGCTCAACTAGGGGTTGTTTTGACGCCGCCTGGAACATCTCATGTATCCCAACGGCGATGTGCCCAAATGCTGTGTTGAAGGGCGATTCGTTAACAGCGGTCGACCGTACAATCCCCTCTAGGCCGCCAAACCCCAACCGCTCGCAGAGGTGATACAGGAACTCCCGTTCACCGTCATTCAGGAACTCGGCGTAAGCGGCAAATGAGTCCAGGCCGCTCGTACCCTTCGTTTTCGCCACATCAGCGGGAGCCTCGGGCGGAGCCTGCCTTGACTTCTTCCGCTGCTCGCGGGCCCCAGTTATCTCCACTTCCTCCTCTTCCCCGCCCGAGTCTGGTTGACGGCGTTTTCGCTGAAGCACCCGCGTGCTTCCAGCGACGGCAGGCCTCGAACCCCTGGTCGGCGGCTTCAACCCCACTATGGTGACACCCTCCGTTGGGCGCACTGCTCTCTCTTTCCGCGGCGCCACCTCGCTCACCACGCCGGTCCCCGCCTGAACAGCAGGCAGCCCGTCACCACCAAGATGAGAGTGGTGCGGCATTGGCAGCATCACGGGAACCTCGGACGGGCTCAGCGCCAGCGTCTCTGGGTCCAGCACTGTCTTCTGCGCCGCCAGACCAGAAGCGTACATGGCCTCCAAGAAGTTGTCGATCTCGGCACGGTCCATGGCTTTCGCGAAGGCATCACTGCTTGCTTTGTTCCCCAGCGGAGTTTCTAAAAAAAAAAAAACGACGGTCAGCATGGAACAATCTCTGTAAAGGTACGATACAGCGGAGAGTACTTACCAACTGCACGAGTCAGTTGTTGATCCACCAACAACTCCCAGCCTGTAAGGAGACGGAAGTCCAGCAAGTTGCGATTCCGCCAGCAACCTCTGATGAGTGCCACGTGGCACTCTTCCTCACGAGTCAGGTTGTACCGCAACCCCGCTGCACAAAAAGGTCATTATCAGTACAGAGTACAAGGCAGTGTAAAAAAAAAAAAAAAAACCCCGCCAGACATATTCTGCGGAGACCGACAAACAACCTCGGATAGGCTGAAACTCCGACTTAATCCTAAACGTCGGCTCCCCTTTGTTGGACCCCGCTTGGTACTCCCACCCCGTCGTGGCAACACAGAAGGTCCCCCGCCAATACGACATTGAGTCCCTCAGGTTCTCGATCAGCTTGGGCTCTCCTTGGCGACGACTAAGGTTTACTTGCCCTCTGCAACCCTGGCGCTTCACATACACCAATTCGTAGAAGTGTAGTATCTCCGCCACGGTCGGTCCTTCACAACCGGACAACCGCCACAACGAGTTCAACGCCAGCAGCAACCACCACATGTTGGGGCAGACCTGCCCAAAGGCAATGCCAAACTCGCACACCAAGATCTGAAGGTTTGGCACCAGCGGGAAGGTCACTCCCTCGCGGAATATAGCCTCGTGCACGGCAGCGTGGCCCGCTGGCAGGATCGAGGCCTTCTCCTCCACCGTCGGCGAACGCAGCTTCACCACGCCGGGCAACTGGAACACCCGCTTCAGCCGGTTGACGGCAACAGCAGTCATCCAACCTCCCGCCTCATCAATGGGGGTGTCGTCCTCGAACACCCACGCCGACTCGGTATCCTCTCCCGCTACACCTCCCCCCCCAGCGGAACCGCTCGCTGCACTATTGCTTTCTAAGCGCTCTTCGTGCATAGTGTGGGCAGCTGCAGCCTCCCCCACCCTACAACTCTCTGGACGCGGTGCACGACCCATAGCTACGTCCCACGGTATGGTCTGTAACGGCTCAACCTCTAGCGGTTCTGGCAGTGAGGTTCCTGCACGGGCAGACGGACGCAACGAGTCAATAAAATTTCTATCCGCCGCGCTGAACGACACTTCAGATCCGGAATCCTCACTGCTCGAAATTTCTATGACGTCGGCCATCCCAAAACCCTAAAACCCAAATCAGTTAGCTCACACAAGATCTAACCTATACCTATATCAGTTAGTACCCAAGAACATCAAGAACAGTTACCCAGAAAATACAAAACAAGAACAAGCACTCAAACCCATATTCGACCATCTAGCAAACCCCTAAAAGCCCCAACTCTGTCAAACACAGCAACCCATCCCCAAACCCACTCTCACACCCTCACAGCACGTCAACGAACAACAGATACCCAAAACCTAGAAACTCGCCATGACAGACATTCAATGAAACAGGGATACAGATCAGAGTACCAACCTCAACGATGGAGTCTCTGGTATGAGTTCGAGCACTTGTCTTCGAGGCCGGAAATCGTCGGTTTTTCCACGTATGGTGACTCAGCGATATCGCCTCGGCCTTCTTCTCCGATCTCAGACGCAGAAAGCTTGAAGACGACGAGTATAGTTCAAAGTTTAGAGCAAAGTGTCAAATATCGCTAACTTCCCCCCCCCCCTTTTATGTCAACGTCAAACAGTTCTAGGCCGTCCACTGAAAAACGACATCAAGTGTCAGCCGTACACGTGTCCCACGACTCCAATTACTCTCCAAATTAACCAAGGCGTCGCCTCAGTTACAAAATCCATCATTACTTAGCATTAATGGCGAGGAGACGGCTAGGCGGAGGAGACACGCCTCCGCACGCTAACCCTCTAGGGGTTCGCCACGTGTCAACCGCCATCAGATGAAGCGTCTAATGGAAGCTACCACTTTTGGGAAGAAGGCGCCAATCGTCCGCGGTATCCGCTGAGCGAAACCCCGCTAGCGGAACTTCTCACTTGTCACTTTTCAAGTGTCAAAGTCCGCTGAGCGAATCCCCGCTAGCGGAACTTCTCACTTGTCACTTTCCAAGTGTCAAAGTCCGCTGAGCGAAACCCCGCTAGCGGAACTTCCCCCTTGTCACTTTCCAAGTGTCGAAGTCCGCTAAGCGAAACCCCACTAGCGGAACTTCCCCCTTGTCATCTTCCAAGTGTCGAAGTCACCGCTGAGCGAAACCCTGCCAGTGGAACTTCTCACTTGTCACCTTCTGAGTGTCGAAGTCTCCTATGAGCGAATCCCCGCTAGCAGAACTTCCACTCGTCAACTTACAAGAGCCAGCCTCAGCTACACGCGACACTGCTGGCAGAGCCCCCTCCATCTTGCAAACCCCGTGCGTTGCTGAGAGCAACTCCGCTCAATAACTACCGCCAAACACGTCTACGCGATGCTGTTTCCTGCTACATCCAGCGGGGGGTATCCGCCAGAGGCGAATCCCGAGGCTACGCCTCACTCTGACAAGGACAGCCACGCGGCGTTACGGGACACGGGGACTTGTCAACAGTCTACGACGACCCTGATCAGGTACGTTGACCCCAGTCACTCGGGTACTAAGATTGGGCTCGCTACCCAACACCCTCTGCTCCACGCAGCTTCCCCTCAACAAACAATTTGCCGACCATCCGGAGGCCCGTCTTGGCTAGGGAGTGGGGGACTCCCTGGCGGGCCTAGCAGGGGCCCACCCGAAAGGGTATAAAGCGTTCGCTCAGTAAATCCATGGTTGACAACGCACTGACGCTAATTATGCTGTTGCAAGTCTAGCGGAAGTAACGCTTCACACCGCCGATCAACTCCCCAACCAAGATTGCCCTCCTTGACTGTGGACTTGGGGGACTTGTACCTACATGTGCCAGAACGAGCATAATTAGCTATAATGAGCCACGCTCATTGTATCGCCAGAGGTACCGACTCCCACCAAAGGGGTGACTTGCGAAGGCACGGCCAGGCGGGCTACCGCTCGAGCCCTGGATCGCCCCCAGATCACCGCTAACGCGCCGCCACTCGCCGCGTCAAGATAGCATCAGAAGCTCTAGACGCTGAGAATCGAAGCACATCAGTCTCACATCGGACACAAGAAGAAGATCAACCTTCTCCTCACCTATAAAAGGTTCTCTCCTCTCTCCTCATTAATTACGCATTTACTACTCATTTATTGTTATGCTGCCAACATGCATTGACTGACTTAGGCATCGGAGAAGTGAAGACCTCCCAACGCGGTCTCCCTCTGACGCTCTGTCTCTTGTGTTGCAGCAAGCGGAAGTCATATAATCCTAGGAGTAGCGGTCCGCCCACTGAACCCTCGTTAAACGAAGAGTCGGCTACCGCCGGACTTGAGCATTAACAAGGAGACTAAAAGAGTTTCTGATGTGACAGGTCTGAAGTGGCTGCGGGTTTAAATAAGAAATTTTGTGAGGGAAACGATACGACAGAAAGGCATTTTCGCAAGCGAAAGGACGCAACCTTCATTAATGATATCGTTTCAAGCAATCGACGTGTCGTTTTAGTCCCCTTCAATCAGTTACATCTTCGCGGGCCTGATTTCGAGGCCTGGGGGGCAATGTTTGAGCCCAAAAGTAATTTTGGCAAGATCATTTAGTGGATTTAGCACAGCGGGCCGATACCTGCAGCCCAAAAATAAGCCTACTTGGGTTTGGGTTACAGCTTCGCCCATTCCGTGATCCATAAGGAAAACGAAACCTTATTGGAATCTAGTAGAGATTGAATATGAAACTTCAATCAATAATCCTTCTATAGCAAGGAACAGTCCAAACCCTAGGTATAAATACCAGGTTTCAAGGACAAAGAAAAGACCGCTCTCAAATCAATCAATCCCAGCGATTACAAAGCCTCCCTGGAGCAAACCTTCAACCTCGTTGAAACCCGTTGACCGCGCGCCAGTCCTAGTCTCTCCAAGAGCCGATTGTCAGCATCACCAGATCAACCCGGTGACCGTACTTCCAGTCCTAGTCTCTCCAAGAGCCGACTGCCAATACCATTGCCACCGAGACTCTCTCAACCAGCGAAGCAAGGGTAACGCCCTTGCAATCCAGCGAAGCTAAAGTCACGCTTTAGCAAAACCCGTGCTTTCTCCAAACTTCCCAGTAATTGCTCTGCTCAGCCTACAACATTGAGTATCGATTCGGTGATGCGAAGAGATCACATCCAAAGTCCTTATCAGTAAGGCAAGAAGTCCTTTCTCGGAAGGCTAGAGAAGAACCTTGTGGCGAGGTTGGTGCTCTCCTCGTCCACAACACTTGAAGAAGAAGTCAGGTCAAGGGACTCCCCCGACGACTGCACCCCAAGGTGCTGGCACGCCCGCGCACAAGCTCTAAGGAGACAATTTGCACGCCAACTGGTTTTGGAGACAAACAGGAGTTTCATCAGTTTGTGGAACTGTTTTTGCTCTTCATCAGTTTGTGGAACAAAGATGCTTGTTTGTGGAACTGTTATTTAACTTTGTGCTTTTATAGTTTAAGCATTACCTATTTGATAATGAACTGTGCAAGTTTTAGTTTTTTGCAGAAAGTTCAGAACTATACAAGTTTGATAATGAACTGTACAAGTTTTAGTTTAGGGAGTTGGATAATGAATTGTACAAGTTTTAGTTTTCTGCAGAAAGTTGCAGAACTTGAGTAATTTGACCATCAGTTTTTAGTTTTCTGCTCAATTTGTTGTGTATGTATGGGAGTTTTGGTTAGCCACTTTTGAGTTTCAAAGTGTTCATATTCAGTAGCTTAACAAGGAGGCAATCACTTAAAACTGGAATTTTTGTTCTTCAAACCTGCTGCTTTGGTACACCAATTGACAAAGCTAAGTACTTTACTTAAAGAAGCTTGAGAACTTTGAATAACATGGCTCGTCATTTGCCAAGTTAAGATAAAAAAAATGAAATTCTCATATACTCTGCAGAATTTCTTCATACATAGAAACTTTTCATATTAAGTCACTCCAAATTGGAGTCCTGCACAACCTTTTCATACATAGGAACTTAACAATTTACTCCAAATAGGAGTCATGGCCAAAAGTAAAAGTTTTACACCTTCACCAAAACCCAACAGCCTTCAACAATAACATTAGCTCCAATTTGTTAACATCATCAACTCCACTCCCCTATCCTAACCAAGATGTGGTGCTCTAATTTTCATTCCTTCACGGGATCTTTCATTGTACAGATCAATGCGAGTCCTGCAACAACATGGCTTCTTGTACAAATTGTCATTGACAACATGAGCATGATAAACCTGATAACGGGAAGATGAGTAACATTAGCTTTATAGACTTCATGATTTTTAAATGCAAGACAACATTAGCTTCATAGCTTGAAGGTGAAGATGAATAACATTAGCTCCATAACTTACAAACCAATTTCAGCATTTTCTCTCTTAGTCTGACCAAAAGTTTCAAAATTGGTAAAATTACAACATCTGTACCAAATCCTTATAAATTTCCAATCTTTCCTCTACTTCACACCAATGATACCCTCCTACTCCAAATCAAAGCTTAGGGCGTACAAATGCATAATTTTTCCCACACTCTACCCATCAATCAACAATGAAACTCCCTCAAAACATACCAACTCAGATGATAAAATGCTTAATACAGATGGAAAATACTAACAATATGCAGAACAAACAAAAGGGTAATCATAACAGACCTGAGAAAACACATCAACAAAGTAGTCATCTTCAAATTCGATCTATTGCATCAGCAAAACAATTTAGAATTCATTCCTACAACCTCCAACAAAACACGCCCAAATCCAATAAATTGAAATACACCCAAATCAAACGAACAACATAACACAAGAAACGAAAACTTGGATCGCCACCTCCTAACAAGTCATTGACACAATAACTTATTCTTAAATTTTTCAAGACTAGATGGTGAGGGGAAGGAGGAAATTGGGCCAAGAGAGAGAGGGAGATGTGAGGAGTCGAGAGATCGTGTTCAATTCATCACGATTAGATGATGAGGGGAAGGAGGAAATTGGGCCAAGAGAGAGAGGGAGATGTGAGGAGTCGAGAGATCGTGTTCGATTCATCACAATTAGATGATGAGGGGAAGGAGGAAATTGGGCCAAGAGAGAGAGGGAGATGTGAGGAGTCGAGAGATCGGACTCGGCTTCAGTTCACGACTAGATGATGAGGGGGGTCCGATAAGGGGAAGGAGGAAATTGGGTGAAGAGAGAGAGGGAGATGCGAGGAGCTTCTTGTTCGATTCAGTGTTGACGTTAAAGAACTATTTGGAGATCGTTAGTGAAGTTATGGCTTTCTGTGTTGTAAGCATTATAGCCCTTAGATTGAATCAGTAACACGTGGCGAGCTGAGAGTGTTATCCAAGCAGATCCTAGCAAAATGAATTCTAGTAGAGAAGCTGAATCCATATTTGTTACGTAACGAAGAAGACTATTTCTTCTAGCCGACGGTGGTACACAGGTACTCACTACTAGCAAAATAACAACACACACGGATTTACTGTAGTTAAAAGCCACAGATATCCGTGTGAAATAGAAATACTGACAGAAATCCGTGTGAAATGAGCATAATGGGGCCCACAATATTTTATACAATAACAATATCAACGGAAATCCGTGTGAATAAACAACAGTCATAGATATCTGTGTAAAAACTAAAACATTTTCACACTGATATTTGTGTGAAAATCAATTCACACTGATTTCTGTACGTATTATAAATTTGTTTATTTCGAAATAATTAATTTTTTATGTTATGTGAATTACCGAGGGACGGATTTCCGTTACAATAAGTATTTGATACAGATATCTGTGTGAAAAGAACATAATTGACCCCCACAGTGATTTATACAATAACAATATCGACGGAAATCCGTGTGAATAAACAATAGTAACAGATGTCTGTGTAAATGATAAAATATTTTTACACGGATATCTGTGTGCAGATCAATTCACACTGATTTCTGTGTGAAAATCGGAAATTAGTTTATTTCGGGATCATTAATTTTGTTTGTTATGTGAATTACGAAGGGACAGATTTCCGTTATAATAAGTATTTGATACAGATTTATGTGCGAAATGAGTAATACACACGGATTTCCGTGTGAAAATGAGACTACACACAGAAATCCGTGTGAATAAACAACAATAACTAATGTCTGTGTAAAAACTAAAACCTTTTCACACGGATATCCGTGTGAATAGAACAATTAGCTACAAAATTCCGTGTGAAAAAGTATATATGTATATAAGGTTAACCACTTATTTGATATTGAAAGAACGGTAGATTGAGTTAATTTTTTTACACCATACCTATTAATACACTATAAATAGATGAGTAATGTCAAATTTATAATTTTTTATTTTTATTTTTTGGATTGCACAAAATTCTTATATGTCTACTAATGTGGTATAACTAGTTTATTAGTTATAATGAAAAGTATACCTTCCATAAGTAACAACGCGTAGGAAATAGACTTTATCAAAATCGACCGTAGGATGTTATCATGATTAGAATAAATGGTTGTGTTCAAAATTTCAGCTATTTTCGTCGTCGTTTGGGTTTCGATCTAGTAGGTCAACCCTAAACTTTAAATACTACATAAAACTAATATGCTCATAACCGCTCACTCGTAACTTATTTTTTTGATCTGTAAACTCTCATGCTCTCATGGGTAGAAGCTATATCAACTAATGTAAAAATTTCTGAAATTTTATCTCCTCAAGGGTCGGCTCCCCTTAGGGAAGTAGAACCGTTTAAAGGGTTGACCGGTTTTTGGTACAGACATCTGTGTGAAATGAGTAACACACACAGATATCTGTGTGAAATGTTAACACGGAAATCCGTGTGAAAAGAATCATTAGCTACAGAATTTCGTGTGAAAAACTATATTAGCTACAGAATTCCGTGTGAAGAACTCTATTAGCTACAGAATTCCGTTACAATAAGTTTTTAGTAAAGAAAAGTATACCTTCCATGAGCAACAATGTGGAGGAAATAGACTTTATCAAAATCGACCGTTGGATGTTGTCATGATTAGAATAAATAGTTATGGTCAAAATTTCTGCTATTTTTGTTATCGTTTAGGTCTCAATCTACTAGATCAACCATGAACACTAAATACCACATAAAACTAATATGCTCATAACCGCTCATTCGCAACTTATTTTTTTGATCTGTCAGCTCTCATACTCTCATGAATATGTGGTATACCAAATAATGTAAAAATTTTGAAAAGTTTATCTCCTCGTGGTTTTACTCCCCTTAGGCAAGTATAGGTGTATATAAGGTTAACCACTTTATTTGATATTGAAATAACGACGGATTGAGTTAATTTTTTTACACTATACCTATTAATACGCTATAAATATATGGGTAATGTCAAATTTATCAATTTTCAATTTTTATTTTTTGGATTGCACAAAATTCTTATATGTCTACTAATGTGGTATAACTAGTTTATTAGTTATAATGAAAAGTATACATTCCATAAGCAACAATGCATAGGAAATAGACTTTATCAAAATCGATCGTAGGATGTTATCATGATAAGAATAAATGGTTGTGTTCAAAATTTCAGCAATTTTCGTCGTCGTTTGGGTTTCGATCTAGTAGGTCAACCATAAACCTTAAATACTACATAAAACTAATATGCTCATAACCGATCGCTCGTAACTTATTTTTTTGATTTGTAAACTCTCATGCTCTCATGGGTAGAAGCTATATCAACTAATGTAAAATTTTCTGAAATTTTATCTCCTCAAGGATCGGCTCCCCTTAGGGAAGTAGACTCGTTTAAAGGGTTGACCGGTTTTTGGTACAGACATCTGTGTGAAATGAGTAACACACACGGATATCTGTGTGAAATGTTAACACGAAAATCCGTGTGAAAAGAACCATTAGCTACAGAATTCCGTGTGAAAAACTATATTAGCTACAGAATTCCGTTACAATAAGTTTTTAATACAGAATTCTATGTGAAATGAGCAACACACAAATATCTGTGTGAAATGTAGACACGGATATCTGTGTGAAAAGAAAAATTAGCTACTAAATTATG